>NC_051160.1:177878039-178178039 GCF_013339745.2 Dermacentor silvarum | reverse complement strand
TACTGGAGCTCATTCTTTGCTCCTCGCCCATACGCCGACGTTCGCCGTTACTCACCTCGCCGTCCGTACTCTACTTCTGATGCCCCTGACAGCCGCTCCTCTGGGCGATCGCCGTCGCCTCAACGCCGTTGCTCCCCGTCACCCCAACCTCGCCGCTTTTCCTCGCCAAACCGCCGGACGGAAAACTAGGCTATGCAGCTCTTGGAGGTAGTGCTGCATCCCGTTCGTCCTGTCCAAATCCTCCGTTGACGCTCCTCACAAACGCGAGCCTAATTGACGTAGACGTGGATGGTGTTCCATTTAAGGCATTGGTTGATACTGGAGCCCAAGTGTCCATAATGAGCGCTACCCTATGTCGTCGCCTCAAAAAAGTTCTTACCCCTACCGTCACTCGAGCCGTACGCGTCGCCAATGGCGCCACTGTTGCCGTCTGTGGTATGTGCACTGCTCGCGTCGGAATTGCTGGCCGCCAAGTTCCCGTCCTGTTCTCCGTGCTGACCAGTTGCCCTCATGATCTAGTCTTCGGGCTCGACTTCCTGGCGACGCATTCTGCCCTCATCGACTGTTCCACCGGTACGCTGTGCCTCGAGCTTCCTCTTCTTTTCGACGTTCGCCCCGCACAACCGAACACCCTATGCACTACAACGTTTGTTCGGTTACCTCCAAAAGCTCTAACGTTCGTCGAATTGGCCTCAACGGCAACCGTGCCTGATGGTGACTATGTCGTCGCCCCTATTCGTGATGTCCTCCTAGCGCGCGACATCTCTGTACCACACTCTGTCGTTACCCTTGCCGCTAATCGGATGTGTCTCCTTGTTGTCAATTTTGGCTTGACGAAGCAAGTGTTACCACGTCACTGCTTTTGCAGCCGACGCGTCTCCAGATCCTCCTGATTACCCGCAGGATGCCTTGAACCACGACGGCCCATTACGTCCCATGGTCGCTCTGGACCTCGCCCCTGGCCAAGCTGCCGCCTTATATCGCCTTTTGCTTTCTTACCGCGACATATTTGACACTGACAATCGCCCACTTGGTCAGACGTCCCTTGTTAAGCATCGGATAAACACTGGTGATGCTGTTCCCATTCATCGCCGACCGTATCGCGTGTCCACGGCAGAGCTGCAAGTTATTCAGCAGGAAGTCAACAAGATGCTCGCCAAAGGCATTGTTGAGCCCTCATCAAGCCCTTGGGCGTCGCCGGTCGTGCTCGTCAAAAAGAAAGATGGCACGTGGCGTTTCTGCGTTGATTACTGCCACCTAAACCGAATCACTAAAAAGGACGTTTACCCGCTACCACGAGTTGACAACGCTCTTGATTGTCTTCACGGTGCCAAATACTTTTCGTCCATTGACCTTCAATCTGGTTATTGGCAGATTTCCGTCGATGAGCGAGACCAAGAAAAGACCGCTTTCGTCACTCCAGATGGCCTCTACCAATTTAAGGTTATGCCGTTTGGTTTATGCAATGCCCCAGCCACGTTCGAACGGATGATGGACTCCCTGCTTCAAGGTTTCAAATGGTCAACTTGCCTTTGTTACCTCGACGACGTCCTTGTGTTTTCTCCCATGTTTGAGAAGCACCTTCAGTGCGTCGCAGCTATCCTTGACGTCTTCCACCAGTCTGGGCTCCAATTGAACTCATCAAAGTGCCACTTTGGGCGCCGACAGATTACAGTGCTCGGCCATCTCATCGATGCTTCCGGAGTACAACCCGACCCGGAGAAGGTTCGAGCAGTAACAGCTTTTCCTGTGCCTCAGTCTGTCAAAGATGTCCGGAGTTTTGTGGGGCTCTGCTCTTATTTCAGACGGTTTGTGAAAGATTTCGCAGCAATCGCTCGGCCACTCTCTGAACTTCTGAAGAAAGACGTGCCTTTTACGTGGGGTTCCCCTCAGGCTGCCGCATTTTCACGCCTTATCACGATTCTGACCAATCCACCGATCTTAGCCCACTTTGACCCGTCCGCACCTACAGAGGTCCGAACCAATGCCAGTGGTTATGGGATCGGCGCAGTCTTAGCGCCACGGCAACACGGACACGACCGCCTTATAGCCTACGCTAGCCGGCTCCTGACAACTGCAGAGCGCAACTGTTCGATTACCGAGCGTGAATGTCTTGCTCTTGTCTGAGCTGTTTCAAAGTTCCGCCCATATTTATATGGCAAGCCCTTCTCAGTAATCACAGACCATCATGCGCTGTGTTGGCTTTCGTCGCTCAAGGATCCTACTGGCAGGCTCGGTCGTTGGGCTCTCCGACTACAACAATATCCCTACACAGTGACGTACAAGTCGGGACGCCACCACCAGGACGCAGATTGTCTCTCTCGCTACCCAGTCCAAGACCCGACCTCTACGTCTGATACTGACACCGACGCCTGTGTTCTCTCTGTTTTTCTACTGGTTCATGTCGCCGACGAGCAGCGCCGTGACCCGTCCTTGCGTATCATCATTGACCGCCTGGAATCGTCACTTGCCGACCGCTCCCTTCGCCTATTCACACTTCAAGATGGCGTACTCTACCGCCACAACCTTCACCCCGACCGCCCCGCATTACTCCTTGTGATCCCTAAACACCTTCGCTCGGCTGTTCTCCATGAACTTCACGACCTCCCCACTGCCGGTCACCTCGGTGTGTCACGTACCTACGACCGGCTCCGCTGACGCTTCTTTTGGCCAGGGCTTGCTCGCTCCGTTCGAAGATACGTAGCTGCGTGTGAGAAATGTCAGCGACGCAAGACACCGTCGACGCTCCCTGCTGGGTACCTTCAACCAATTGACATTCCCGCGGAACCATTCTTTCGGGTTGGTTTAGATTTACTTGGTCGTTTTCCTCTTTCTACCTCTGGGAACAGATGGGTCGCTGTGGCCACAGATTATGCCACGCGCTACACCATCACCTGAGCGCTCCCTACAAGCTGCGCCACAGACGTTGCCGATTTTCTTCTACACGACGTGATTTTATTACATGGAGCTCCGCGACAACTTCTCACAGACCGTGGCCGGACATTCCTGTCAAAAGTTATCGCGGACATCCTGCAGTCCTGTGCCACGAGGCACAAGCTATCCACGTCATACCATCCGCAAACAAATGGCCTCACGGAGCATCTTAATCGCACTCTCACAGACATGCTCGCGAAGTATGTCTCTTCCGACCACACCGACTGGGACCTCGCTCTACCGTTTGTCACCTTTGCGTATAATACCTCGCGCCACGACACAGCCGGTTATTCCCCATTTTCCCTTCTGTTCGGCCGAGAACCAGCACTGCCCCTCGACACAACCCTCCCTGTTCACGAAGCGCCCACCAGTGAATATGCACTTGATGCCGTCGCCCGCGCTGCCCACGCAAGAGAAATTGCCCGTGACCACCTTCTGCACTCCCAAGAGAGTCAAAGGCGTTTGTACGACCAGCGACACCGAGACGTGCACTTCCCGCCTGGTTCTCTGGTGCTTCTATGGTCTCCGTCGCGTCAGGTCGGCCTGTCAGAAAAACTGCTGTCTCGTTACACAGGCCCCTACCGAGTGCTTCGTGCCGTGACTCCCGTCACCTACGAGATCGCTCCTGACGCCCCAACTGCTTCCCAGTCCAGTGATATCGTGCACGTTACACGACTGAAGCAGTATCACCCTCCCAGTGATGACATTTAGACGCTCCGGGACGTCGCTTCTGCCGCCGGGGGATTATGCGACACGCTTGTGGTATTTGGTTGTTTGAACGATGCGCGCGGGCGCCAGCACTCGAGAAAAGAAGAGGAAGAAGGAGCTGGGCTCGCGCTGTGAGTCTAACCGGTCAGCGCTGCAACCGCTGTTGTAAATACAACCTGTAAATAGTTGGTCGTCTTACTGACTGGTCCTTCGCGTAACAATATCAAGGTCAGATTGAAGACGGTTAGTATCACAATCTGCAGTTATTTCTCTAAAGATAACACAATCATCAGCGAAGAGATGAATGTTAGAAGTTACTTGCGAAGGAAGGTCATTAATATATATTAAGAACAACAAAGGACAGAGAACCGATCCTTGGGGCACTCCGGAAGCAACAGAACACATTGGTGAATTGCAGCCGTTAGCAGTAACGTATTGTGAGCAATGAACAAGAAAACATTCGATCCATTTTAAAAGATTACTATCAATATTCAAATGGGTTAGTTTGTTGACTAGAAGTTTGTGACATACTTTATTGAAAGCTTTTGATAAATCTAAAAAAATGCAGTCAGCGCATGACGAACGATCAAGAATTCGATGCAACTGATGAGTGAAGGATACGAGTTGAGTCTCGCATGAGTATGATTTCCTACAGCCAAGTTGCGCAGGTGAAAAAAATGTGGTATCTTAAAGAAAGTCGAGGTTTTTTAATACAATGTGTTTGAGTAGTTTGCAGCACGTGCTGGTAAGTGAGAGGTCTCAAGACACTTGCTCAGCAACATGGAGGAAGAAATGGTAACACGTGGGCACTATAAATCTCTACAAGAAGACAGGGCATTGTGAAACCTAGCAACACAACGAGTTATGAAACAAAGTCTGTAGTACAAATGCCTTTCACAAGAGTGATGTCCTCACCTGGCTTAACAGGACAGCCGCAGTCCAAGCACAGGGGCACAGGCTCCGCAGCTATCCGCTCTGTAAAACATAAGCCACCACACACAATCAATCAATCATCGAGTTTATTTACGTTGTGTATTTGCGAATAAGCTTCAGCGAAAAGTGAAACAATTTGTTTGAAGAAAGCCCAAGCCCACAGACTGAATTTACTGAGCAAACTTAGTACCTATGGCTCAAAAAACGCTCGCACAGTCAGAAAATGACTTGTTCTGGGTCCCCATTTTATTTTCTTGAAATTTTGAGGGAATGAGAGGTCTCAAAACATGCATTCCTGACAGTGGTCTCTGCCTGAAAGTTGAGATAATGAATATCAAAAAGTTTTTCAACGTAAAAAGTTTTTCAACGTTTGTTATGTAAAACGACACAAGGCAGGACTATTTACACTGTATTTACACTAGACAGACACAGTAGCCAAGATGGTGGACAGCCACCAGCACCCGACAGAACCGTCTTCTTTGTCGTCTGCCCCTGGCAGAATGTGTCTCTCATAGCATTACCCCCGGCGGCGGAAGCGCCGTCTCAGCAGTCAGCAGAGGATTTGCAGGGGACGACGGCATTGCAGCTTCACCTCCATAAGCTGCACTATCTAGTTTTCCGGCAGCGAGCGTCCAGAGAAGGACGGCGAGGAAAAGCGGCGAGGCTGCGGAGAGCGGGACTGGCGGCGTTGTGGCGACGGGGAGCGGGAGAAGCGGCGAACAGGAGCAGTGGCGTCAGAGAGAAGAGGCTCGTGGGAGGACGACGAGTAGTAAGTAGGGGAACCAGCGGCTGGACGTCTAAAAGGAGTCGAGTGCATGGAGGTCTGGCGAGATGCGTAGGTCCAACGGCGATGGCAATAACGAGCAATGTGCCCGGCTTGATGACAGGAGAAGCAGATGGGCTGATCGTCGGGCGTTCTCCATTCCGCAGGGTTGCGGAAGGAGACAGGAGAGGTGTAGGATCGTCGAGCAGGTCCAGAGGAATAAGGCTGAGCGTCAGGACGAGTCAGTGGGCACTCCGATGGAAGGCCGAGATTGGCAAACTCCTGCCTTACTACAGCTTGAATGAGGGACACTGATGGCGGCGCGGCGTTGGGTCACTGGCGTGGGATGTAAACACGGGTGGTGGAATAGGTGCAGGACAGGCAGCTTCAATCTCGCGACGAACAATACGGGTAATGTGGTCACAGGTTGGCGGCAGGCGAACGGCATCACACGATGAACTTGCAGCTGTATTGGGCAGCCGGGTGAATCTCTGGGTTATACGGCGGCTCTTGGCATGTTCAAACCGCCGACACTCTTTGATGATTGTGTCGACGGTATCAACGTTGGTGTACACGAGCAGGTTAAAGGCATCGTCAGCGATACCTTTGAGCACATGAGAAACCCTCTCGGACTCAGGCATGTGCTCGTCAACCTGGCGGCAAAGAGCGATAACGTCCTGGATGTAAGAGACGTATGACTCGGAGGATGTCTGTGCACGAGTCACAAGTTCATTCCGCGCAGCATGCTGCCGGCCAGTACTGTCCCCGAAAAGGTCGCGTATCTTCTCTTTGAAAGAGTCCAAGCTTGTAATGTCCGCCTCGTGCGTCTCGAACCACACCCGTGGTGGGCCATCGAGGTAAAAAAGCACGTTGGCGAGCATAAGGGTCGGGTCCCACCTGTAGCTGGCGCTGATCCGTTCGTAAAGGTTGAGCCATTTGTCGACGTCAACCCCATCCTGGCCAGAAAAGACGCCAGGATCACGAGCAGGAGGCAGAACGATGTAGGTGGGAGCCACGGGAGGGGCAGCGGGTGAAGACGATGTGCCTGCACCGACTGACATGGTCGCAAGCGTGATGAGGCGGCCGTTGCGGAGCTCCGTGATGGAAACAGGGAACTACCCAGCACCTCCACCACAAAGATGTTACGTAAAACGACACAAGGCGGGACTATTTACACTGTATTTACACTAGACAGACACAGTAGCCAAGATGGTGGACAGCCACCAGCACCCGACAGAACCGTCTTCTTTGTCGTCTGCCCCTGGCAGAATGTGTCTCTCGTAGCAATATTTCTGTTCTGTTTGGACAGACACACAAATATCACCCTACTATGCCCATTTTCACGGGTGACTGCTTATTATTTTGATGCACGGCACATGTCCATGATGATGCCTTACTGACTGAATATTTAATGGCAACTAATGTTTAGTGTATCAGATAGGACATGGAAATTAATCTCTAAAATTCAGTATGCAATACTATATCAAATAGAACATTTTTGGACAGACACACAAATATCACCCTACTATGCCCATTTTCACGGGTGACTGCTTATTATTTTGATGCACGGCACATGTCCAAGACGATGCCTTACTGACTGAATATTTGATGGCAATTAATTACTCTTTTGCAATTGGCAATGACATAATAAAATTATTAACAAAAAGGAAATACTATTCTGAAGTAACTATTGTTTCTATCACGAGTTTCTGGCATGCTTGAATAGAAAAACACAGTTAACCAAACAGGTTTAATTACTGAATGAAATATATGGTGAACATCTAGATTCACGCTCGCCGCATTGTTCACTGTGCCAGCCGCCACAACAGAAGGCTTGGAGAGAAAAATGCCACGCCAAGGTATGGTGGTGCCATCTGGATGTAGATCATGGTAACATCCTCCTGTGATTGAAATTTGGTGTTATAAACGACAAAGTGTTTGAGTTGAAATCACCGGCATCAACACAATCTTTGGGAGATTGGCCTTGGACACATAGGAGCTGCTGCGATCTGTGTGGCCACCCTACAAGCGGTGTGGTGCTCTCTTGGGTGCCCTGGGCTGCTGACTGCATCATCTTGAAGGCATGGCCAATCCTAGATGTGCACTTTGCTGCGGCTCAAAACACCTACTCACACTCTGTGTGATCTAAAACCACACTGCTCTACTACAGCAGTACTCTCTGAACACGTTGGTGGGTACTGTGACACTTTGATCTTTGTTCAATGGATCCTTTGCACGTCTGTCATGGGCACTTCATGGTGCATTTCTTGTGGTCCATTCTGTTCCATTCTCAAGCAAAATTATTGAAGGCTTCAAAAGAAAATTGGCGGCCATTGTTCGTGACAATAACTGCTGGTACCTTGCAAAATGTGCTTTCAACTTGCGAATGACACAGGCACGTGTCAGGGTCACGTGTCATCTGGTCAACCTGCCAGAAATTGCTTTTGCCTTTGCCCAGTGAACCACAAATATCCATTGCATGTACCACAAAAGACCAAATATCCAAGACATTTAATGACGTCCAGTTTACATCTATAGTATGTTCGACTAGTACGTGGCAGTCAAGGGTCATCCAGAGGACGTCGAATGTCCTTATGATTTGGACATCTGTTGCACATTCAAAGCTCTCGTGCATTGATCGTACATTGTGCGTTATGAGTCGATGCACGCACTATGCCGCAGAAATACAAGCGAATTGTCTCTAATGCCTAACAATGGGAAGCTAGGAGAGCAAAACCATTTAATTAAATATTTTGCAATTTAGCACGACCTTTGCACGCACTGCTGGAAGCCAATACTTTCGCAATTTTTTCGCTATGCTTTCGGTCTCGGTTACGTCATTTTCTTTCTCATACAAATATGCTTTATTTTTCGGTTATACCTATTAGTACACTGTTGAAAATACTAACCTTTAACTTGCTGATGTATTACGACAGTTTAAAAAGAGAAAAAGAAGCTTGAACTCGCAATAGCTTTGACTTCGCATCGCCACTGATATCAATTCAGCAACACGCGCCTCGATGCAAGTGCGCAGCAATGTTCCGGGCGTGAGCAGCATGTGCTTTATTTGTGTCTTTTCGACTTTTGTGCGGTTGACCATGGCCCAAGTACGTATATACTAGGCAGAACTGTACAGTTACGTGCTGAAATTTAGAGCTGTGCTTCTGACTGCTATTTGTGGAACTTTTGTTCGCCTTGCGGAGCGCTTACGGGAATGTTCTGGAGGTAATGTTTTGATGGTTAATTTTCGCACATGTTTGTATCGCTTGGTTTCCAGCGTTCCTCTTCAATTGTCAGGGATATTTCTCATTTGCAATGCCTATCTCCAAGTCTCTGGCAGCATTATGTTATTGGCACTTTTGTGATCTGAGAAGCTGCCTGACCAAGTTGCCTATCAAGATGAACATGCCGGAATATCTCTGGATTCTGCTTGCGTGGAATTTATTTTACCATATATTTTTCAATGCAGCTAGAAAGTACTGGTTTTCTATCTTGAATCCGGTAGCCCCAGAAGCAGGTGCTGGCAAGCAGGCCATGCACTTTTGGTCATTAATTAGTATGTGATACTACCTCTTACTAATCAGTTTTATTCTTTTTAATTATAATTGTGGCACTGTGCTTACTAGTCATTTTGTGCCTACTCGTTACTTGTGTTTTAATGAAGTTTAATTTTCAAGAATCTGTTTTTGATGACGTTTTTTTTTTAGATCCGCGTTTAACCTGTTTGTATACAGCGAGAACATGTAATGAATAATTTTATACATGTGCGTGGCGGGGGCCGATAACTTTTGTAATAAAGCTTTATCAGTTGTATAAATAAAAAAGTAACATTGGTATGACATTGTGAGTTTCACTGGTGTGCTTTACCTAGTGCTTACTGAACTCACTATTTTTCATTTATCCATTGCAGGATTTGTAATGATGTACAATGATCAAAATGCGGATTTACGGTTTTGTTAGCACAGTTTTCGCATTTTGATGAGCGCTAGAACTATATATAAAAGTTGACAGTCACTTTAGCAACACTGAAGAGTATGAAGGCAGAAGCCTGCACACTCACGAAGCATTAATTAAATAATTTCTCATTCTCATTCGCATGTGTTGTTACTTCTATTGTTTTCTCCTACAAAGTTGTGGGCTCGAGTGCCTTAATTACCTGTGCCTTAATTAACTTCGTCATAATTAACACCAATGGTTGCGGGCTCTACTCCCACCAAAGGTCGAGGGTTTGAGTGCCTTAATTTTATCTTAATTAACTTTGTCTTAACACCAAAAGTCGTGGGTTCGACTTCCACCAAAGGTCGAGAGTTCAAGTGCTTTAATTAACTCTGCCGTAATTAACTTGCCTTAAGTAACTTCGCTCTAATGAACACCCACGGTAGTGGGTTAGACTCTACCTTCACCATGTCAATTGGAATCCAACTTGGAGATAATTTGGAGATGTGGCCGGTTCGCCCATATCTTCAAGTGGTTTCAACTCCCAACAAAGGCCGTGGGTTAGAGTGCCTCAATTAACTCTATCTTAATGAACTATGCCTTAATTCTCTTCGACCTGATTAACACCAAAGGTCGAAGGTTCAATCCCCAATTTCGGTGCCTTTGAATTTTGGTGCTGCAACGCTGGACATCGGATTTTTCGACCATTGAGCCATCTAAGGATTTCACCTTAATAAGTGTTGCAATTCATATTTTCACATTCACACATTTACACGTTAACAAAACATTTCAAGCAAAGTCACCAGCTACATGCCGACAATGGGGGTAACTGTGCCATTAGTGTGCCTCAGCAGATGTACCATCGAGGACAAATTAAATGCGAACAGCGGAGTGTGTGGCCGAAGCATAACTAAAGGTATACTGTGCATGTCGTCGGCCAATCATTGTGCACGTGCGTGGGGATGTATTTCTCGAGGAAGAGTGCAGCGCTTCTCGCCCTATTGCGATAAACGTCACCCGTATTTTGTCTGAAAGTTGTTTTCTGATCTCTCCTCGGCAGTGCCATACCCACCTGGCAGTACAGTGTTATGGTGAATAGCACCATCGCTACATCTGTAGTGTGATATAGCTGGCATGCACCCAGCTTGCTAACGTGCATTGCTTTGCTTTTGTTACCACCATCAAAGCTGCCAGTGTCTAATCGTAATTTGAATAGCACGAAAAATGTATTGCATTGGATGCGCAACAACAGTGCTAGCCACCTTAAAAGTAATCACAGATAGGAATGGCACTGCAATGGCGGGGTGAGAATACAAGCTTCCAACAAAATACAGGTGACGTAATATGCACTAGGACAAGCAGCCCCGCACTCCGCATCGAAGCCATGTGTACAATGATCGCTGGCCGACGCCACACACTGTGCTTTTAGTTACGTTTTGGCCACACACTCTGCTGTTCACATTTCATTTGTATTCAATAGTACATCTCCTGTGGCACTCGCAGGTATACAACTCATTATAGCGTCAACAGGAAAGATCCACTAGATGTTCTATGGACCTCCTGCATCCCCAAAAAGAACATCTATTAGAGGTTACTGATGTCCAGCTGCGACATCCTTTCAACGTTACATCAACATGATCTGGATGGGACTTAGATTATCCATGGTACGTATTTGTAATGTTGTTTGGAGAAATATAGATATCTATAGGATGTGTGCAATGTCTCAAACATGATGTTCTATGGACATCTATGGTACATTAATGGTTCACTGGGTGTGTTCTAGTATGTCGCATCCTATCCATTCCCAGGGGAGATTCGGTTGTGGATGAGGCTTCAGTGTCTCTCGTTGCTGCGCCGGTGCATGCTTTTGACATACTTCACATGATTCAACATGATCTTTGATCTCGGCATTCATGCCAGGCCAGTATATACAATCTTAGTTCCCATGTGTATAAAATGTAGCTTCTCCTACATGTCAGCTCAGAGTGCTTTGGGGATCACTAGACGTTGGCCTTTGTATATGAGATCATTGTGCATCACAAGTTCATCCCTAAATGGAAAGTATCCTTTGGCTTCTGGAGGCAGTTGATGCTTTGATTATGGCCATCCTGACAAAATAACGGTCTTCAGCTTCTGTTGTTCATCATTGTTGCAATGTGAATCCGTATGCACTGTACTACATTTATGTGTTCAGCTTTCTCTTTGCATTGTTTGTTTGGTAGGAATGTTCGGGACACGGTAACGGCCGGTAGTTCTTTACCTGGCCAGTATTTGATGTCTATGCTGTAACGCTACATTTGCAATATCATCCGTAGCAGTCTTTTTGGCACTTGATCCAGTTGCTTCTTTACATTGGTTTGCAGTGGCTTGTGGTCAGTCACTACAGTAGTGGGTCACCCAAAAGTATACTGCTGAAACATGCCCAGGGAAGAGACAGTGGCAAGCATCTCCTTTTCATCTGCACGTATCATACTTCCGTAGGCATAAGTGATCTGCCTGCGAATGCTACTGGTTGGTCATCTTGAAGAAGTGCAGCACCGAGGCCACGCTCACTGCTGGCATCGGCTTATGTGGATCATATGGCTTCAGTGGAACACCAGTACTGGTGCTTTGGCAACAAGGTTTTTTGGATCGTGTAATGCCTTGGCACGCCTCCAGTCTCATGTTTCACCTTCCACCATTAGTTTCCTAAGTGGCTCTGTCACATCTGAGATTCTTGGTAGGAAACATGCATGGTAGTTGACCATACCCCAGAAATGCTGAATGCTGTAGACATCATTGAGCGGTGGCATTTCTCATATGCCTTGACCTTTTCAGGGTCGACGCATAGTCCATTGCAGCAGGTTAGTAACTAAGTGCCCAAGGAATGTCACGGTTCAGTTTTGTCTCTGTTGAAACATACACCAATCTTTTGACACTTGATGAGCAAGTTGTCGAGCCTCTGGTTATGGCCGCGTCGTCCTTGGTTTTCAGTTTTTGGAACCCCAAAATCTACAATGTCTCATACACACAGCCCGCCACAGAATCCTTTTAAGGCTGTTTGAAGCATTTTTTGAAAGACTTTACTAGTACTGACGGCTAGGCAAAATGGAAGGCGAAGCCACTTGAAACGTCCCATTGTTGTCTGGAATGTAGTAAGAAGACTTGATTCTTCATCCAGGACACACGCAGCCCAAATTTTGAGAAGATTTAGGCCTTTGAGATCTCTGGTGAGATGTCGTCCAGGACGGGTACCGAGTGTTGTTCTCGTTCAAGAGCAATTCGGGGCTTCTGGATCAATGAAGATCCTCATTTCCCCATTTTTCTTTGTGGCGATGCCCATTCGGCTAACCCACGGAGTAGGTTCATTGACACTTTGAATTAGCCAACACTGCTCCATGCTTTCGAGCGTTAATTCAAGTTGTGGTTTGATGCTGACAGGGATTTGATGGACAGGGAAGTTTGTCATTGCTCTTAGACAGGCCGACGGTTTGTTCACAAGGTGCACTTTTCCAGGGTGTGAGCCTCATGATTGTCCAAAAACATCTGCGTACTTGTGGAAAACGCAGCTCATCAAGCCTATTTTTGTGTGTCTCACTAACGCTGGTGTTGCATATTATAACCAGCAGGGGGCCCCGCTCATCTGCAATTCAGCGCCACCACAACGGTACCCAAGCAGGGAGGTAAGGTATGACTAACGACAAGCCGTCGCCAATAAACCAGTTGCTCACATGTCGGCTCATGTCTAACAATGGCGACAAGGAAGCCACGAACCTGCTGGCCCTGACTCAAGCATCAAACCGCAGCAGCCATCATGGACGACGCCCAAACATCAGCACCATCCCCTGGCCACCAACCGTTCATCGGGTGCCTGTCAGAATTCTCAACCACGGCAGATAACAGGGCTATCTATCTTGAGCGGTTCGAAGCTTTGGCGAGAGTGAATAAGCTGGCAAGCTAAGCAAGACGGACGTGCTTATCACGATACTGGGTGACAGCGCATATAGCAGGCCTAACGTGAGATAAAGTGTGTGTTATCGCCACGTCCATGGAAGCTGCAGAAAATCATGTGAGGGAGATGCTATCGGGACCCAGCGTGACACGAGAACCAGAGGAGCTCGTCAAGTGGCAACGCGGCTACAGTGCGGCGACTACGTGGTCAACAAGCGACACTCGGCAACGTGGGGCGGTGGGCGCAAGGAAAGTGCCCGCCGACAAGGACAGGATCAGGATACCGTTGTGCTTTCGTTGTGGGAGATGCCACCACCACCAGGACTGTCAACATATCAAGGCAAGGTGCTACAGTTGTCCTTGGACAGGACATTTAGCTAGCCTGCGCAATACAAGGCAGAGCAACTTCACTGGGGAAGAGGGTGTGTCTAGTTAAGAACTGTACACGCTACTGTCACGTAGTAGTGACGCTGAAGTAAACAGTCGTAAAACTGTGTAAGAAGAAACTGATTCTTTATTGGGCGAACCTGTGCCCACAAAAGCAAGCTACACTCAAAGCACAACGAAAGCGGCGAACACAGTCGGCGGTCGTCGAAAATCTGATCAGCGGCGACACGCGTCGGCTTTTATACCTGAGTCATCGAAGGTTCTAGATTAATCCCTGATGCCCGCGTGTCTTCCAGAAAGTTCTAGACAATTCGCGTCAGTCATGCAATCAGATAACAGAAGCGTCGGTGAAAACAGGCAATGGAAAGAAGCATCGATAACGTTCTAGAAACTTCCGATACAGGCGCGTCCTGCGCCGAGCGATAACGTTTAACATTTGTTAGCCGGTGGAAGGCGGCCACCGGTGAAAGATAAACATGTATACGTGTCAATACCCTCCCCTTAAAAAGCATCGTCCCGATGCTACAAACAAATGTGAAAGCGTAAACAAAACCACGCGTAATAAAGAAAGAAAAAAAAATAAAGTAACAAAGTACCTAAGTTCGTCAGCGGGCGTAGAAAGGCTTAAGACGCACCACATGGATGACTTCGGGTCGTGCGCGGCGCCGCTGTGATTGCGAAATGCCGTCTGGCACGACCTCATAGTCCAGTGCGCCAATACGTCGGATGATCTTATATGGTCCGAAATAGCGACGTAAGAGTTTCTCGCTAAGTCCTCGTCGGCGTATCGGAGTCCAGACCCAAACACGGTCTCCGGGCTGGTACTCGACGTAGCGTCGTCGAAGATTGTAGTGTCGGCTGTCGGTTCTCTGCTGGTTCTTGATGCGCAGGCGGGCGAGCTGTCGACCTTCTTCGGCACGCTGCAAATAGGTGGCAACGTCGAGATTTTCTTCGTCAGCGACGTCCGGTAGCATAGCGTCAAGCGTCGTTGCCGGGTTCCTTCCGTAGACCAGGTTGAACGGCGCCATGTGCGTCGTTTCTTGCACGGCCGTGTTGTATGCGAAGGTCACGTACAGAAGGATGGCATCCCACGTCTTGTGTTCGACGTCGACGTACATAGCCAGCATGTCGGCGATGGTCTTATTTAGGCGCTCGGTGAGGCCATTCGTCTGCGGGTGGTAGGCGGTGGTGCGGCGATGGCTTGTCTGGCTGTATCGCAGGATGGCTTGAGTTAGTTCAGCCGTGAAAGCCGTACCTCTGTCGGTGATGAG
The DNA here is from genome assembly GCF_013339745.2 of Dermacentor silvarum. NCBI lineage: Eukaryota > Metazoa > Arthropoda > Arachnida > Ixodida > Ixodidae > Dermacentor > Dermacentor silvarum. The sequence continues at coordinate 178,163,177 of NC_051160.1, read as the reverse complement.
GACTTCCGGGGCACCGTGACGCAGGAGGATGTTCTCAACGAAGAATCGGGCTACCTCGTCGGCACTGCCTTTGGGCAAGGCTTTTGTTTCGGCGTAGCGGGTGAGGTAGTCCGTAGCTACGATGATCCATTTATTCCCGGACGTCGACGTCGGAAAAGGCCCCAGTAAGTCCATCCCGATCTGCTGGAACGGTCGGTGAGGTGGCTCGATCGGCTGTAGAAGCCCGGCTGGTCTTGTCGGCGGTGTTTTGCGTCGCTGACAGTCTCGGCATGTCCTTACGTAATGGGCGACGTCAGCAGAGAGGCGAGGCCAGTAGTATTTTTCTTGTATCCTCGCGAGAGTGCGGGAAAAACCGAGATGTCCAGCCGTTGGGTCGTCATGGAGAGCTTGCAGAACCTCTGGACGCAATGCTGAGGGTACCACGAGGAGGTAGTTGGCTCGGAGAGGCGAGAAGTTCTTCTTTAGGAGAATGTCGTTTTGCAAGAAGAACGACGCCAATCCTCGCCTGAACGCCTTCGGCACAATGACGGTCTTGCCTTCCAGGTAGTCTACAAGGCTCCTCAGTTCCGGGTCGGCTCGCTGTTGTTCGGCGAATTCGTCGGCACTGATGGGTCCCAAGAAAGTGTCATCATCCTGGTCGTCTTGTGGCGGCGGTTCGACGGGGGCGCGAGACAAACAATCGGCGTCAGCGTGCTTTCGCCCGGATTTGTAAACGACGGTGATGTCGAATGCTTGAAGTCTCAGGCTCCATCGTGCGAGGCGACCTGAAGGATCCTTTAAGTTAGCTAGCCAACACAAGGCGTGGTGGTCGCTTACAACTTTAAAGGGCCTGCCATAGAGGTAGGGGCGAAACTTTGACGTAGCCCAGATGATGGTGAGGCACTCCTTTTCTGTTGTGGAATAATTTGCTTCCGCCTTCGATAGCGACCAGCTAGCGTAACTTACAACCCTTTCTAGTCCGTCAGTCCTCTGCACAAGCACGGCGCCGAGTCCTACGCTGCTTGCGTCGGTGTGGACTTCGGTATCGGCATTTTCGTCGAAATGCGCAAGTATTGGCGGCGATTGCAGGCGTCGCTTCAGTTCTTCAAATGCTTCGACTTGCGGCGTCTCCCACTTGAACTCGACGTCGGCCTTCGTGAGATACGTCAGTGGCTCAGCGATTCGTGAAAAATTCTTGACGAAGCGCCTGTAATAGGCGCACAGTCCAAGAAATCTACGCACTGCCTTCTTGTCAGCGGGCGGAGGAAAGTTGGAGATGGCCGCAGTTTTCTGAGGGTCGGGGCGCACTCCAGAGTTGTTGATGACGTGGCCCAAAAATAAGAGCTCCTCATATGCGAAGCGGCACTTTTCTGGCTTCAACGTGAGTCCGGAGGTCTTGATTGCTTGAAGAACTGTTTCAAGGCGCCGGAGGTGTTCCTCGAAGCTTGAGGCAAACACAACGACGTCGTCCAAATAGACGAGGCAAGTCTGCCACTTCAAGCCCGCCAGTACTGTATCCATGACACGTTGGAAAGTGGCAGGCGCCGAGCAAAGACCAAACGGCATGACCTTGAACTCGAACAATCCGTCTGGTGTTATAAACGCAGTCTTCTCCCGGTCCCTCTCGTCGACTTCGATTTGCCAGTAGCCGGTTTTGAGGTCCATCTACGAAAAATACTTGGCGTTGTAGAGTCGATCCAAGGCGTCGTCAATCCGTGGGAGGGGGTATACGTCCTTCTTCGTGATTTTGTTGAGGCGACGATAATCGACGCAGAAACGTAGGGTTCCATCCTTCTTCTTCACTAACACCACGGGGGACGCCCACGGACTCTTGGACGGCTGGATAATGTCGTCGCGTAGCATTTCGTCGACTTGTTGCCTTATGGCCTCGCGTTCGCGCGCCGAAACTCGGTACGGGCTCTGACGGAGTGGCCGGACATTTTCGTCGGTTATGATGCGATGCTTGGCGACAGGGGTTTGTCGAACTTTTGACGACGACGAGAAGCAGTCCTCGTATTGCAGGAGCAGAGCCTTTAGTTGTTCTTTCTTGTGCATGGGAAGGTTCTGATTGACGTCGAAAGTTGGTTCAGGTACTATAGTCGTCGTTGAAGGTGCACTGGAATCCGTGAAGGCGAACGCACTGCTGGCTTGTACTATTTCGTCGATGTAGGCGACCGTGGTGCCTTTGTTGATGTGCTTGTATTCGGGGCTGAAGTTCGTGAGCATCACCCTTGCTTTCCCTGCACGTAGCTCAGCTATGCCTCTAGCGACGCAAATTTCACGGTCGAGCAGTAAGTGATGATCGCCCTCGATGACGCCCTCCATGTCTGCAGGCACTACGGTACCGACGGAAATCATTACGCTGGAGCGAGGCGGAACGGTGACTTGTTCTTCAAGCACATTCAAGGCATGGTAACTTATGCTTGTATCCGGTGGTATCGCGTTGTGCGTTGAAAGCGTTATCGACTTGGACCTTAAGTCGATGACTGCACCGTGTTGATTTAGAAAGTCCATGCCTAGGATGACATCCCTGGAGCAGTGCTGCAGGATTACGAAGCTCGCCGGGTAAGTGCGGTTGTTTACCGTGACTCGCGCTGTGCAGATTCCAGTCGGCGTTATTAGGTGGCCTCCCGCTGTCCGGATATCGGGTCCTTGCCAGGCTGTTTTCACCTTCTTCAACTTGGCGGCGAACGGGCCACTGAAGACGGAATAGTCGGCTCCAGTGTCGACGAGAGCGGTGACGTTATGGCCATCGATGAGCACGTCTAGATCGGTAGACCGGCGTCTGGCGTTGCGGTTAATTCGTGGCGTCGGATCATGGCTGCGTCGGCTTGCTCTGCTGCTGCTACGTCGCGTCGGCAGGTCTTCTTTCTGCGGCGAAGTGCTGTCAAGGCTGTTGCTAGGCGGCATGCTGATATCTCGTCGTGATGATTCGCGAATCGTCGTCGTCGTCGGCGGCGGAGGATCTTCGGCATTGCGTCGTACAGCAACCGCACCTCCATCGGTTGCTGCCTTTAGTTTCCCGGGTAAGGGCTCGGAGATCGGCCCCGGGTGGGACCGGTGTACTGACGGCGATGCGGCGAGATGTAGCGGCCCGGTGACGGCGAGCGTGAGGGTCGTCGTGGTTGCCACTGGGCTCCGGCGAGGTAGTCGGCGATGTCACGTGGTCTCTCGCCAAGCTGTGGACGCGGCGCGTTGACGGCGAACCCTCGTAGGCCCATCTCGCGGTATGGGCATCGGCGGTAGACATGGCCGGCTTCCCCACAGTGATAGCAGAGCGGGCGGTGGTCGGGGGCGCGCCAAATGTCCGTCTTCCTCTGGTAGCTGCGCTGGGCGACGGGCGGGCGTGCTGGCGGCGGCGGCGGTGGACGACGGAACTGCGGCGTTACGGGGCCCTGGCGCGAGCGCGGAGGGGGGCCTTGACGACGGGCGACGGCGGCGTAGGTCAGCGCTTCCGGCTGGGGTTGCGGCGATTGTGGCTGCACATCGGGAACTCCAAGTGAGCGCTGAACTTCGTCTTTGACGACGTCGGCGATAGATGCCACGTGAGGCTGCGACCTGGGAAAGAGCTTATGCAGCTCCTCGCGAACGACCGCTCTGATGGTCTCGCGCAGGTCGTCGGCGCCTAGCGCTTGAGCGTCGGCGTAGTTGGTCAGGGCACGGCGGTTGTATTGCCTGACGCGCATTTCAAGCGTCTTCTCGATCGTTGTAGCCTCGGAAAGAAATTCGGCGACAGTCTTGGGCGGGTTGCGCATCAATCCGGCGAATAGTTGGTCTTTGACACCCCGCATCAAGAACCTAACTTTCTTTTCTTCAGACATGTCGGGGTCGGCGTGGCGGAAGAGGCGAGTCATCTCCTCCGTGAAGATCGCGATGTTCTCGTTCGGCAATTGCACTCTGGTTTCTAAGAGAACCTCTGCCCTCTCCTTTCGTACGACACTCGTGAAGGTCCTCACGAAGTTTTCACGAAAGAGGTCCCACGTAGCCAGGGTGGTCTCTCTGTTCTCAAACCAGGTCCGAGCAGCGTCATCCAACGAAAAATAGACATGGCGTAGCTTGTCGTCGTCGCTCCATTTGTTGAACGTCGCGGTCCGCTCGTATGTCTCCAGCCAGGTTTCAGGGTCTTCAGCCGATGATCCACGGAAGGTCGGGGGCTCCCGAGGTTGTTGCAGCAGGATGGGGGACGCTGGGGCTGCCATTGAGGTCGTTGACTTGGCCTTGATCGCTGTGGTCTTCTCGGGAAGAAGTCCGTACTCCGGTAGAAGTCCTTGCTGCCTACGGCTAGCTCGCTGGTCCTTGGTGACGTTGGCGTTGTCCTCCGGTTTCGGGCTTGGATCGCGGCTTTGCGGGGGCGTTCGCTGCATGAACGCACTAGCACCTCCACCAGATGTCACGTAGTAGTGACGCTGAAGTAAACAGTCGTAAAACTGTGTAAGAAGAAACTGATTCTTTATTGGGCGAACCTGTGCCCACAAAAGCAAGCTACACTCAAAGCACAACGAAAGCGGCGAACACAGTCGGCGGTCGTCGAAAATCTGATCAGCGGCGACACGCGTCGGCTTTTATACCTGAGTCATCGAAGGTTCTAGATTAATCCCTGATGCCCGCGTGTCTTCCAGAAAGTTCTAGACAATTCGCGTCAGTCATGCAATCAGATAACAGAAGCGTCGGTGAAAACAGGCAATGGAAAGAAGCATCGATAACGTTCTAGAAACTTCCGATACAGGCGCGTCCTGCGCCGAGCGATAACGTTTAACATTTGTTAGCCGGTGGAAGGCGGCCACCGGTGAAAGATAAACATGTATACGTGTCACTACGATAAAGAATTCAACCGTACAAAGTTAATAGGAATGTAAACGGGCAAACCATTGCTAGGGAAATAGACACAGGCTCAGCAGTATTCCTGAAGGTGAATTTATAAAATATTTTGGACATCAGCCATATCAGCCTGTGCAGTTCTGCTTGCGGACATACAAAGGCTCAAGTGTTCCACTGAATAGCAGTGTCACCATAACTGTAACTCCTGAGGGCACTTCTTTGATACTTCCACTTGTGGTAGCTGCGAATGATCTACGGCGCACAGTACAGGGGCGGATCCACGTTTTTTTCTGAAGGGGGAGGGGGGGGATCAGCTTCTGTCAATGACGATGATGATGATAGTATCCTTTCATATTTACTGTTTCTGGTCATGGTAAACCCGCCTCGGTTTACCGTGGCTTGTGCAACACCTGTAGCGAAGCCAGGTATATGTGTCTCCGAACTTATAGGAAAAGGACGTTGCCCAACACAGCCATGTGCTTGGCAGCTGTGTATGATAATATACCTAAGTCTGTATTGTTTCTGATAATAAAATTTGGGATGATCTGTTGCAGATTCGTTATAGGTGCGTAAGTACGGATCCATCTTGATTTCCTTAAGAAGCTTCTTTCTGTTTGGCTCAGACACCTTCATTTGCTTTGAAAGTTTAACGCTTGCGCTACAACGCGCCGACCCCTACGCCGATATGCGAATCACCGCGTATGAAGACTCACGACGCCACCTACAAGAAGAACAATGTGGCATAGTAGCAGAGAGCACGAGCCAGCGTCTTTTTCTTCCGTTTTGTTTCCCATGCGAAGTCATCCTTTTACACAAGGTGCGCATCTGCTCTCGTTTCGTTTACCCCGCGACGCCATCCTAGGCCCACACACTGGCCGCTGACATCACGCTCCCCCACTTCACAGCTGCGGTTCGAGGCTTCACCCGCTCCTCTAGAATGCCCACTCACACAAACAGATCCAGTGGGTTTGAGCCTCCTATGCTTAATGTACGACAATAAAATAGTGCAAAGTTAAACTGTAAAACTTGTAGCCTACGAATGGTACTGTGCTTGTACTGGATATTGTCAATGTGTAACTGTGCTCACAATGAGCGTTACAGTTATAAAAGTTGCCTATGCGTACTAAGTTTAGTCATTATTTATTAATTATATATGAACACTTCAGCCAGATATCTTATTCATTAAGCAGGCTGGTCGCGGAACCACTTTATTAATTGTGAAACTGAAAGCTGCATACTCCTTCCGAAGAACAGATGAGTTGTAAACAGAGTAGGGGGAGATTTACTCCTTTGAATAAGTCAGACACAATGCTAAACTCTTTAAAATAAACTGTGCACAGCTTAACAGTTTAATATTTTATTACTGTTTATCACAAAGAATGAAAGTAACACAGGAATAAAGCAACGTATGAAAAAACTTACTGCTGCATTTGTGCACTGTTTGCTCCCTGACAATCCTCGAGTTCCCTGACAATCCGTGCAGAGAAACATCGAGAAGTGATGAGTGGACCTTGCTTCTTTTATATGTAGTTGACAAAGGCTCGTCTCACATTTGAAGTACGAGCTGGGTAGTTCACTCATTTTTGTAGAAACACACGAGACAATTTATATGTCGCATACAGATTGCGTAACAACTTGTTATAAAATTTTTGGTGTAAAACTGGCTAGAACTTGTGTGAAGCAAAAAAATCGTCAGCGATTCCACTCTGGGAAAGTGTATGACGAGTGAAGCTGGTTAGCACATGACACAGAGGCCTCCCCATTACTACGACAGAAGGGAACTGACATACAAAATGGAGAACGGCAACTTGTATTTTTTGGTTTTTTATGTACATTCACGGGGACTTACTTTAAGCAAAAGAAAACCCGTAAAACAAAGAGCGTAGTTATACGTTTTTTTTTTTTTCAATCAATCAATCAAAGCTTTCTTTCAGTTTGCAATACAGTGTGCGGTACAAACTGGGGGTTTGAGAGAAAAAGCAGTCTACACGACCCCTTTTGGTACGCAGATTTATTTTGCTGCCTCCAGTGTCTTGAAATGAATGCTTGGACACAGGAGAAAAAACATTACGGGGGATGCTTAGAACTTTCTATGAATGTGAAGGCGAAAGGCTAGTTGGACCCATAGTGATGTGGAATGAAGCTCTGAGCCCACGCGGCGATGTATACAAGGCGTGGAAGCGCGCTACGAGCGTGTGCCGCCGTTTCTACAATGTTAAATTTAGGGGCGCCGCCGCTGACATTTCCGTCCTCCTCCCCAGCGCCACCACTGCGCTTGCCCTCAATGCCCCTACTCCGCTGCTGCTGACATTTCCCTCCTCCTCCCCAGCACCACTGTTGCTCTTTCCCTCAGCGCGAGGGGCAGTATGGGAATGCTGGCCTGATGAGCGGCGCAGCTGTGGAAGATGACGAACGAGGCTGGCACAATGCGAGCAAACTCACTTTTTCTGTACCTTACAGCGACCCTGAACCATAGAGATTTAAGGCCTATTGACCTTAAAAATGTCAATATCCTTTTCTGTGACATTGTAGCGCCAAATTCCGCGCAGTCGCTATGCGGCATTGAAGGGCAAACAGATGAACTGCTTAGGACAAGGGGACATATTAAGTCGATCTATTTACTGTTTAATTTGACCAAGATTAGATTGTACACTGGGGTACTCTGACAGGAGACAACATAAAACTCAAAGAAAGACGGCGTCGTCTCAGCTTGGTCTGGCCCTGCACACGGCTATAGTGTACTAGAAGATTTTGTAGGGGGCTCAGAGGAGGGCGCGGGCTGATGTGTTGCATATTGCCGCCGAGAGGAGGCACGGCAAGACGTTCCCCCTGAAGTTTATCCGGCGTGAGCGACTGCAGACGGTGACGATCTTCCTTGGACTTATGGTCCTTCGACGCGTTCTCCACCTTTGCACACACGGCCCGCTTTCGCTATCTGTGTTCACGTTGTCTGCATTCATGTTGCTGCTGTCGACGCCTTTCCACTTTGTTAGCTTTTTTCTCCGGCGTGAATGCACTACGCCGCACACTTGGCTTTTCCAGGTAATGGTAAGAGGCAACCAATGACACCCCGAGGGGGAACTAAGTTAATCAGGCGTGAAGGCGCTTGCACAAACATTGGCATGCTTCACAAAAGGGACGTCCCCTCGTTTGCTCGCCGCCGCCACCGGGACGAGTAAGGCACGGCCGGCGCCAGGAGGTCCAAGGTGTTCATGAGAAAAAATAACTACGGCAACTTCGCGACACCACACCCCTATAGAAAACAGATAAGTTTGTGAGCGAGCTAGCTTTACTTCTGTACATGGCCGCTACCGCTGCTACTCGCAAAAAGCACTTTTGAAGAAAACTGGTACTTTTGCAACAGGGCCATCACTCTGTCAGTGAGGGGCGATGCAGAAATCTGAGACGGGGGGGGTCAGGACATACCCTGGATCCACACCTGGCACAGTACCGGCTAACGGCATTGCTTGGCCGACACTGGTTGAAGCACATTCACCTAAACTGGTCACAGGTCTTCCGAGTGAACACAATCACTAAACAGCATGGGCTGCCAGACAAATGCAAGGATGAGTTCACGGGCCCAATTGGAACTATTAAGGGGTTTGTGGGTTCTATTGTTTTGAAGCAGGGAGCACAACTGTATTCTGTAAAGCCCCAGACCAGTGCCGTAGGCCACAAGGTTCAAGAAGAGTTGAAGGAATTGGAAGCATTAGGTGTGTTGTACCCCGTGCGCGAAGCCACATGGGTAACCCCTGTCGTAGCTGTTCTGAAGAGTGGTGGAGAAGCCATCAGGATCTGCGGTGACTACTATGTGTCCTTCAACACCTGTATTATGATAACCTACTACCCGCTGCCATTGCTGGAAGATGTGTTCACGTCATTGGCAGGGGGGACCTGTTTCAGTGTGCTTGATTTATTGAAAGCGTACTTGCAACTTCAAATGGATAGCCATTCACGAGAGTTGCTAAAAATAAATACACACCTCGGCCTTTTTCATTTCATGCGTTTACCTTTGGTGTCGCAAGCTCCTGCTATTTTCCAGTTGGTAATGGATAGAGTATTGGCTGGCTTGCAGGGCGCAGTGTGCTATCTCGATGATGTTCTCGCAGAAGGTCAGGCCGAACACCTGAGGCATACCGCACAGGTGCTACAGAGACTACGGAAGCATGGCATGCATTCCAATGCCATTAAATGTTCCCTTTTCAAACACCGTGTCTGCTACCTAGGTTCATGAAATTGATGCAGTCGGCATTTATCCCACGAAAGATAAAGTGGAAACATACTGAGTGCTCCAACCCTGACTGGCGTTTCTGAACTGAAGGCTTTCCTAGGACTGGTGAATTATTACGCTAGGTTTCTTTCCAAAACAGTAACGACCTTAGAACCACTCTACAAGCTGTTCAGAAAAGATTGTCCGTGGGAGTGGACAAAAGAGTGTGAAAACACCTTTCAGAAATGCAAGCTGCTTCTGAGCGAGGAGTCAGTGCTAGCTTTGTATGACGGAAACAAACTCTTGCGCCTGATGTGTAAAGCATCAGCATATGGACTCGAAGCGGTACTCCCACATACCGAAGGTAACGACGAATGACCTATCATATTAGCGTCCCCCACATGCCTACAGCGGCCAAAAGAAACTATGCAAAAAGTGAGTGTGAAGCTTTAGCCATAATCTTTGGCATTAAAGAGTTTCATAAGTACTTGCTTGCTCGGCAGTTTGAAATAGTGACTGACCATCAGTCGCTTACAGAGTTGTTCGCTCCGAAGGGACACTGCAGTCAAGTAGCGATAGCAAGAGTGCCACAATGGAAAAATTTCTTGGCCAATTATCAGTACATCATCAAGTATAAAAGAAGGGCCAGCAAGTAGGCCACGCAGAAGGTTTATTAAGGAACAACTGCGGGAGACGAAGAATACATTTTTTTTCACCACTATCAGAGGTTCCTTCTACAGCCCAGGAAGTGGCTGAAGAAACAAGTAGGGATGAGGTTTTGAGCACAGTAAGGGACATGACGTGGTGCGGTTTGCCATGAGAAACAGAACAGCAATACTGCCCCTATTTTAATCGTCGACACAAGTTGTCGATATAGCAGGGCTGTTTATTGTGGAACAGTCAGGTTGTTATTCCTAAAGCTCTCAGGCCAAGTGTTCTGTGTTTAATGCACGAGGGCCACCCAGGAATGATGAAAATCAAAATGCTGGCCCGAAATTGGATTTGGTGGCCAAATCTGGATACAGGTAGGAATATGTGAGGTCTGTCAAAGTGTGTGGAATTCTGCGCAGTCAGTACCGGTTCAACCGTGGCCAATAGCTGCAAATCCTTGAGAAAGGGTTCATTTGGACTTTGTGGAAGTAGAAGGCAAATCATTGCTGCTAATGGTACACGCGCACTCAAAATGGCTCGAGATAAGAGTAACGCACGGCACATAAGTCTTGGCCACGGTGAAGATGTTAAGGGGCAGTTTTGCGGCGTATGGTCTACCCAGTGCTGTGGTGACAGACAACGGTCCACAATTTAGATCCAGTGAATTTCGACACTTCTTGGAGCAAAATGTGTAAAGTCAATTTTCACGCCACCATGTCACCCCCAGTAGAACGGTGCAGTAGAAAGGTTTGTGCAGACAAACAGGAGGGGGATCGTTAAATTACAGCTCGAAGATGACAGACCGGGCCAAAGGCGGGTGTTAAAGCACCGCATTGATAATTTTCTGTTTTCCTACAGGACGATGCCCCATTCTTTCACAAAATCAGCGGTCTGCAAATTGTTTCTTAGACAAAAAATTCGAACCAGACTGTCCATGCTGAAACCAGCCAGGATGAAGGTGAGGAAAAACATAAGTGAAAAAAACAAGCTCACGGCAGATGCGAGAAGGGGAAACAGCCGCGAGTTTACGCAAGGCGAAGAGGTATATGTCCGCATCGTTCGCAACGAAAGGGTGAACTGGTGGCTAGGGAAAATGTTCAAGAAGGTGCCAAAAGTGACGCTCCTAGTACGAGTAGACAGGGTTCTTAGGTTTTGTCACGCAAATCACATTAGATGTAAAATGGAATCGTCAAGGGTTCCCTGGTCCGAAATACCACTCTCTGAGAATGCAGATACCCAAAGCGAGATGGTACCTGAAATTTCACCGAGTGAGAGTGCAGTAGACGCAGGCACGATCGCTCAGCAGTCGGTGCCATCAGCAGCGGGGAGAGTAAACAAACCGAATTCCCCACAACACCCAGTAGGGCCAGTGCCCTAGCAGGGATCCACTAGGGCCCGGTGAGTGCCATAAAGGTACAGGTACTAATGATCGGTTGCTAGCGACCCAAAATAAGGGGACAAAAAGTGTTGAATATTATAACCTGCAGGGGCCACGCTCGTGTGCAATTCAGCACCACCACAATGGTATAAATGGCCTACCCAAGCAGGGGGGTGTGGGGTCTTCATTTATGCGACTGTACCAACAAGCCATTGCCAATAAACCAGTTCCCCACATGTCATCTCCTCTCTAACAGCTGGCGACCAGGTTATAGTCCGCAACAATCAGTCGCATTGCTTTAGCTACAGCTAAGTTCTATGAGTGGTGTGAGGTCATCTTGCACAACAATGAACTCTGCAGTGTGTTTGTGTCCATCTGGCGAGGTCACACTCAAGTTCACCTTACTTATCCGGTGTCACCTTTGCACCATTCCACATGCGTAGAGTAGTCGTGCTCAGCATTATGTGACATGGTATAACACTCTTTCGTGTTAAGACATTCGCAGCCGCTCCGCTGGAAACTTGAAATTTCACTTTCCTGCCCCTGACATCTACAACTATGAATAAAGAGGTTGGGTGCCATTTTGAACCACAAGTATGGCTTCAGAATTGTCCTATTCGGGTTCCACATTGGCGAGGGTTTTATTCTTCATGCACACATTTGCAAAATTGTTGGACTTCTTGTAATTTTTACACGTCTGCTTCCACGCCGGACATGCGCTTCTTGTGCTCTTGTGATTTCCTCCATAATATTTGCCCTTTAGCAATGCTTTTCTTGAATCTGCTTGCTTTCCATTGATAACCTCGGGGCAAGGATGCGGCATCAATTATTCTTCACGGCGTGCATTTCATAAGTAGATGCGGCACTATTCCTGAAAACGTTCATCTGCTGTTTTGTCATTTCATGTGTGAGGCACACCTTCACAACTTTCATCTAGCTTCAAAATGTCAGCTCGAGCTCTCTCGCCATTTGCCCCCAGATGATCTGGTTGCAAATCATCTTGTCCCTTTCGAAGCCGTAGCCCCTGGTCTTCAATTGGCGATGGGTAAGGTGTTCATCCGATGCGATAGGTAAGGTGTCAAAGTCATCCATGAGTTGGATCAGTGTGTGAAAAATGTAGCAAGAGTAGAGAACTGTGCATCCAAGAGCTCCACCACGTGATTGAAGTCCAATTGTGGGAGTGGCTGCACTGGTGTTGATTCTCTGAAGCTTAAGCACATCAAGCAAGCTTGGTCCTCCAACTGTGAGAAGAAGAGCAACTTGCCTTTCTGATGATGTGCCAGTGGCATCCATTGCTTTGAGGTAAAGCGTGATGGCTTGCTTAACCCTTTGAAAGTCGTCATCAGTACGGCGGCAGAAACAAATTGCATTCATTGTAGAAAATGTATGTACAAAACTTTACAAAACAAAAATGTATTCAACAATAAACCATGTATGACACTGCACAAAGAAACAAATTTCTTTTACTTTGTCACCTAAGAAAATGTTTTCTTGTTTTTACTCAAAATAAGTAACTCTGAAGAATTTAAATCTGCAATAAGAAAATGTGCAAGGGTGGCTGAACAGGCATGTTGGCGATGTTGCAACTTTGGATAGCAGCGCGACGATCTACATGGGAAGTGAGAGAAGTGACAGGAAAGAGCGCTGAGTTACAGCAATTTTTATTGCGCACATAACCCAGGCTTAATTACCACGCTATGGTGCAACAGAAAGCACAGATGGGTGACACGTGTTCGGAATTTTGCTTCCAACAAACGACATGCAGATCATGCGCCTAAATACTGCACTTCTTTATTGCACAGTGACAATGAAGGGGCACTTCCACAGCACTCTCCAGACTTGAAAATTTCAAGCGCTTCAATTATCTCTCTAGTTCGTTTGCTTTTGTGGCGACTGATAATTTGTGGGCCTTCGAATATGGGTTTGCAATGATGGCCTCGGCAATGGATGCCGAGACAAGCAGAAATGGGGTTAAAGACAAGATTGTTCCGCTCCTTTAATCGTTCATTGAAACAGCGTTCAGATAGCTGCAGAACGAACCATAATAACAGCATTGCCGCGTGCGCAATAGGTGTTTACAACATTCCTCTTTCCTGCAGCTGCGAATACATTGGCCAAACGGGACGCTATCATGTTGTGCTCCTTGAGGACCTATTTTGAGGACTTGTTATTGGATGTACAATTATATGAAACGTAAAAAGTATTAGCTGGCCGCTAAAGTTGGAGGACAGAGGACAAGATTCTCGCTTGCTTTGGGACAACTTGTCGTCTGTCGTCTGCCCTTTTTTTTTTTTGCTCACTTGATTCTGCCTTGCAGATGAGTAAACTCTAATGAGAGACATAATATGGGTGAATAAAAGCGCTTTATGCAGATTTATAATTAATAACGCATTATTTGTGTAGCCATATCCATGTTTTAGACAAATTCTCGTACAACACGAGCCAACACAAGCCTCGCAGACACATATCCCATCATTCCCGTGACGGCACAGCGCCCTTCAAGAAACTCCCATAGACAGTGGCGCCAGATCACCCTCTAGGTGTTATAGTGAGAAACTCTATGGTTTCCGCACTCACCGCGGCGGCCGCACATTACAACTTATTTAACGGGCTGGTTTCGAGTGCACATCGCATTCATTGTGTTTCTGCGTTGATGGCACAGCTTCACTTTGGTGAGTGGTCAAAGTTTTTAACTCTTTTGAGAGCTCTGTCACACGATTTTAGCACCATGACCATCTTCACATTAAGTAGTGCATGTTGGCTATTGTTTCGAATTTCCTCGCAGCATGTCCGATGTCACGGACACGATATATAAGCTCGTCAGGTTGTTGGTTGGTGTAGGCATTCACTGCTGTTAGCACTGATTGTCTGTGCTAAAATTGCTACATCGGGAACCACTTCTTGCTGAGTCGCCGCATAGTTTCGTGATCGAAGATTGCCAATTTCTTAAGCTGTTGCTGTAATTATATAAACGTGAGCTATACAATTTATTGACGCATGTTACTTCGTTGACGGTCTTAGAACTGCAACACAATGTGAATAATTTATCTGCGTCCCTCCGACTAATTGCATCAAGACGTAAGCATGTGCGTTTTATATACGACCACGGCATTCATTTTGTGAAGAACAAGAAGAAGAGCGGCGCACATAAACAAAATGAGACTTCGTGCGAACGCCGTTGTTGCCCGTTGTACAAAATACACTTTTATGCATTTTTTCATGTACTACCCAATACTTTAGAACAGTAAAAGTTTAACAGCCTGCAATGCAAGCACTCCTCTGGATGAATGCTACCCAAGGTTCAGTGAGGCCATTATTTCAGCGAAAAATACCAACCACAGTGACATAATCTTGAGCCAGGTTGCACCTCAAATGGAGAATCATGACATTAGTTCCCGAGAGCTCGGACGAGCGGAGCAGGATCGAACATGCGCAGCTGTATAAGAGCATAGTTATGCATGCAGAAGGTGCATCGTGTTATTAGCTACCATCGCAGCTGTCAAAATCTTCACGACTCTTGTCTGACAGTATGACATGCAGTTATTATATATATTATGGGGTTTTACGTGCCAAAACCAGTTCTGATTATGAGGCACGCCGTAGTGGGGGACTCCGGAAATTTGGACCACCTGGGGTTCTTTAACGTGCACCTAAATCTAAGTACACGGGTGTTTTCGCATTTCGCCCCCATCGAAATGCGGCCGCCGTGGCCGGGATTCGATCCCGCGACCTCGTGCTCAGCAGCCCAACACCATAGCCACTGAGAAACCACGGCGGGTCGACATGCAGTTATTGCAGTTGTAATTGTTGTTCAAGGAAGGGCAGTTGCTTATAAGATGCAATGTAAAGGAAAGCTATAGCAACTGTTTACTTCCAGGCAGAAAAAGGACATGGGAGATGCTTTGGGTGCTCATAAATATATAGAGCCAATTATACCGGTCTTTGGGTACTATGCTTATGCCTGCAGTTTTTTATGCCTGCACTTATCCTTTATTTTTGGTCCCTGAATGATGGTGCTTGATTTGTACTTGTTTTTTAAGCCATTGTTCAGTCTTGTGAAGACGGCCAGCCACTGAAAGGCGAGGCAGAAAACAAGCAACTATGTATCATGAGTGCTAGTTGTGGTCCTAAAATACTGTAATTTCATAACTGATATGTTGAACTAGCAGGGCATCAGTCCTATAGTGTTTTAAAGTGGTGTGCATTACAGAAACTATACAGTTATATACCCTTTACAGTTGTCAATGGGGAAAAGTCTTTCTACAAAGTGTCATCGCAAATTTTTTTAAATGTGTAGACATTATTTTTTAGTCATATTTATGCTAAGCATTCAGCTCTCTTTTACTGGCCTTACCTAAATGAGTCTGCTCTTTTTCCTTTTTTTGACTGGTGCCGATTCTTCGAAAGATACTGGGCCTGCCACCAGCTGACATGCCTTTCTTCCTCCTCAGTCCTGTACCTCAGTCTTGTTAAGATGTGGGGTCAGTGACATGTACATAATTTGCAAGAATAAAATTTTGTATGTTTCTGATTTTGTTGCCCCTTAAACATTGTTATGAAATGCTGGCTATCTCTTTTCAGTGTGCCTCATTCAACACACTTGCGTGCTGCAAAAATTTTTCTTATGTTAGCAGTATACCCAAATTAATCATGCGCTAATGCAGATCGCAGGTACTAGTATGCTTTTCTTAGAACCAGTGGTGTGAGTCAGGACTTCTAGGAAATGTACATATATTGAATGCAACTGGCTTAAATATCAAAATTAAAACACACTAAAAGCTACTAAGTGGAAGAAAGTTCAGTATTAAGTGCTAAATACATGCTTTTGCAAAGGCATTAATATAAAAGCTGCATAGATTTCGCAGTTTGTAACAAAACCTGTGAAGGTGCAATGTTTGAGAGCCCATGAGTGACATGCAAACATGTATACATATGCAGCCGTGTCATTTCTGCACCGAAATGAAACTCCTGAGAAATTAATAGTTTCCCAACATTATTACAGTTTGCAAATGAACAGCACTTTAGAAATCGCATGCCACACACAGGCTCTCAACGTTATACCTTCACAGATTTAATTACAAACTGTGGAGTCTATGCAGCTGCTTTTAATACATATGCCTTTGAAAAAGCAAGCATTTAGCACATAATACTGAACCTTTTCAAAAAGCTTAGTAGCTTTTGGTGTGTTTTAATTTTGAAGTTAAAGCCAGTCACATTAATATATGCACATTTCCTAGAAATCCTGAATCACACCACTGGTTCCAAGAAAAGCATACCAGCACCACCATTAGTGCACGATTAACATACACATTAGTTAACTTTTTTTTTTTTTGGCATGGCAGATTGCAAATTTTCTCGGTCAAGCAAAATAAGCCTTCATATGCCAGTTTTACACATAGTCTAATGAACAGGTAGCCGAGACTTCCCCAAGACGAATACAGAGATTAGCTTAGCTTGGCTTCAGGAACGTTTGTGGAGCTGCACAGTGAGGCTACTGCACAGCTTGTACAAGCTGGATTGTAGACAACCTCTTGGCTTGAACAAGCCCAAATGTACGTGTCTTCTAGATGGGTTTGTGCTACCTAGGTATCTACCAGCCATGGTGACGTCAGGTGCCTACGTCAGCGCAAGGATCGTGGCAAGGCTACTCAAACAGAATGCATCACTGTGACAAGCCACTTGGCAGCGGCGGGGCAGCTGAGAAGCACGCTTGCTAAAAGCTCAACTTCCTGTTCATGCAGTCAGGCAACCAGATCAGCTATCACATCTCTGGCAATGCCAGCAGAGCCACAACTATCTACCAGCCATGGTGACGTGAGGTGCCTACGTCAGCGCAAGGATTGTCACAACACTACTCCAGCGAAGTGCATCGCACTCCAGCGCACTCCAAGGATCATTGCAATGCTACTCCAGCAGAGTGCATCGCTGTGACAAGCCACTGTGAATGGAAACTGTAAATGGCAGGGCAGCTAAGAAGCACGCTTGCTATAAGCTCATTTTTCTGTTCACACAGCCACGCACCTCATTGGCTATCGCATCTCCGGCAACGCCAGCAGAGCCACAACTATCTACCAGTCATGGTGACATCAGGTACCTACGTCAGAGCAAGGATCATCGTAATGCTACTCCAGCGGAGTGCATCGCTGTGACAAGCCACTTGGCAGGGTGGGGCAGCTGAGAAGCGCGCTTGCTAAAAGCTCATCTTCCTGTTTCACGCAGCCAGGCACCAGATCAGCTATCACATCTCTGGCAATGCCAGCAGAGCCACAACTATCTACCAGCCATGGTGACGTCTGGTGCCTACGTCAGCGCAAGGATTGTCACAACACTACTCCAGCGGAGTGCATCGCTGTGACAAGCCACTTGGCAGGGTGGGGCAGCTGAGAAGCGCGCTTGCTAAAAGCTCATCTTCCTGTTTCACGCAGCCAGGCACCAGATCAGCTATCAGATCTCTGGCATTGCCAGCAGAGCCACAACTATCTACCAGCCATGGTGACGTCAGGTGCCTACGTCAGCGCAAGGATCGTCGCAATGCTACTCCAGCGGAGTGCATCGCTGTGACAAGCCACTAGGCAGCGATGGGGCAGCTAAGAAGCACGCTTGCTAAAAGCTCATCTTCCTGTTCACGCAGCCAGGCACCAGATCAGCTATCAGATCTCTGGCAACGCCAGCAGAGCCACAACTATCTACCAGCCATGGTGACGTCTGGTGCCTACGTCAGCGCAAGGATTGTCACAACACTACTCCAGCGAAGTGCATCGCACTCCAGCGGAGTGCATTGCACTCCAGTGCTTCCCAAGGATCATTGCAATGCTACTCCAGCGGAATGCATTGCTGTGACAAGCCACTGTGAATGGAAACTGTAAATGGCGGGGCAGCTAAGAAGCACGCTTGTTAAAGCTCATTTTTCTGTTCACACAGCCACGCACCTCATTGGCTATCGCATCCCCGGCAATGCCAGCAGAGCCACAACTATCTACCAGCCATGGTGACATCAGGCACCTACGTCAGAGCAAGGATCATCGCAATGCTACTCCAGCGGAGTGTATCGCTGTGACAAGCGACTTGGCAGCGGTGGGGCTGCTGAGAAGCATGCTTGCTAAAAGCTTATCTTCCTGTTCATGCAGCCAGGCACCAGATCAGTTATCAGATCTCTGGCAATGCCAGCAGAGCCACAGCTATCTACCAGCCATGGTGACGTCTGGTGCCTATGCCAGCGCAAGGATCATTGCAATGCTACTCCAGCGGAGTGCATCGCTGTGACAAGCCACTTAGCAGCGATGGGGCAGCTGAGAAGCCCACTTGCTAAAAGCTCATCTTCCTGTTCACGCAGCCAGGCACCAGATCCGCTATCAGATCTCTGGCAATGCCAGCAGAGCCACAACTATCACCAGCCATGGTGACGTCAGGTGCCTACGCCAGCACAAGGATCGTCGCAATGCTACTCCAGCGAAGTGCATCGCAGTGACAAGCCACTTGGCAGCGGTGGGGCAGCTGAGAAGCATGCTTGCTAAAAGCTCATCTTCCTGTTCACGCAGCCAGGCACCAGATCAGTTATCAGATCTCTGGCAATGCTAGCAGAGCCACAACTATCTACCAGCCATAGTGACGTCTGGTGCCTACGCCAGCGCAAGGATCGTCGCAATGCTACTCCAGCGAAGTGCATCGCGGTGACAAGCCACTTGGCAGCGGTGGGGCAGCTGAGAAGCACGCTTGCTAAAAGCTCATCTTCCTGTTCACGCAGCCAGGCACCAGATCAGCTATCAGATCTCTGGCAATGCCAGCAGAGCCACAACTATCTACCAGCCATGGTGGCGTCTGGTGCCTATGCCAGCAAAAGGATCGTCGCAATGCTACTCCAGCGAAGTGCATCGCAGTGACAAGCCACTTGGCAGCGGTGGGGCAGCTGAGAAGCATGCTTGCTAAAAGCTCATCTTCCTGTTCACGCAGCCAGGCACCAGATCAGTTATCAGATCTCTGGCAATGCCAGCAGAGCCACAACTATCTACCAGCCATGGTGATGTCTGGTGCCTACGGCAGCGCAAGGATCGTCGCAATGCTACTCCAGCGAAGTGCATCGCGGTGACAGGCCACTTGGCAGCGGTGGGGCAGCTGAGAAGCATGCTTGCTAAAAGCTCATCTTCCTGTTCACGCAGCCAGGCACCAGATCAGTTATCAGATCTCTGGCAATGCTAGCAGAGCCACAACTATCTACCAGCCATAGTGACGTCTGGTGCCTACGCCAGCGCAAGGATCGTCGCAATGGTACTCCAGCGAAGTGCATCGCGGTGACAAGCCACTTGGCAGCGGTGGGGCAGCTGAGAAGCACGCTTGCTAAAAGCTCATTTTTCTGTTCACACAGCCACGCACCTCATTGGCTATTGCATCTCCGGCAACGCCAGCAGAGCCACAACTATCTACCAGCCATGGTGACATCAGGTACTAACGTCAGAGCAAGGATCATCGCAATGCTACTCCAGCGAAGTGCATCGCAGTGACAAGCCACTTGGCAGCGGTGGGGCAGCTGAGAAGCATGCTTGCTAAAAGCTCATCTTCCTGTTCACGCGGCCAGGCACCAGATCACATATCAGATCTCTGACAATGCCAGCAGAGCCACAACTATCTACCAGCCATGGAGACGTCTGGTGCCTACGCCAGCCCAAGGATCATTGCAATGCTACTCCAGCGGAGTGCATCGCTGTGACAAGCCACTTGGCAGCGATGGGGCAGCTGAGAAGCAGGCTTGCTAAAAGCTCATTTTCCTGTTCACGCAGCCGCGCACCTCATTGGCTATCACATCTCCGGCAACGCCAGCAGAGCCACAACTATCTACCAGCCATGGTGACATCAGGTACTAACGTCAGAGCAAGGATCATCGCAATGCTACTCCAGCGAAGTGCATCGCAGTGACAAGCCATTTGGCAGCGGTGGAGCAGCTGAGAAGCATGCTTGCTAAAAGCTCACCTTCCTGTTCACGCGGCCAGGCACCAGATCAGCTATCAGATCTCTGACAATGCCAGTAGAGCCACAACTATCTACCAGCCATGGTGACGTCTGGTGCCTACGCCAGCCCAAGGATCATTGCAATGCTACTCCAGCGGAGTGCATCGCATTGCAATGCTACTCCAGCAGAGTGCATCGCTGTGACAAGCCACTTGGCAGCGGTGGGGCAGCTGAGAAGCAGGCTTGCTAAAGGATCATTTTCCTGTTCACGCAGCCAGGCACCAGATCAGCTATCAGATCTCTGGCAATGCCAGCAGAGCCACAACTATCTACCAGCCACGGTGACATCAACACCTACGTCAGAGCAAGGATCATCGCAATGCTACTCCAGCGGAGTGCATCGCTGTGACAAGCCACTTAGCAGCGGTGGGGCAGCTGAGAAGCACGCTTGCTAAAAGCTCATCTTCCTGTTCACGCAGCCAGGCACCAGATCAGCTATCACATCTCTGGCAATGCCAGCAGAGCCACAACTATCTACCAGCCATGGTGACGTCAGGTGCCTACGTCAGCGCAAGGATTGTCACAACGCTACTCCAGCGAAGTGCATCGCACTCCAGCGCACTCCAAGGATCATTGCAATGCTACTCCAGTGGAGTGCATCGCTGTGACAAGCCACTGTGAATGGAAACTGTAAATGGCAGGGCAGCTAAGAAGCACGCTTGCTAAAAGCTCATTTTTCTGTTCACACAGCCACGCACCTCATTGGCTATCGCATCTCCGGCAACGCTAGCAGAGCCACAACTATCTACCAGTCATGGTGACATCAAGTACCTACGTCAGAGCAAGGATCATCACAATGCTACTCCAGCGGAGTGCATCGCTGTGACAAGCCACTTGGCAGCGGTGGGGCAGCTGAGAAGCGCGCTTGCTAAAAGCTCATCTTTCTGTTTCACGCAGCCAGGCACCAGATCAGCTATCACATCTCTGGCAATGCCAGCAAAGTCACAACTATCTACCAGCCATGGTGACGTCAGGTGCCTAGGTCAGCGCAAGGATTGTCACAACGCTACTCCAGCGAAGTGCATCGCATTCCAGCGAAGTGCATCGCACTCCAGCACACTCCAAGGATCATTGCAATGCTACTCCAGCGGAGTGCATCACTGTGAGCAGCCACTGTGAATGGAAACTGTAAATGGCAGGGCAGCTAAGAAGCATGCTTGCTAAAAGCTCATTTTTCTGTTCACACAGCCACGCACCTCATTGGCTATCGCATCTCTGGCAACGCCAGCAGGGCCACAACTATCTACCAGCCATGGTGACATCAGGTACCTACGTCAGGGCAAGGATCATCGCAATGCTACTCCAGCGGAGTGCATCGCTGTAACAAGCCACTTGGCAGCGGTGGGGCAGCTGAGAAGCACGCTTGCTAAAAGCTCATCTTCCTGTTCACGCAGCCAGGCACCAGATCAGCTATCAGATCTCTGGCAATGCCAGCAGAGCCACAACTATCTACCAGCCATGGTGACGTCAGGTGCCTACGTCAGCGCAAGGATTGTCACAACGCTACTTCAGCGAAGTGCATCGCACTCCAGCGCACTCCAAGGATCATTGCAATGCTACTCCAGCGGAGTGCATCGCTGTGACAAGCCACTTGGCAGCGGTGGGGCAACTGAGAAGCACGCTTGCTAAAGGCTCATCCTCCTCTTCACGCAGCCAGGCACCAGATCAGCTATCGCATCTCCGGCAACGCCAGCAGAGCCACAACTATCTACCAGTCATGGTGACATCAGGTACCTACGTCAGAGCAAGGATCATCGCAATGCTACTCCAGCGGAGTGCATCGCTGTGACAAGCCACTTGGCAGCGGTGGGGCTGCTGAGAAGCATGCTTGCTAAAAGCTCATCTTCCTGTTCATGCAGCCAGGCACCAGATCAGTTATCAGATCTCTGGCAATGCCAGCAGAGCCACAGCTATCTACCAGCCATGGTGACGTCTGGTGCCTATGCCAGCGCAAGGATCATTGCAATGCTACTCCAGCGGAGTGCATCGCTGTGACAAGCCACTTAGCAGCGGTGGGGCAGCTGAGAAGCCCACTTGCTAAAAGCTCATCTTCCTGTTCACGCAGCCAGGCACCAGATCCGCTATCAGATCTCTGGCAATGCCAGCAGAGCCACAACTATCACCAGCCATGGTGACGTCAGGTGCCTACGCCAGCACAAGGATCGTCGCAATGCTACTCCAGCGAAGTGCATCGCAGTGACAAGCCACTTGGCAGCGGTGGGGCAGCTGAGAAGCATGCTTGCTAAAAGCTCATCTTCCTGTTCACGCAGCCAGGCACCAGATCAGTTATCAGATCTCTGGCAATGCTAGCAGAGCCACAACTATCTACCAGCCATAGTGACGTCTGGTGCCTACGCCAGCGCAAGGATCGTCGCAATGCTACTCCAGCGAAGTGCATCGCGGTGACAAGCCACTTGGCAGCGGTGGGGCAGCTGAGAAGCACGCTTGCTAAAAGCTCATCTTCCTGTTCACGCAGCCAGGCACCAGATCAGCTATCAGATCTCTGGCAATGCCAGCAGAGCCACAACTATCTACCAGCCATGGTGACGTCAGGTGCCTAAGTCAGCGCAAGGATTGTCACAACGCTACTTCAGCGAAGTGCATCGCACTCCAGCGCACTCCAAGGATCATTGCAATGCTACTCCAGCGGAGTGCATCGCTGTGACAAGCCACTTGGCAGCGGTGGGGCAACTGAGAAGCACGCTTGCTAAAGGCTCATCCTCCTCTTCACGCAGCCAGGCACCAGATCAGCTATCGCATCTCCGGCAACGCCAGCAGAGCCACAACTATCTACCAGTCATGGTGACATCAGGTACCTACGTCAGAGCAAGGATCATCGCAATGCTACTCCAGCGGAGTGCATCGCTGTGACAAGCCACTTGGCAGCGGTGGGGCAGCTGAGAAGCGCGCTTGCTAAAAGCTCATCTTCCTGTTTCACGCAGCCAGGCACCAGATCAGCTATCACATCTCTGGCAATGCCAGCAGAGTCACAACTATCTACCAGCCGTGGTGATGTCAGGTGCCTACGTCAGCGCAAGGATTGTCACAACGCTACTCCAGCGAAGTGCATCGCACTCCAGCGCACTCCAAGGATCATTGCAAGGCTACTCCAGCGGAGTGCATCGCTGTGAGCAGCCACTGTGAATGGAAACTGTAAATGGCAGGGCAGCTAAGAAGCACGCTTGCTAAAAGCTCATTTTTCTGTTCACACAGCCACGCACCTCATTGGCTATCGCATCTCCTGCAACGCCAGCAGGGCCACAACTATCTACCAGCCATGGTGACATCAGGTACCTACGTCAGAGCAAGGATCATCGCAATGCTACTCCAGCGGAGTGCATCGCTGTGACAAGCCACTTGGCAGCGGTGGGGCAACTGAGAAGCACGCTTGCTAAAGGCTCATCCTCCTGTTCACGCAGCCAGGCACCAGATCAGCTATCGCATCTCCGGCAACGCCAGCAGAGCCACAACTATCTGCCAGTCATGGTGACATCAGGTACCTACGTCAGAGCAAGGATCATCGCAATGCTACTCCAGCGGAGTGCATCGCTGTGACAAGCCACTTGGCAGCGGTGGGGCAGCTGAGAAGCACGCTTGCTAAAAGCTCATCTTCCTGTTCACGCAGCCAGGCACCAGATCAGCTATCACATCTCTGGCAATGCCAGCAGAGCCACAACTATCTACCAGCCATGGTGACGTCAGGTGCCTACGTCAGCGCAAGGATTGTCACAACGCTACTCCAGCGAAGTGCATCGCACTCCAGCGCACTCCAAGGATCATTGCAATGCTACTCCAGTGGAGTGCATCGCTGTGACAAGCCACTGTGAATGGAAACTGTAAATGGCAGGGCAGCTAAGAAGCACGCTTGCTAAAAGCTCATTTTTCTGTTCACACAGCCACGCACCTCATTGGCTATCGCATCTCCGGCAACGCTAGCAGAGCCACAACTATCTACCAGTCATGGTGACATCAGGTACCTACGTCAGAGCAAGGATCATCACAATGCTACTCCAGCGGAGTGCATCGCTGTGACAAGCCACTTGGCAGCGGTGGGGCAGCTGAGAAGCACGCTTGCTAAAGGCTCATCCTCCTGTTCACGCAGCCAGGCACCAGATCAGCTATCGCATCTGCGGCAACGCCAGCAGAGCCACAACTATCTACCAGTCATGGTGACATAAGGTACCTACGTCAGAGCAAGGATCATCGCAATGCTACTCCAGCGGAGTGCATCGCTGTGACAAGCCACTTGGCAGCGGTGGGGCAACTGAGAAGCACGCTTGCTAAAGGCTCATCCTCCTGTTCACGCAGCCAGGCACCAGATCAGCTATCGCATCTCCGGCAACGCCAGCAGAGCCACAACTATCTGCCAGTCATGGTGACATCAGGTACCTACGTCAGAGCAAGGATCATCGCAATGCTACTCCAGCGGAGTGCATCGCTGTGACAAGCCACTTGGCAGCGGTGGGGCAGCTGAGAAGCACGCTTGCTAAAAGCTCATCTTCCTGTTCACGCAGC
Source organism: Dermacentor silvarum (assembly GCF_013339745.2). NCBI lineage: Eukaryota > Metazoa > Arthropoda > Arachnida > Ixodida > Ixodidae > Dermacentor > Dermacentor silvarum. The sequence continues at coordinate 178,138,623 of NC_051160.1, read as the reverse complement.
CAGGCACCAGATCAGCTATCACATCTCTGGCAATGCCAGCAGAGCCACAACTATCTACCAGCCATGGTGACGTCAGGTGCCTACGTCAGCGCAAGGATTGTCACAACGCTACTCCAGCGAAGTGCATCGCACTCCAGCGCACTCCAAGGATCATTGCAATGCTACTCCAGTGGAGTGCATCGCTGTGACAAGCCACTATGAATGGAAACTGTAAATGGCAGGGCAGCTAAGAAGCACGCTTGCTAAAAGCTCATTTTTCTGTTCACACAGCCACGCACCTCATTGGCTATCCCATCTCCGGCAACGCTAGCAGAGCCACAACTATCTACCAGTCATGGTGACATCAGGTACCTACGTCAGAGCAAGGATCATCACAATGCTACTCCAGCGGAGTGCATCGCTGTGACAAGCCACTTGGCAGCGGTGGGGCAGCTGAGAAGCGCGCTTGCTAAAAGCTCATCTTTCTGTTTCACGCAGCCAGGCACCAGATCAGCTATCACATCTCTGGCAATGCCAGCAGAGCCACAACTATCTACCAGTCATGGTGACATCAGGTACCTACGTCAGAGCAAGGATCATCGCAATGCTACTCCAGCGGAGTGCATCGCTGTGACAAGCCACTTGGCAGCGGTGGGGCAACTGAGAAGCACGCTTGCTAAAGGCTCATCCTCCTGTTCACGCAGCCAGGCACCAGATCAGCTATCGCATCTCCGGCAACGCCAGCAGAGCCACAACTATCTACCAGTCATGGTGACATCAGGTACCTACGTCAGAGCAAGGATCATCGCAATGCTACTCCAGCGGAGTGCATCGCTGTGAAAAGCCACTTGGCAGCGGTGGGGCAACTGAGAAGCACGCTTGCTAAAGGCTCATCCTCCTGTTCACGCAGCCAGGCACCAGATCAGCTATCGCATCTCCGGCAACGCCAGCAGAGCCACAACTATCTGCCAGTCATGCTGACATCAGGTACCTACGTCAGAGCAAGGATCATCGCAATGCTACTCCAGCGGAGTGCATCGCTGTGACAAGCCACTTGGCAGCGGTGGGGCAGCTGAGAAGCACGCTTGCTAAAAGCTCATCTTCCTGTTCACACAGCCAGGCACCAGATCAGCTATCACATCTCTGGCAATGCCAGCAGAGCCACAACTATCTACCAGCCATGGTGACGTCAGGTGCCTACGTCAGCGCAAGGATTGTCACAACGCTACACCAGCGAAGTGCATCGCACTCCAGCGCACTCCAAGGATCATTGCAATGCTACTCCAGTGGAGTGCATCGCTGTGACAAGCCACTGTGAATGGAAACTGTAAATGGCAGGGCAGCTAAGAAGCACGCTTGCTAAAAGCTCATTTTTCTGTTCACACAGCCACGCACCTCATTGGCTATCGCATCTCCGGCAACGCTAGCAGAGCCACAACTATCTACCAGTCATGGTGACATCAGGTACCTACGTCAGAGCAAGGATCATCGCAATGCTACTCCAGCGGAGTGCATCGCTGTGACAAGCCACTTGGCAGCGGTGGGGCAGCTGAGAAGCGCGCTTGCTAAAAGCTCATCTTCCTGTTTCACGCAGCCAGGCACCAGATCAGCTATCACATCTCTGGCAATGCCAGCAGAGCCACAACTATCTACCAGCCATGGTGACGTCAGGTGCCTACATCAGCGCAAGGATTGTCACAACGCTACTCCAGCGAAGTGCATCGCACTCCAGCGCACTCCAAGGATCATTGCAAGGCTACTCCAGCGGAGTGCATCGCTGTGAGCAGCCACTGTGAATGGAAACTGTAAATGGCAGGGCAGCTAAGAAGCACGCTTGCTAAAAGCTCATTTTTCTGTTCACACAGCCACGCACCTCATTGGCTATCGCATCTCCTGCAACGCCAGCAGGGCCACAACTATCTACCAGCCATGGTGACATCAGGTACCTACGTCAGAGCAAGGATCATCGCAATGCTACTCCAGCGGAGTGCATCGCTGTGACAAGCCACTTGGCAGCGGTGGGGCAACTGAGAAGCACGCTTGCTAAAGGCTCATCCTCCTGTTCACGCAGCCAGGCACCAGATCAGCTATCGCATCTCCGGCAACGCCAGCAGAGCCACAACTATCTACCAGTCATGGTGACATCAGGTACCTACGTCAGAGCAAGGATCATCGCAATGCTACTCCAGCGGAGTGCATCGCTGTGACAAGCCACTTGGCAGCGGTGGGGCAACTGAGAAGCACGCTTGCTAAAGGCTCATCCTCCTGTTCACGCAGCCAGGCACCAGATCAGCTATCGCATCTCCGGCAACGCCAGCAGAGCCACAACTATCTACCAGTCATGGTGACATCAGGTACCTACGTCAGAGCAAGGATCATCGCAATGCTACTCCAGCGGAGTGCATCGCTGTGACAAGCCACTTGGCAGCGGTGGGGCAACTGAGAAGCACGCTTGCTAAAGGCTCATCCTCCTGTTCACGCAGCCAGGCACCAGATCAGCTATCGCATCTCCGGCAACGCCAGCAGAGCCACAACTATCTACCAGTCATGGTGACATCAGGTACCTACGTCAGAGCAAGGATCATCGCAATGCTACTCCAGCGGAGTGCATCGCTGTGACAAGCCACTTGGCAGCGGTGGGGCAACTGAGAAGCACGCTTGCTAAAGGCTCATCCTCCTGTTCACGCAGCCAGGCACCAGATCAGCTATCGCATCTCCGGCAACGCCAGCAGAGCCACAACTATCTACCAGTCATGGTGACATCAGGTACCTACGTCAGAGCAAGGATCATCGCAATGCTACTCCAGCGGAGTGCATCGCTGTGAAAAGCCACTTGGCAGCGGTGGGGCAACTGAGAAGCACGCTTGCTAAAGGCTCATCCTCCTGTTCACGCAGCCAGGCACCAGATCAGCTATCGCATCTCCGGCAACGCCAGCAGAGCCACAACTATCTGCCAGTCATGCTGACATCAGGTACCTACGTCAGAGCAAGGATCATCGCAATGCTACTCCAGCGGAGTGCATCGCTGTGACAAGCCACTTGGCAGCGGTGGGGCAGCTGAGAAGCACGCTTGCTAAAAGCTCATCTTCCTGTTCACACAGCCAGGCACCAGATCAGCTATCACATCTCTGGCAATGCCAGCAGAGCCACAACTATCTACCAGCCATGGTGACGTCAGGTGCCTACGTCAGCGCAAGGATCACCGCAATGCTACTCCAGCGGAGTGCATCGCTGTGACAAGCCACTTGGCAGCGGTGGGGCAACTGAGAAGATCACTTGCTAAAAGCTCATCTTCCTGTTCCTGCAGGTTGGATATTTTCCTTTATTTCAGCACATCTTTCCTGTGTTTTTATCCCTGCTGCCTTTGCTGCTGCCCAGTATTGTGTTTGCTTGGTGTTTTGAAAGCATTGAATGAGGTAGAATTGCTCTTATTCTGGAGATGAACTGCGGGAGCAATTTAAAAAATAATTCCAGGAATTTAAATGGGAAATTGTAAACGACCTGTGAAAGGAACTCGGAGACAAGAAAAAAAAGCATTTCTTTTCATGAAAAAAAAATGAGGAAATGAAGGAAACGAATGAACAACTCCTAGAAGAAAATGGTGCACAAAAAAAGGCCAAGGCAGCTCTAGAAAATGAATGCAAGAACATGAAAAAGATGTTGGAAGACCAGGAGCAGAGAGTAACAGGAAGTGAACAGTATTCTGGATTGAAGGAATTCTGCAAGCAGAGCATGAAGATCTACTCAGGACTGATTGTCAAGTTCCTACTCTGGTAAAGAAACCACTAATGCCTGAGGAACTTGAGGTATGCCATAAAGTTAAGGGTTGCGACAATTCTGGGCACCCCAAAATAATTATTCAAATGAAGTGCCGAGCCAAACGCGACAGCTTTTCATGAAAGCCAAGAAAGTTTGACTCTCTATATCAGATCTCAGTCACACATCTACATCTTCCACATACGTTAACGAAAACCTTTGCACAATGAAAACGAGACTGCTAGGCATCACCATCGAAAAAGAGAAGGCATGAAACTGTAAGTTTAGTGTGGATGAGAGATGAAAACATCATCATCATCATCAGCCTATATTTTATGTCCACTGCAGGACGAAGGCCTCTCCCTGCGATCTCCAATTACCCCTGTCTTGTGCTAGCGTATTCCAACTTGCGCCTGCAAATTTCCTAACTTCATCATCCCATCTGGTTTTCTGCCGACCTCGACTGCGCTTCCCTTCTCTTGGTATCCATTCTGTAACCCTAATGGTCCACCGGTTATCCATCCTACGCATTACATGGCCTGCCCAGCTCCATTTCTTCCGCTTAATGTCAAGTAGAATATCGGCTATCCCCGTTTGTTCTCTGATCCACACCGGTAGCTGTGGAATCCTTGTAGAGGTTTGCCAAGATATTCACGTATGCCTCCTGTGCTCCTTGATTACGCAATGCCTCTATGACTGCTGGTATATCTACTGAATCAAATGCCTTTTCATAATCTATGAAAGCCATGTAGAGAGGTTTATTGTACTCCGCAGATTTCTCGATTACCTGATTTATGACATGGATATGATCCATCGTAGAATATCCCTTCCTGAAGCCAGCCTGTTCTCTTGGTTGGCTGAAGTCAAGTGTTGCCCTGATTCTATTGGAAATTCTCTTGGTGAATATTTTATACAATACTGAAAGCAAGCTAATGGGTCTATAATTCTTCAGTTCTTTAACGTCTCTCTTCTTATGGATTAATATAATATTGGTATTCTTCCAGCTCTCTGGTAAACATGAAGTTGTGAGGCATTGCGTATAAAGGGCCGCAAACTTTTCAAGCATGATATCTCCTCCATCTTTGATTAAATCTACTGTTATTCCATCTTCTCCAGCAGCTTTTCCCCTGGTCATGTCTTTCAAGGCCCTTCTAACTTCAGCGCTAGTTATAGAAGGAGCCTCTGTATCCGGTTCATCACTATTTTGAATGAAAGTAGCTTGGCTGTTTTGGGCACTGTACAGGTCAGTATAGAATTCTTCCACTGCTTTTACTATGTCATCGAAATTGCTGATGATATTACCATGCTTATCTTTCAGTGCATACATCTTGCCTTGTCCTATGCCAAGCTTTCTTCTTACTGATTTAATGCTGCGTCCATATTTTACGGCTTCCTCAATCTTTCCCACGTTATAATTTCGAATATCCCTTACTTTTTTCTTGTTGATTAGTTTTGACAGTTCAGCGAATTCTATCTGATCTCTTGAGTTGGACATTTTCATCTTCTGTCGTTTCTTTATTAGGTCTTTTGTCTCTTGGGAGAGCTTACCTACTGGTTGCCTTGGTGCCCTACCTCCCACTTCAATTGCTGCTTCTGAGATTAACCTAGTTACGGTTTCATTCATTACCTCTATGTTTTCTTTATCCTCCTTTTCTAAAGCTGCATATTTGTTTGCAAGCACCAGCCTGAATTGGTCTGCTTTTACCCTTACTGCCTCTAGGTTGGCCTGTTTCCTCTTGACTAATTTCACTCTCTCTCTCTTCAAATTGAGAGAAATCCTAGACCTCACTAACCTATGGTCACTGCACTTAACCTTACCTAACACTTCTACATCCTGCACTATGCTTGGATGGGAAGAGAGTATGAAATCTATTTCATTCCTTGTTTCTCCATTAGGGCTTTTCCAGGTCCACTTCCTGTTGCTGCGCTTCCTGAAGAAGGTATTCATTATTCGGAGCCTATTCCTTTCCGCGAATTCTACTAACATCTCTCCTCTTGCATTCCTAGAATCGATGCCGTAGTTGCCAATGGCTTGCTCACCAACCTGCTTTTTCCCCACTTTTGCATTGAAGTCGCCCATGACTAAAGTATACTGAGTTTGCACCTTTCTCAATGCTAGTTCAACATCTTCATAAAACTGTTCTATTTCTTCATCATCGTGACCCAAAGTTGGGGCATAGGCTTGTACTACCTTCATTTTGTACCTCCTATTCAGCTTTATTACGATGACTGCTACCCTCTCATTAATGCTGTAGAATTCATCAATGTTGCCCGCTATGTTGTTATGCACTAGAAATCCTACCCCGGATTCTTTCTTATCTGGAAGACCTCTGTAGCAGAGGACGTGGACGTTAGTCAGCACTGTGTAAGCCTCACCAGTTCTTCTAACCTCACTAAGGCCAATAATATCCCAGGAAATGCCTGATAATTCTTCAAATAGTCCTGCTAAGCTAGCCTCACTCGAGAGGGTGCGCGTGTTGAACGTTGCCAGGTTCAGTTTCCATTGGCGGCCTGTCTTGACCTAGAGATTCTTAGCACCCTCTGCCGCATAGTAGGTCTGACCGCCGCCTTGGTCAGGTGCTCCGCAGCCACTGGGAACTGAGGGGCGGGTTAATTGTCGGAGTCATGAGGGAGGTAATGGCCGAATACTGCACCAGGGAGGCCAATTCCTGTTCTGGTGAGGGAGTGACTTTGATGAAGCTTAGTGGGCCTTCCTAGTTTGGTTGCACCTGAACTAGTATAGCCCCACTAGCTCTCGGCGATACATTTTTTTCTTTTGCCGGTGTCAGGCACCACTCCATGCCTGAAAATGTGGTGGACTGGAGTAGGATTCGAACTTAGATTTGAAGCCGGGTATTCTACCTCTGCTCCACGCCACCACTCGCAAACATACTCGCAAGGAAAGATAAACAGTCCAAAGTGATCCATGTGTGAAGCAACCACAACACTGATAAGATTGTGTAACTTGACACGTGTGTTACCCTGCACTTTTCTTAAATGGTGATACTGCCCGATGATGTAAACCGCGTTTTTAGTTCCAACAACGTAAAAGGCTTGGCATGTTTTCCTTTAAACACACAGTCAATCACAAATAAAGGCGACAATCTGTGCGGTCTTGTAGAAAATTTTCACTTTTGTTTCGATGTATTAATGCTAACAGACGTGGTACTCGTCAGACAGTGACATCCTCAAACATGGAAATTACAATGTTCCTATCAAAACCGAACAAACAAATGTGGTGGGGGCCTTTCAATGTATGTAAAAGAATATAGTGGGAGTCAATTGCATGATGACATGACCTTTATTACAAATGACATAGAACGTGTTGTTTTAGTGTGTCAGAAATTTGTTTTAGCAGTAGTGTTATCATCCACCAGGTGGAAATTTAGATAATTTTCTTCTATCAATGGATTCCTTATTCGATTATGTCAACCAAGGACAGTGCATGCTTGTTCTAGGTGTTGAATTTTAATACTAATATGTCACAGTCTTCCAGTATGACACAAAACTTTCAAACACTGCTTCACTGACATGGATTTGTTAACATTATTGGTGACGCCACACGCACCACGAAATCGACGAATACTCTAATTGACCTCTTTATAACCAACCAACCCACGGACACAGTAATATAAGGTGCTATTGCCTCCCATATTAGTGATCATCTTCCTATATACTTGTTCATTAGGCCTCGCAATTGTGGCATCAATTATAGTTCACACAACGTTAGAACAATCCAGAACCTTAATCAATACACTTTAGATCACTTTCGCAAAATATTATTGCTGAGAAATTGGGATGTCGCAACTCGAGCGAAGACATCAGATGAGGTGTACAATAATTTTATTTGTCTGTTCATAGAAGCTTACGCTCAGTCATTTCCTCTGAGAGAAATGAAGGCGAGTAACTCACATAAGCCGTGGATGACTAAAGAGTGCATTAAAATGATAAGAAAAAGGATTTTAATTATTTACAGGATACTGCCGGCCTTAGTCTTAGGCCCTGGGCAGGAGTGGACAGTGCGATATACAGATGAACAAAAAAATGAACAGCAAAAAGCATTACAAGAATTCAATACATTGTAATAGCCGTATACCCTGATCCGCACGAGTTGTACAGAGCATTCGAAGGATAATGCTCTTTTTAGAATACATTTTAGAATACAGATATTCGCTGAACCGCACGAGCCGTACAGAGCATATTGATAACAACACGATATTGACAACAAGGAGTAAAAAAAAGTCGTATCCTACTGGTATTTGTGGGGATGCGCGACTCTCACGCGTCCCCTGATGTTGTTTTCCCCGCGTGTCTCCTGTGGTCCGGCTTCTCTGCGTGGCTAAGCCCGGCGGTGGTTGCGGCGCGTTGCGAGAGATGGCGCTAGTGTCGCGATGCTGCGCTAGTGTCGCGATGCTGGCGCCACCGAACGGCGGGGTCACTTGGGAGAGGGGGGTTGGAGGCGCTCTCTCTTTGGCTTGGGATCGGCGACCAACACGCACGGACGCTTCGTGCGTGCGCCGGCCCGCTTCGCGCGACCGTCGCGCGAGGCTAAGAGCAGGACTCCGGTATGGACGAACACAGATCGTTCGAGCGCGCCACCGTTCGCGTGACTGTACACGTGAACGACTAGGCGATGGTGTCATAGCATGGGGCGAACGCATTCGCTCGCTATCGGGTCGCGGTGAGTCGGACTTCCTTGATTTGTCGCGCGCCCATGTGAATGTTCTATTGGTTGTAATTCGGCTAGTGTGTAGGAAAGGTGCAATAAATGCCCTTTTTGATTGTTTGCACTACTGTGTTGTCGTTCCTTTGTCCCAAGAGCACATGTGAGACCCCACATCTGGCTGCCCAACGTGGACCTCTTGGGGCATCGGACGATAATTTCAACAGCTTTGCTCGGTTCGAGATGTTTCAACCGAAGCGTAGTCCTAGCGTAGATTTTGATCGCTAGTGTCGGCGGTGTGCTTTCTTGAGCGAGGCGACGGTTGCTGTAGCGTGTTTGAACGTTTCTACATGCTAAGCCTTTTCGCGAGTGTTTTGAAGTACAGTCGTCGGTACGAGAGCCACGTGGTCTGCATCCTGGGAGAGCGAGGCCTAGCGCCCGCGGAGCATTGGCAAGCCTGAAGCGAGTGAGTACGGAAGCCTCGTGGGTGGTCCGAATTTCTTATGTAAATAGCTTCTTCTATATCTTTGACTTCGGAAGTCGAGGCTCAGGGAGCCGGGTGGCCGCGGGCCACGGGTGCCGCTACGGGCTGACTGGTATTGCGGCCTGGCACCGGGCGCTCCGACACCGTCTGGGACGGTGGGCGCCGTCAACTCGGATGCTGTGTGCACCGAGCGGAGTAGGACCACCTCACAGAGCTAACGTCTCCTCGCGGCTGCCTGTTCTTGTGCCCATTTTGGGTGATGTTTTCTTTTTTTTTTTTGGATGCCGGTTGTTGTCAAAGTAGCGACGCATTAGGCCTAAGGCTTAACAAAGCCGCCTGTCGCACGTTGAGGGACACAACCTGGTGGACTGTGGTGTTGAGATGTCGCACATTGCTTCCTTCATTAGCTCACCTCGCACGAATTGAAATTACTCGTTCGACTCAAAAAAGCAAGCTTTGTTCACGTGAACTTAGCATCTGAAATGCCACCCGAAATTTTTGCTAGCCGAATTGAACATCGTACCACGTGGGCGATGCGTATGCCGAATTCCTCTCCCTTGCACTACTTTAGTGTTTGTCGAGTGCGTTGAGTGTACGCAGCGAGAGCGGAGTCACCCCTGGTTTGCTGTCACCTGCACATCGTCAGCGCTGCTGCCCCGGACTACAATCGAGCTACCCCAGGCTTTGGAGATGCCTGTGGTCAATTCGGCCCAGCGACTTCGGCGGCCGCCAATGTCCGGCTCGCAACCCTCGGCGGCTGGGAAAAGAGCCGGCAGTCACCAACGGCTACTGCGGCTCTCGTCAGCAGGGTGCGAGCGACGCTTGCTCGTGCCGACTTCTGCGTCGCCGTTTCCGGAGTCCTGGGCTGGAGTCGTGCCATCGAATCTGCAGACGTGGTGCTGTGACCAACGGACGCCAGCGGTGAACCCCAGAGTCAATGTCGGCTCGCAGGTTGTGGATAACGCGTGGACATTTACTCGGCGGCGCCACTGTCGCATGTACTAACTTTTGTTCGCGACGCGCGCGTTGATAGGCCTTGTGACATGTTTCGCTGGTGTATGTGTAGTGATTTAAGGTTGGGGGGATGTGGGGATGTGGGGATGCGCGACTCTCACGCGTCCCCTGATGTTGTTTTCCCCGCATGTCTCCTGTGGTCCGGCTTCTCTGCGTGGCTAAGCCCGGCGGTGGTTGCGGCGCGTTGCGAGAGATGGCGCTAGTGTCGCGATGCTGCGCTAGTGTCGCGATGCTGGCGCCACCGAACGGCGGGGTCACTTGGGAGAGGGGGGTCGGAGGCGCTCTCTCTTTGGCTTGGGATCGGCGACCAACACGCACGGACGCTTCGTGCGTGCGCCGGCCCGCTTTGCGCGACCGTCGCGCGAGGCTAAGAGCAGGACACCGGTATGGACGAACACAGATCGTTCGAGCGCGCCACCGTTCGCGTGACTGTACACGTGAACGACTAGGCGATGGTGTCATAGCATGGGGCGAACGTATTCGCTTGCTATCGGGTCGCGGTGAGTCGGACTTCCTTGATTTGTCGCGCGCCCATGTGAATGTTCTATTGGTTGTAATTCGGCTAGTGTGTATGAAAGGTGCAATAAATGCCCTTTTTGATTGTTTGCACTACTGTGTTGTCGTTTTTTTGTCCCAAGAGCACATGTGAGACCCCACATATTCTGAAAGACATCACGCATGCTCGGTTGGTTGAGCAGCAAAAATCTACAAAGAATAATGACAAACAAGCGAAAAAAGCACTTGCGTAAGATGTAAATAAAAAAACAAGTAAAATTACATTTACACTTACATATTGACCCTTTTCGCGGAGCAGTTTGTTTTAGAGAAACGAGATGGCACTTACAGCAGCGCTCCATACGTCTCCTCAGTGACCGCGCACGAATACGAAATCATTCCCGCTTCTACCTTGCTTCTGTGCAATCATCTATTGGAAATGCAACTGAGTTTTCGCTGACGCACTGTCCTCGAATCATGCTAGATTGAATCATGTGGATTGAAGACATGTGCAATAGTTGGCTGCAAAAATAGTGACTGGCATGTTAAAGAATGCAATGAATCTGTGTGGCCAAGTTCGCGGACCGCTGCTGCAACTGTCTGAACATGTTACCGGCACTTCCAGATGTACGGCTTTCATCGAGGATACAGAAATTTGCTCATCCACCAGCATTGTATCGTTAACCTTCAAAGGAAGGGTTTAAGCCCCAGAACGTCGGCAAGAGTGAGTACCACTCGTTAAACAATGACAAAGGGAAAAGCGCCGCTTCCTGTCATAATAAGCCGCTTCCTGTCATAATAAGTTTCGCGCACGTTATCTATACACCTCTATCCCAAATGGCAAGAAAACTTACACCCACTCTATCGCCGACATATCAAGAATAAGTGAATGGGTGCACACCTGAGTACATGCACACTATATACGCACAATAAGTGACGGTACTACATCGATAGCGCACGGATGGTCGAAGCTGAATGTTTCGTGACGGTCCACAAGAGCAAGCGAGTTACGATAATACGCATTTGCTACAAGGTATGGCAATGTGCAGAGCTGTATCGGGAAGCGTTGCGCATACAAACGGACAAACACAGGAAAAAAACGGATAGAGCGCAAATCCGTTTACGTCTATGTGGACCAAACAGGGCGATGCGTGAATGAACGCGCGGGGGAGCATGCCTTGTCAATTAGAAAAAGAGAAGGAGTGCACTTGCCCGCTCATTGCATTGCATGCAAAGGTTGTGAGCCTATGTTTTATAGCATTAAGGTTTTAGGCAGGAGTAATGACAAAACTGCCCGAGAACTTTTAGAAGCTTTTTATATCAAGAAAAAAGGCGATACTTGCATAAGTGACACTTCGGTTACCCTGTATCAAGCGGAAAATAATTTTCTGTGCATCTGCTGTTGATTTGAGGTGGGCTTGATTTGCAACCCTCCCCCTCCTTTTCCCATTTCCCCCCCCCCCTTCCTTTTTGTGGCACGTGTCAAAGCAGCCTATATATCGTGGCTTCTACACAAATAAAAAAAACAGTTGATAGTTTGCGCTCTATCCGTTTACGTTTTTTTTTCCTGTGTTTGTCCGTTTGTATGCGCAAGGCTTCCCGATACAGCTATGCACCAACTCGCCCAGCAAGAAGTTCTTCTAAAGCAATGTGCAGAACAGCTACGCTTAAAGCCGTGCTCAGCAGGACCAAATCTATCGGAACTGAGCACACCCGTGAGCGATTAGGCAGAAAATGATCAGATAGTGGCCGCACCGAGGAACTTCACCGAGTCAAAAACTTGCAAGCCACTGCTTCAAAATATTTGCCAAATAAAGTACAAAGACCAAAACGCACTAATCCTGAGTCAATTCATGAGCGGAATGTTTGTATAGCTTGGAATACATATTTAGCCCTGATTTTAGAGCAAGCCCTATATACGTTGCTTGCACCATTTGGACATAGGTTAATCAGCTCCGAAAGTGCTTTTGCATGTCCTCTGAAGCTGTGATGAAAGCTTCATGTTGTTCACCCAGTCACCATCTATATCTACCAAAACAGAGGTTTTCTAAGCCGCGCTGACGTCATACACTTCCATTTTAAACACGGAGGCAACGGAGACAGTTGAGACAAGCAAAGGACGCGTCACCAAGTGATCAAACATGGCAGCGCTCACAGGATTGCCGCGAAAAGGGTCAATACATATACACACACACACACACATATATATATATATATATATATATATATACATACATATACATACATATGCATACAGATACATATAATATCACGTCTAAATGCTATTCACCATGTTGAAGAATGACTGGACGGTCGGGCATTTCACTGTACTGGCAGAGAACGCATTTTACTCACCTATCGTCCGAGGAAAAAACGAGTTTTTAAATACGTTTGTTCTGCAAGAAAATGCCTTTATTTTTTTTTTCAGATGATTAGATCGTGTTGCACGCCTGGTAACTAAAGTAATATACATATCCTTATCTATCCCTACCATATCTTGATAAAGTAAATACATGTATTTCAGTCGGTCCCTATATTGCCTTAATTTTAATGTTTCCAGGTTGGGTTTGTTAATAAGAACAGTTGGAGATACGTGCCAGCTATAACAGCGAAATATGAATCTAACAAACTTACTTTGAATCTTTTCCAATTGGGTAATGTTCTTCAGGATGTACGGGTCTCATACTACTGAGGCGTACTCAAGAATTGGTCTAATATGTGTTTTGTATGCTAAAAGCCTGATTTCTTGTGTGGACTGCCGTAGCGACCTTCTCAAGTAGCCAAGTTGGCGAATTGCCTTTTTTGTAACATAAGATATGTGTTCGTTCCATCTAAGGTCGGATGAAATTACAAGGCCTAAGTATTTGTAGCTACTAATCGTAGATAGATTATTACCACTGAAACTGTAAGAAAATTTTAAGGGGTGGCGTTTTCGTGTTACTGAGATAGCAACAGTTTTCTTGGCATTAATATTCATTTGCCATGTGGCGCACCACGCTTCTACCTTGGCTAGTGAAGAATTCAAACAGACCTGATCATTTACGCTATTATTTCTTGATATAGTATACAGTCATCTGCAAATAATCGTATTTTCACATTCACTTTTATTAAGTTATTGACAAAGATTACAATAAAAAGAGGCCTAAGGACGGACTCCTGTGGAATGCCCGACCGAACCAATAATGATCCAGAACGAGTGCTGTCGATAAACACACTTTGCCGCCTTAACGACAGATCTGCAGAAATCCATGAAATCAAAGAACCATTTTTAAGTATTCTTTGTAGTTTTAACAGCAGTTTAGTATGAGACACACGGTAGAATGCTTTTTGAAATCTATGAATATTATATCAACTTGGCCCTGTCTGTCCAGAATTGCTGCGAGTTCGTGGATAGTTTCGAGTAGCTGTGTTGTTGTAGACAGTACTATCCGAAACTCACGCTGCCTGGAATCAATTATATTGTTGTCGTTCAGGGAGACCGAAATATGTTTAAACATAATGTGCTCAAGAGTTTTTCCACATGTGGGTAACTATGAAATTGGTCTATACGAGGTGATGGGCGACGTGTTTTCTGATTGGGGTATTGGGGTAACTTTGGTGTTCTTCCAGTCATCCGGAACTTCTGCACACGATAAAGACTTGCTAAATAGGATGCACAGATATTTTGAACGCCACTCGGCATATCTCACGAGAAAAGCGGTAGGTTTGCCGTCCATTCCAGGCGATTTCTTCGTATTCAAATTTAACAAGAGAGATAAAATGCCTTCTTCGGTCACTGAGATATTTTCAATTGGCGGGCAATCAGAAGGCTAGAACTAGGTTTGCGACCATTGCCATCCGTAAATACCGAAAAAAAAATTGATTGAAAAATTTTGCGATCAAACTTTCATCAGTTATAGTTTCCCCATCGATGCAGAAGCTGGACAAGGGCTGCTTTTTCGAAGAAAAATGACGCCAAACTTTGCTGGGGAAGACAGCAGAAAATTCTTCAAAGATACACTTCGATAGCATTCCTTTGCTTTTCTAATGGTTGTCTTTAGTTGCAGACGTATGTTGGAAAGTTTACTGGCATTAGTGGTACACAGACAGTGCTGTTTTCTTATTTGTTTAGCCTTCCGTTCCAGCCACACTATCTTCTTTGTCATCCATGGGTGTGTGCGCTGTCGAATGCTTAGTCTCATTGGAACAAAGTCCGTGACGCATTTTGAGACTAGGTTCCTAAAGAAGCACCCCAGTTCGTTCAAGCAGCACGTGCCTGATTAGGAAATAAGTATAAAATCAGCCAGTGACCTATCCATGGCGTCCAATATGTCAAAGTCCTTAGTCCTACAAAAGTTTGGAACGAGGCATCTTTTTTTCTTGGTTTAAGTCGGAAGGCCAAGTTGAACTGTTAAGGATATCATTTTGTGATCAAATATTTCCTCAAAAATATGTACTTCGGGGTCACGACTGAGCACTGCATTGCTTACAAGGAATAAATCTAAAATTGAAGCTGTATCGTTCTGACTGTGCGTGAGCTCTTTTACTAACTGAGCTAAATCATGGAATACTACGAGGTCAACAAAAGGTTCAGCAGCACTAGAAAAGGGCTCAGGAAAATCGGTACTCCAGTCGACTGAAGGCCCATTGAAGACGCCACCCAAGAGGACATTACAAGAATAGGTTTTGCTAGAACAAGGGGATTCGTTAAGCTCGAGAAAAAAGTTATCTTGAGTAGGGGGGACGGTAGAAGCCTCCTACGATTACACTGTGCCCATCCAAATAAACCTTAATGAGGACGCACTCAATTGCATGTATATCAGGTAACCTAGACACCAGTAGTGACTGTTGATAAATAATTGCAACACCACGCGAACTTCTATCTTTACGATGAATTCTGTAATCTGATGGTGTTACTTCCTCATCGGAGAAATCGGGGTGAATTATAAGAATATGTGGCTTGTGTGTTAAAATGATACTTTCAATACCATCAGATTTATTAACGATGCTACGTGCATTAAGGTTGATGCAACGGAAGCGCTTTATGGCATCGGTTTGGATTATTGTGACTGGCGTCTTTCTTCAGTTTGTCTGCCTGTGGGAGTCCTTCTGTCACTTACACCATCCCATCGGAAAAGCTCGCCATTAATCCTAATTTTGTCCAAGACTAGTTGGACTTTCCCCCCAGCAGCTCTGATTTCGGAGGCGCTATCCCCGAGTTTCCTTTAAGTCTTCCGAGACCGAAATATGTTTATTTTTCAGTTTGAAACAATTCTGTAGTACGGCCATTTTTTCGCAGTGGTCAAAAAGCTTGATTATGACTAGGTGGGGTCTAGTCCCGTGTCTGCGCCCAATCCTATGAAGTCAATCAGCCGAAGAAACTTGCACACCGAGAACTCTCTTAAACACGCCCTCTAACACAGCTTGCTTCAGATCATCATGAGTTTCGGGAGCTGTTTCTTTGACCCCAAAAACCAGAAGGTTGTTCCTCCTGGAACGATCTTCTAGATCAACAAATTTTTCCTGCAACATCTGCACACTTTTCTTGAGGCCAGAAACTATTTTGCTGACTTCCTTAATAGCCAATGCTGACTCCTCAACCACCTTTAGTTTCATTTCAATTTCATCTAACTGTTTTTCTATTTTCTTCTGACCATTAAGAAGTTCGATTACCAGTTCATCAGTCATAGGCCCATGTCCAGGATTGGGCTCTACGTCCCCAGAAAGCATTAGCAATGAGAAGGCAAAATCCTGAACAACCAAACAGAGCGTACAAACTCTTCCAAAGGTTTTAACTTCGTACAGCCCATAGAATTTAGTTACATTTAAACAACATCGGAATGAAACCAACATTGTTTGCAAAAGATGAAACGTGCATATCTTTGTAATGTCTTTAGTATCATAAGACCAAGCCAGATGTCATGTGGAAGAAGATAAACGAATTGTTGGGTCACTCGCATTCTGCAGAAACTGTTAAAAGAACTGATCCTAAATAATGTGCCTGTTAAAGGTTTTTGAACTCACTGATGCATTTAATGACTTTTTCCTAATTGAGTGCCCAGTTTGCATTACCCAGCGGCAGCAAAAAAAATTATTAAAAATGATAGCAGTCTGTATCTCAGTCCTACAAATAACAAAATACAGATGACAATCTCTGTATCATCCAGTGAAATTTATCGTCCACTGAAATGCCATACCGATATGTCTGTCTTGCAGGGCGACCTTGAAAAAGTGTCTACGTATCTGGTGCAACCGGTGGCAGATGACTCTCAACACTGGTAAATGTTACCATGTGCAGTTTACAAAGAAAAAGAAAAATTCCCCTGTTCCTATTGCATAAATAATATTGCACTCAGTACCACTGAGCATGTTAAATACCTAGGAGCTACGTTTTTTGAAACGCTTGAGTGGTCTAGTCATGTTGATTCAATTAGCTTGAAAGCTTACCGTCTTCTTCACGTTTTCCGACGAAATTTTAAGCATTCTCCTTCATCATTGAAGGCAACCTTGTATTTCACAAATGTTAGGCCTATTCTAGATTATGCATGCGTTACCTGAGATCTGTACACTAAAAACCTCACAGACAAAATAGAATGCGTCCAGAAGCAAGCAGCACACTTCGTAACAGGAAATTATAATTTTACCATCAGAGGATCCAGAATACGGGAAAGGTTGGGTTGGAAAACTCTCTCTTCACAAAGAAAAATCCTAAGATTGAAATTCCTTTACAATAAATACAAAAGTAAAACTAGTATTGACAAAACACTGTTCATTAAGCAGCCGCATTACGTTTCATCTACGAGAGACCACGCTAACAAAATTACAGCTTATCAGTACCGTACCAATGTGTTTAAATATTCATTTTTTTCCTAACACGATTAAAGATTGCCATGAGCTCCCTAATGAAGTGATGGCAGCATCTAGTATTGAAAATGCTATTGAGAGCCATATTCTTTCAATGGTCTGTTATTCATCTTTGAACATACGCTACTGTGTGCTCTGTTTTCTTTTTTTTTTCTCCTTCTCTAGATGTTGCTGTACTTAGTTAGCTTAACTGATGTTGTATTTACTGTATAAGGATGTTTATTGGACGGCACTTGAAGCAGCGCAAGGGCGACAGTCCAAAAAGCGCAGCACGGACTCTCAGCACAAGCGGCGCTCCAGAGCCGAAGAAAACGACCCACTAGAGGGTACTGGAGAAGAAGACCCACTTCAAGGCGCTGGAACGGACGACCCACTTCAGGGTTCCAACGCTTCGCTACAATTACCCCGGGTGTAAAAAGGGAGCCGCCCGGTGACTTAACAGGTTGTCACCATGAGTGGGTCACGGTATATCTTGAGGCGCTCCACATTGACGATGTCGCGCCCTGTCGCGCCCTCGATGTCCAAAGATGGTTCAACGGGTTCGATGAGGTAATTTACTGGGGACGTGCGTTGGACGACACAGTAGGGGCCTTCGTATTTGGGCATTAGTTTCGAAGAGAGTCCAGTTGCGGTGGTAGGGACTGAGAGCCAGATGAGTGCCTCAGGAAAAAAAACGGGGGTGCAGAAGTGGTGATGTCACCGCGAATGCTCTTCTGCCGCTCTTGTTCATTTGTAGTAAAGGTCCGGGCAAGGTCGCAACACTCTTCAGCATGTCTGGCTGTGGCAGATATAGGCATATACTCAGACGTGTCTGGCTTGTATGAAAGGATCGTGTCGATCGTGTGCGACAGGTGGCGGCCGTACAATAAGAAGAACAGTGAGAAGCCAGTAGTACTCTGAGGGGCGGTATTGTAGGCGTAGGTGACGAAGGGAAGAATGGCATCCCAATTTGTGTGGTCGGCAGCGATGTGCATTGAGTATGTAATTATCATTGCTAGATGAATCTAGCCCAGGGAATGTGCACGCTACGTATGGTAGGAGCAAGTGAAGAAAGGGTTATGCTGAGCCGACTAACATGCAGGGGCGAGTTGTGTCATGGTGGAAGTAATCCATTTTAATAAAAAATTATGCGAATGTCAGTACTGCAGCACAAGACTACGTAATTCTGTTTTGCACACTAATTTTATGCGCCTTTGTATCAGACGTTCCAGACCACCTTTTGCTGCAATGCTGCTAAAGCAGTGTATGCATTAACGTACCACAGTGACCACCTAGTTTCTTGAGAACGGCATCAAATTTCTTTCATGATATGCTTAACACGTTCCGCAGCAACAAAATTGGAATGTCTGTGGCAAACGGAGTAGGCGACCGAACACGCAGCAGGTGATGTGCTTCTTCTTCTTTCTGGGGTTTTACGTGCCAAAACCAGTTCTGATTATCAGGCACGCCGTAGTGGAGGGCTCCGGATTAATTTTGACCACCTGGGGTTCTTTAACGTGCACTACAACGCAAGCACACAGGCGTTTTTGCATTTCGCCGCCATCGATATGCGACCGCCGCAGCCGCTGTCACGGGACATAAACTGTGTTCGGTAATTATACACTAGCACAACCCCATCTCTTGTCACAGTACAAGCACCAAATTGCGTTACACAACAGAGCAGAACCACGCCACCGCGGTGTCTCACATACATTGCAGCCAACTACGACGCATTGTGACTAACAAGCATCAATTCGACAGGTCCCGTCCAGAGCGACTGCCTGCAATTCTGCGTTCGAAAGATGAGTGAGCTTTGCACTCAGCACTGAACAGACAAACACGCTATTACAGCACAGGCACCATATAGCTGAAGGCCTAATCCCGCAGTTCATTGTCAAGAAAGGGCCGACAAATCGTTGCAAGTGAGCCATAAAAAGTGGAACAACAATGGCGAGAAGCCAACGCCATACACGCATTAGAGTGTACAAGACAATGGTCGAGCGGGCCGAACGACCTGAACTTCACGCTCTCCATGCTTTCTAAACTGTGCATGCGCAAAAAAAAATGCACATAGGGATTTCTGTTCCTCTAAGATTTGCCTGTGTCTAGGCAGTACTGAAGAGTTGTTGCTCCTTGAATATCATTCTGTATTCTGTATTATAGCAGTTTGAATATCATTCTGAATATCTGTATTATAGCAGTTTTCAGAAGCACTCCATATTCTTTTTCTTCCACACGAAGGTTATGAATGAATTTCACATGAGTCTGCACTTCATGCAACCTTTGAACCCCTTCGAAATCTTCACAGGAACGAACTTTACGTAGGTTTGGAAGACGGTGCATGTGGTCGCTAACAATCAGCGACTTGTGGCCATATCTTTCTTTGAGATGTTCTATAGCTGCGCTATAACTATCGTTAGTTGTCGACAGGCCGTTGATGACACCTTCCACTTTACCTGTCAGGTAGCTCTAGAGATATTTCAATTTGTCTACGTCTGTGAGATATCGGTTCTGCTGAATGGTAGACTCAAATTGATCCCGAAATTCTGGCCATTTATTGCGGTCACCGTGAAACTTCGGCACATTGAGCTTAGGCAGCTTAATGTGTGCATGTGCTTGACGAGAGTAACCGTGAGATGCATGCGTAGTCCCTGTTTGCAGCACTGATAAAATGCGTTCAGCGCAGGACATTGCGAGGATGATAGATTCTTGATACTGTCTGTCTGACACTTTGAAGCTCATCCTCAAAGTTATCATCGGTAACCTGCTCTTCTACTTGGCTATCAAGGTCCATAAGCACAGTTTCCTTATCTTCAATAGGTTAAGATGGTCGGTCAGCTCACCAAACAGTGTTGGTTCCGTCTGCATAAGAGTTGTCATGTCATTGATGATCCTGGTAACCGCCGCTCGAATTGTAGCACGTTTCCATCGTAGCCTTTTCATGTCGTCACATCGGGAATCGGAGGATTCAAGATGATCTTCATCATACAAGTTTATACAGAGGATAAAACTACTATTCTTACTTTGTATAGCTCATCGCAATCGATACTTCAGCTGTCGGGCGAAACTACTTTTTGTCGCACGTAAGAATTAAAATAATATTGTGTGCAGTTCAACACTACTCCCATTTCTCAATTTTTCCTGTTTCCTGGCTCTTGCGTTTCCCGGCTCTTATGGTTTTTTTTTACGGTCTCGTGAAAAACGTAACTGCGGGGTTCTACTGTAATGTGTTTTCTCTTCCCCAGCTTGAACTAATGCAGACGAGAATGTGGGACTTTCTTCAGAAGCACTCTTATTTCCCGAGTGCACTTTCCCCTCAGCTTTCCCTTCATTGCCACAGAAAATTGTATACGTGCAAGTCTGGCCTGCTCAGCCACCTTGTTACACGCTGCTGGGATGCAACTTGACGGCAGCAAGATTACCAAGGTGCAAAGGAGCTTCCTTGCATGTTCATAGTTTTGCCACTTTGACAAAACTTTTGTTAGCGTTGCCTAAAGGCCTCATGATTAACGTAACAAATTTTCAATGTGCTCCTAGCAAGCTACTGCCTTTTCTGTACTAATCCATCTCTTAAATTTGTCCACTGGTATTACCACAGACTGGCTCGTGCACTGCAATGAAATGAGACCAGCGGCCGTGGCACTGTCCCTGCCCAAAGTCAGCACAGTCAAGCTTGCATCGTAGCATGTGTCATTCGTCTGCTGTCACCATCATCGTGAGCGTATTATTACGTCCAATTGGGCACGACCCGTCCCAGCCATTTCAAAGTATCCCACACTAGCTGATTCCAGTGTGCCAATATTCCACCGCCTGTACCTGTGCAAACAACATTTTTAAAACAGCTCTATTTTCAGTTCCATTTATTGTCTATTTTCGGATTGCCGATTGAGCAGCAATCTTTTTACCGTTGCACAATGGCAAGCCTTTAGGAAGGTATTCCAACACAAGGCAGTGTGCGCACAGTCTCATCTACTAAAGCCAACACTCACCCCGCAGCCAGTCGAGGGAGTACTCGTGGTTGCATGACAGGCAGTGGGAGCTGTGGAAAGTGCCGTGTGCCTCCACAATGGCCTCCGCTGGGATGCCTGCCAAACGTTCCAGGCAGTCGATGTTCTGCACACCACATCTCACCCTTATTACTACACACATCAAGAAAGAAACTTGCTGTTAATTGCTCTCAAGACAAGTCTTCATTAGTCCAACAGGACTATCTTTATTCACATTTTACGTGGTTAGTTCATTATTTTTACTATAGTTCAATCAGTAAGGTCCACAACGAACCTGTGTCCTTGCTTTTGCAACGCCGATAAAAATGTTTTTCTTTTTATTATTTAACATTTTTATTAACATTTTTTTTCCCTCTATACATTCACCTTTGACCCCTTGTCCAATTCATTTTATTTCAAATAAGAAGCCTGTGCTGAGGCAGGGCATAAACATTTATAATCTTTCAGGTAATTTATATAGGCCCAACACCAATTTTCCTTTTCTCTTACTGGTATCCCACTTGGAATGGCCCAGCAGGTGAGGAGAACGGGCGAGAGAGAATGTTATTTGATCATGATGAAATAAACTTTTTTTATTGCATTTATGGGTGAGCATTATACCCGCAATAAAATTAGAAAAAAGTGACAGGACAGATAACACACCCCCTGGGCGGGAGCCCCAGACCCACCAACAATCATTCCTTCTCAGAACGTGGATCGATTAGAATGACCTAGCTGCGTCATTAGTAAACATCAGTGAGCCCATTCTCTTTAGTAAGAATGCAAAGACTGACATGAAATAACATAGTATCCAGCGAAATGTATACTATAAAAAAAGTCGTCGCAGTTTCGCCCAAAAGGCAAAGCATCTATTGCAATAGTAAATTAGTGGACAGCAATACAAAGTAAGGATAGTAGTTTTATCGGCTGAATAAACTTGTAAACATAGGCACACTAACTAAATTGACAAGCATGGTGTCACACGTGCACAAGCAAACATGCACACATCTCACTTGATGACCGCGGAAACTCTGTGAAAACGCTGGAGCGATTCAGCACAGCAGCAGCAGCAAGCGAATTGAGCTGCATGCCAGTGCTCGTATCAACGCGATCTTAGCCACGAAAGAAGAGCGACCTCTGACCCCGCCGCAGATGCCTGAACAGAAGGAGCTACTAGTACTAAACAGAGTCAGTTATTAGTGCCAACAATTTAGTATTGAAGTCTTAAAATGTCCAAAACCTGACCTGTTTTGTGTACAGCCTGCAGCCACACTTTGAAGGTTTATTTGTCATTGGGTGCAACAAAATTAAAGGCGCTTTTTTCCGTGCTTTTCTGGTAACCTCTTCTGCGAACCTTACGCAAAACAGCTCAACAGTTACTTTCTTCTTTTTTGATCATCCACACAGCTTAGTGAATTCATGCATGACGCTGCACTCGACTCTAACAATAGAACACAAATATATGCTGTTTTCATTGATTTCTGAAAGGCGTTTGAGTCTCGCATAACTTACTTTTACACAAACTGTCATTTCTTGGTCTTCCGGATTCACTTTATGGTTGGCTTAAAGATTATTTGTACAAACAGCAACAAAAAGTGGTTCTGAATGGTGCAACGTCACGAACGGTTAATGTTTTATCAGGTAGGCCTCAAGAGTCGGTCCTTGGGCCACTGCTGTTCCTCATTTTTATGAATGATTTAAATGAAGGCGTCGTTCGAATATCACACTGTATGCGGATGATTACATTGTATACCATTCTGTGTCACGTGCCAAACATACGAGTGTGTTGCAGCTTGATCTCGTAAAAAATTTGTTCCTGGAGTGCTAAATGGAAGATGGATTTGAACGTAGCAAAGTGTTATCATGTTCAATTTACGAACAAAAAGAAAAAGGAGTCTACTTCCTACTTTCTAAATAATGTTTTAGTGCAATGCGTTGACGAAGTCAAATACCTGGGCGTCATTTTAACTGCAGCATTGGACTGGACATCCTACATCGACAGAACAAGAGCTAAAGCCTTTTACGCCTTTTCCAGAGGAACTTCAAGTATGCGCCTAATGCTTTAAAGGAAACTTTGTATCTTACTAATATTAGGCCAGTGTTAAAATATGCATGCGCAGCAAGGGACCCCTTAGAGCGTGTTTAGAAAAGGGCTGCAAGATTCGTCACGGGCATTTATGACTACAAAATTAGAGGTTCGCAAATCAGGGAAAATCTGGAGTGGAAGCTGCTGTCTACATGCAGAAAAATAATCAGGTTAAAACTTTTACACAACGTCAACAGCGGTAACACAGGAATGAACAAAAACATATATTTAACCCCTTAAGTGCTCTATTTTTTTGACAATTTCCGAACCAAAAGTGCCTATTTTTTTTACTGCTGATTTCGAATCTGATTGTACTAAAAAGCAGCTAGCCGATGTTGAAAAAATATTTGCACCACATACTTAGTCAAATCAACACAATAAAGTTTATTTCGGAACAATACATAGGAGACCAGCTACCTGCTGCTAATATAAATAAAAACCTTATAAAAAACAGTTGCAGACGTCACATCTTTGTTCCCTTGTGTAGGCTAAGTACCGTTGGGCTATTTCACTCGGGAAGCTTCGGGACTTGTGTGGAAAATTTCGAAACATGGAATAACGCAAAGCGGCTTGTTGCAGCTCCTGCGCCAAAAGCGAGTTTCTTTTCTCAACTTTTTCCCGTTTTCTCCTCGCTTCCGACAGCAAATGAAGCATTTTCTTGTTGGCGCTGCTTTGGTTTCACTTGGCGGGATGTAAGAAGCAAAGTGCCGTTCCTTGAGACGCACAGCGTCAAGCACATCAGACGGTCGGCCGCGCTTTGTCTTTTTTGAAGGATCAAGGTACCTAGTCAGGATCGCCTCAATTAGGGCGAGGCGGTAGTCAAGGTGGCTCATCTTCCCTCCGTCTTTTTGGTACAAGACAAAAGAGTTAAACGTCGCTTCATCGATCAAGTGTCGAAAGATCTTCTTGTAGTAGATCTTCTACCGTTTTCTAGGGACAGGGTAGTCGGACAACATCTGATCGGACTTGTCCACACCGCCCATCGTGTGATTATAATCACGCACGATGCTGGGCTTTGTGACGTCTCGCCCTTTAGAATCTCTGAAAGTCTCCATGCTTGCAGTGTGCACTGTGCTCATGACGGAGACTACTTTTTTGTCTCGCCATTGGAGAGCAATACATTTACCGCGCTGGTAGGCTTGCACCTCTCCCTTCTTCAGCTTTTTCGTCTGGAAATCTGGAGGCATGTCTTTTCTGTTTGGTCTCACGGTGCCATACACATCCGTGCAGTGCTGGATGAGGAGGTCGACGAGTTCTGGCGAAGTATAGAAGTTGTCTATCGTCAGGCAGTACCCCTTGCCTAGCAAAGGCTCGATGAGCTTCATAACAACTTTGGTACCCATTGGTGAACAAGGTTGAAGATTTGCTGGCGTGCCTAGATTTGTGCCTTTTCCTGTATAGACCAAGACATCCCACACATATCCCGAAGATGCCTCACAAAGCAAGAAAAATTTCAAGCCAAATCTTGCTCTTTTGAGCGGGATGTATTGCACCCATCACTGTCTTCCTTTGAAGAGCATTAGACTTTCGTCTATTGATATGTCTCTTTCTGGTATATATGCCGAGCGGTAGTTCTTCAACAATCGCTCCAAAAATGGCCATATCTTGCACAGCTTCGGCTGTGGATGGCTCGGTGAGATCGGTGATGCTGGCATTGTCCACAAAGTGAAACATTCGCATAATTAGCAGAAACCGGTGGCAGGACATAACCTCTCCGAAAACAGGTGTAGACAACAACTTGTTCTTGGACCAGTACCACTGCTGTCGAGGCTTGTGAGCTATTCCCTGCAGTAGCAGGAGTGCAAGGAATACCCACATCTCTTCCTTTGTAACCGGCACCCATTTTTTGAGGCGGGAGTGTTCACTCGGAGGAGAGCGTTTTAACGTTTCAACCGCTTTGCGATTGGTTTCGTCTACCACTAGTGATATGAGTTCATTGTCCAGAAACTGCTGAATATATTCCATAAGGTCATCTGACAATGACAAGTTGAAAGTCTTGCCTGGAATGGCCAAGAAGGGAAAGCGAGGAGGCTTCACAGGAGGATTGTCCACATCAAGCAGGATCCACTGGCGAGCACTCGCGATGTTCGCTTCCAAGCTGTCTTCATCATCACCGGAGGAGCTGCTCAATTCACCGTCATCGCTGTCATCACTTCCGGACACAAGATAAACATCTGTATCCGAATCATCATCACTCGAAGAAGATGACAAAAATGAAAAGCTTCTTTTTCGCGTTGACGGACCAGCTATGCATGGGTCGCCGCCACCGCACGCCATCTTTTCATACAAAAACCGCGCTCCTACCGCAGAACAAAACTGAATCATCGAGTAAATGCTGCCATCTGGCGGATTACACGCAATTTAAGCCGTAGACGAGCGCTTCTCGTCCTGAACGGTAGAGGGGTGTACCTATTCCACTAGGACGAGCTCTGCTCGTCCAAAGCAGTTTGGGGACAGTTTGGGCAGGACGAGCTCTGCTCGTCCAAAGCACATAAGGGGTTAAAACAACCTCATTATCAGTCTAAGAGACACGACAATTCCAAGAAAATAAGGCCCTACCAAAGTCGTATTAATGTATTTCAGTTTTCATTCTTTCAGTGCACAATTGCAGAATGGAATTTGCTCCCGGATGAGACAGTGTCTGCACCCTATTTTTCCTCTGCCATAGAAAACTTTACATGAATCTGTTTTACACAATACTTCCAGTGTACTATTTTATGCATTGTGTAACACATTGTAAATGGGATGTTTTTGGTATTGGATGTGTTGTCTTTGTCTCTAATCACGATGATTGTATTTTTAGTACCATAACTGATTTGATTCGCGAAGTTCAATCTTTTACCTTTGCTTGTAATTAGCCCCCCTGCAATAATGTCCAACTTGGGCACTGTAGGTATTTGTTATAAGTAAAAATACCATCACAATCATCTTACAAACAGTTTTTACAAATGTTATCAATGCTGTCAGCAGCTTCCTTGCCATGGCGTGGCAAAATGTTGCCCCACCACTAATTACTGCTGCTGCAAAGGGCATTCAAAACAAGCTAGTCGGAGAATGACCCTGACAATTAAGACAATCTCGACAACTGACATGTACATACTGATACATACTGGTACATACATGTACATACATGATACATATGGTACTATACATATGATACGTATATGATACACAATGATATGATATGGCACATATGATATGATACATGTGATATGATATGATGGACATGATACATATGATACATATGCTACATATGCTACATATGTACATACATACATGATACACATGTACATACATGATACATACTGGTACATACTGGCATGTACATACTGATCACGATACATAAAACTCTAATGCACGTGGGTCTCAGTACATTCCTCGAGTTGTTTCTTTGCAACAAAATGATCACAGAAAAGATATAGCTTTTCTGCAAGTCATGGTATATCACTGAAAGAACATGTGTTGACAGCAGAATTGCTGTGTGTTGGGCGTGTTGGTGACAAGGCCAAAGGGATGACAGCACACCAAAAGTGGACTTGGTGGCACCGACCGGACGACCATGCTCACTCCTGCTCTTTTCGTTATGCAGATAGCGCTGTGGCCAAGCACCACCGGGAGGCCACACATATGCATGCAAACGGAACAATGCCAGTGGCTTTGGGTGACCAAACATCAGATAACAAATCTGCGCAAACACCGATCACGATCGACGACCCTCAAAAACGCAGTGACCACGTCACGGATACGGTCACGTCAATGCTAGCAAGCACTCGACAATATATAAACACGGCCCATGACACCGATCACATCAGTGGACTTGGTGGCACCAACCAGACAACCATGCTCATTCCTGCTCTTTTCGTTGTGCAGGTCAGTAACAACTTTTTTTTTATTATATGGTTTTTAGGAGATGTTGGCACCTTTAATTGGCGCCGGCTACTCCTTTTCACATAGAGGTATGAAAAAAAAAGGAAAAAAAAGAAAGAAAGAACGAACCTACACGCATTAAAATTAAATGTCAACTCCAAATCACAATAACACAAAGTCCAGTTACATAATTGCACTAATACCACACTAATACTGAAAGTCAACTCAGAAACACAGCAACACAAAGTTCAGTCATGAAGGCGCATAAAGTTAAACACAAAATCCAGTCACATAAGTACACTAATGTCACACTAAAACTGAAAGTCCACTCAGAAAAAGGGCACACAAAGTTCAGTCACATAGCTGCACTAAAGTAAACACAAAGTCCGGTCACGTAATTATACTAAAATCACGGCACATAAGATAGCATGGATTCGATTTAAAGGAAACTACATGAACCCAGGTGTCGAATTGACCATAGAGTGAGTTCATCACAGATAAACACTCTTTTCAATAGTTTCCGAGAATATTGCTCGCTTCTAGAAATCTTTGGAGGGCCATTAACGCTCTTCTTTGCAACGAATATGTTGGCCAAGGACCTAATATCTTCCTGAGGCTGAAGGCCCTGCGGTCTAATGTCTCTAAATAACGTGCTAAACGTTGTCTGTGTGTATCGTGTCGCGGACATTCTAACAGAAGATGCTGTACATCCTCATCCGCGTGGCCACAAGTACATTCCGGACTATCAGCTCTCGAAATTTTTTGGAGAAAATGTTTTGTGTACGCGGTACCGAGCCGCAGACGGTGACAACTACTCTGTACCCTCTTTACGAGACAATCATGTAATGCTGAAAATGCTGCCAAGTCCACACTTTCTTGCTGTCTTGATTGTTGAATGCCATGATGTACTTAAGCTATTACTACTAACAACGGGGGATGTCGAGCTTAACCCCGGTCCGAACCAGATTCGAAATCCGATACTCGTCCTAATAACAATCTTCTGAGGCAAATTCTGAAAAAACAAACTAAAATAAACAAAATGTTAAAGGAACTAGTTAACGTTAAAGGAATTTGAAAAAGGTTGAGTGAACAGTTGATAACATGGAAACTACAGTTGCCACAATTGAAAATGACATGCAACGACTGAAGTATTGCGAAGAGAAGTTGCCCGAATGTGAAAATACATATGCCATCACAAAAGATCAAATCCAAAACCTTGCACTGAATTAGGATGATTTATAAAACAGAAGTCGACGGAACAACTTTATCATTTATGGTGTAACGGAAAACCTAACGAAGATATTGTCTAACTCGAAAAGATAGTGAGAGAAAACATTTTAAAAGAAACACTAGCCATTGAAGTGAAAACCCTTGAAAAGATTCCTAGGATAGGTACCCGCACAACTAACCGAGACTGCCCGATCATCCTCAGATTGTTTGATTACGCAAAAAAAAGACCTTATCTACAAACTCAAAGGCACACCAATAACTGTTTCCGAACATTTTTCTAATTATCTCTAAAAAAGTAAGCGAAATGCACACACACTTGAACAAAAGTTAAGCTAACGTTCAAGAAACTGAGAATCGATGAGAAACCTTATACTTGGGACCCAGTGAATAATGTTAGGACTGAATTACCACAGAAAGCAAGTCTTTTGAAACATTCTCTATCCACTTCGATTTTGCTGAAATCCTCTAAAAATCAGAAAGATTCAAAATTACACCCTGTACCAAAACACTACGAATCCGTTCCCTCAAAGCCCAAAGTGTGGTAAATATATAAGATAATTAAAGAACCTAATCCTGTCTTATCAACCTCACATTTTAATAATAACCGAAACGTAGCTAAGCTCTGGAGTACGTGATTCTGAAGTTATTCCTTGTTCAAACAGACTATTCCGTAAAGACAAGAGGCAGCGGTGTGACGATAGCAATTAAAAATATTATTACACGAACGAAGGATTAAGCACTGGAGACTATTTACAATGTATATTTACAAAAGACAACTGCAACGATGGCCAGTTTCGAGAGCAAGGAGCAGTTCGTCTTCTTCGTCGTGGCGCCCGCACGCATCGTCCATCAGAAACACGCAATATGCATGTAGTATCATTATCCCCAATAGCACTGTCCCAGTGCGTCTAAATATCGGTGGTAACAGGAGAATAATACACATTTAGGCGTGTGACATGCACAACATGAGTAGAATTTGGGGCAGATGAGGCACTGGTACTGACTGCGGCAATTTCATAAGTAACTGGAGTCATGGCACGCAGCAGGAGTACCAGAGATCCAGGCGAAAGGTGAACGTCTGTGTGTTGTGGATCGTACAAACGCCGTTGGTTCTGTGGGATGCCGTGTCGATGGAAGGACGCATTCCAACATGAAACATAACGACTGTTTATTAGCGGAGTAGCAGCGACGGGGCGAGCATACCGCCGCTGCGCTCGAACGGTTAGCGAAGGAAGAATCTTTCGAGCTTGGCAGCTTGGGTTTATATCCACCGTCGATGACATAAGCCTCCGGTGACGCTGCGGTGGCGCTGTCCCTTATCGGAGGCGTGGTGCAGCATGCAGCCGTGTCATGCCGGGCTAGCAAGTGGTGAGGCGGAGACTGCGCCGGTTTATGCGCAGTGTGTCGCCACAGTCCTTTTGGGAGGTCAGGAGTCGAGCGCGGACAATTTCTCGTGCTTGGGTTGCCCTGGTGATGTCATCAAGTGCATATTCGCTGATCTCTGCTGGTAGATTGAAGGGATGTCTCCAGTGGCAATGAGGGTTCTTGAGAGAACAACAGAAAGAACGAGGAATAACCAGCAGTGTCGTGAAACGAAGAATTGTATGCAAATGTGACATAGGGTAGGGAAGGGTCCCAATCAGTATGATCGGACGAGACATACTTTGCAAGCATGTCTGTCAGCGTTCGATTGAGATGCTCCATGAGACCATTAGTCTGTGGATGGTAAGACGTCGTCAGCTTGTGCCTGGTTCAGCAGGACTGCAGGATGGCAGCGATGACTTCAGAAAGGAATGTCTGACCACGGTCAATGAGCAGTTGGTGTGGAGCTCCATGCTGCAGAATCACATCCTGTAAAATAAAATCGGCGACATCTCTGGCGCAGTTTGTTGGAACCGCCGTAGTGATGGCGTAGTGCGTGGCATAATCTGTCACCACAGCGACCCACTTGTTGCCAGATGCTGATAGAGGGAAAGGGCCAAGTAAGTCCTAGCCAACGCGAAAGAACGGCTCCGAAGGAATGTCAAGCGGTTGAAGGGCACCTGGCAGGGAGCGCCGATGGTGTTTTTCGGCGCTAGAATTTCTCACACGCCGCAACATATTTCCGGACGGAGCAGGCAAGGCCTGGGCAAAAGAAGCGTCGGCGAATCCGGTTGTAGGTGCGGGAGACGCTGAGGTGACCAGCCGTTGGTAAGTCGTGAAGTTCTTTCAGAACAGCTGACCGGATGTGCCCAGGAATGACGAGGAGTAGGGCAGGACCGTCGGGACGTACATTGTGGCGGTATAATACGCCATCCCGGAGAACAAAGAAGTGAAGGAACGAATCAGAAGGCGAAGATTCCAAGCGATCAATGATGGAGCGCAAGGTGGCATCACAGCGTTGCTCGTCGGCGACGTGTAGCAGCTGAGAAATACAGAAAACGCAAGTGTCGGCATCGGTGCCACGGTCATCAGGTGGTTCGTCCACTGGATGGCGTGATAAACAGTCTGCATCTTGATGTAATCAGCCCCGACTTGTAGACATAGGAATATTCTTGCAGCTGCAGAGCCCAGCGACTAAGCCGGCCAGTAGGATCCTTGAGTGAGGAAAGCCAGTAGAGCGCGTGGTGGGTTATGATTACAGAGAAGTAAGTGCCATACAAGTACGACCGGAATTTGGAAACTGCCCAGACGAGAGCCAGGCATTCATAATCTGTAATCGAATAGTTGAGCTCCACTGCTGTGAGAAGGCGGCTAGCGTAGGCGATAACACAATCTGTTGGCGTTGGGCTAAGACGGCTCTGATAGCATGACCACTGGCATCGGTACGGACCTCTGTAGGAGAGCGCGGGTCAAAGAGGGTCAGAATAGGTGGTGTGGTGAGAATGTTGGTCAGGTGGGCAAACACGGCAGTTTGAGCGGGACCCCACGTAAACGCCACGTACTTCTTCAGAAGATCAGGAAACGGTCGAGCAACCGCTGCAAAGTCTTTAATGAACCATCGGAAGTAGGAGCAGAGTCCTACAAAACTTCGGACGTCTTTGACAGACTGAGGTACAGGAAAAGACGTGACAGCATGAATTTTTTTCCGGGTCTGGTTGAATACCGGAAGCGTCGACAAGGTGGCCCAGCACTGTAATCTGCTGACAACTGAAGTGACACTTCGAGGAATTTAGTTGGAGCCTAGCTTCGCAGAAGACTTGAACAGCTGTTAAGCGCTCAAGGTGTGTCTCAAATGTAGGCGAAAATACGAGAATGTTGTCTAGGCAGCAGAGGCATGCTGACCATTTGTACCCTTGAAGCAAAGAGTCCATCATACGCTCGAATGTGGCTGGGGCATTGCATAGACCGAATGGCATAATTTTGAATTGATATAGACCATCAGGGGGGACAAACGCGGTCTTCTCTCGGTCCTTTTCATCCACAGAAATTTGCCAATGACCAGACCGAAGGTTTATTGATGAAAAGTAGTTGGCACCAAGGAGACAATCGACAGCGTCGTCAATGCGAGGGAAGGGGTAGACATCTTTTTCGTAATTTGGTTTAGATGACGATAATCTAAGCAGAAATGCCACGTGCCATCTTTCTCTTTAACAAGCACAACGGGCGATGCCCAAGGGCTCGACGAGGGTTCTACAAAGCCTTTGGCAAGCATCTTGTGCACTTCATCTTGAATAACCTTACGCTCTGAAACAAACTTTATATGGCCGGAAATGAATAGGACTGGCATCACCAGTATTTATTTGATGCTTAACAATTGAAGTCTGGCCCAATTGTCGATTGTTGAGGTCGAAGATGTCTTGGTAGGAAACCAATAGGCGAAACAGAGCTGCTGCTTGTTCAGGCAATAGGTCCCCAGCAATCATGGGACTAAAGGTTGCGTCAAGGCAAATACCATCCTGTGGACATGGTGAAGAATCGGAGCAGCCGTCTACTGAAAACGCCGTGACGTGGTCATCTCCTATAGCACGCAGCATTGCAACCGATATGCCTTGGGGTAGAACTTGCTTTGTCAGGCCAAAATTGACGACGGGGAGGCATGTCCGGTTATCAGAGACGGTTACAATGGAGTGGGGCACAGTGATATCGCGCATCACAAGGACATCAGGATCAGGTGTAGCGACATAATCACCATCGGGCACAGGGAGAGATGATAGCAAATCGACGAAAGTCAAGGCTTTAGGCGGCAAGTGGATGAAGGCGGTCGTACTAAAGTTGCTCGGCAGTTCAGCACGAATATGCGTGAGTAGAGGAAATTCGAGGCAAAGAGTACAGGCAAAACAGTCGATCAAAGCTGAATGCCCTTCAAGAAAGTCAAATCCGAGGATTAGGTCATAGGGACAATTGGTCAGCACTGTAAAAAGAACTGGAAAGTGGCAGTCGACGATAGTTAAACGAGTAGTAGACATTCCAGAGATGGCAACAGTGCTGCCATCGGCGACGCGTCCGGCTTGTGTAGTAGCAGGCGTGAGAACCTTCTTTAGTCGACGACGGAGGTTAGAACTCAATATGGGCACCTGGGCTCTAGTATCTAGTAACGCCGTCAAAGGGACACGGTCGACGTGAACATCAAGTAAGTTCTGGTTCGTTGGGATCGTCAATTGAGGATTTCGACACAACAAAGGTAATGCAGCACTACCCCCAGAAGCGGCATGCTCTAGTTTTCGGTCCGGGAGGGTCCTTAATTGGTCGGCAACAAATAGCAGAATGGCTGCCCACGGGGACGAACTAACGGCGCTGAGGTGACAGCAAGCGAGCGGGACGACTGTTATCGACGGATGTGTCTATCAGAGGTAGGAGGCATACGGCGAGGCGAATAGCAGCGAGGGTCGGCATATGGCCGAGGAGACGGGGAAAAGTAGCTCGAATATGGGGACGTCCAGGAGGTGCGGCAGTGGCGAACTACGTGGCTGATTCGGAGGGAACGGAAGCAGATTGGCTTGTCGTTCAAAGTTCTCCACTCTGTAGGGTTGCGGTATCTGGGAGGGGAATAGATTGCTGCGAGGTGCAGCTGTCGGCACTGGGCTGGCGTCAGGTCGGGAGACAGAGCAGGCAGCAGGAAAACCAAGGTTGGTAAATTTTTGCCGCACAACTGCCTGAATGAGGGAGATCGCTGGGGCTGGTTGGTCAACAGTGAGGTCAAGTGGGCATGGATGGAACGGGGCAGGACTTGCAGCCTCGAGCTCGCGGGCAAACAATACGTGTTACGTTCTCATTGAAGGGGGGGTGAAGCGGTAAGGTCGACGCAGGACGACGTCGCAGCCTTGTTAGGGAGCCAGGAGAACTGTGGAATGACGCGGCGGCTTTTGGCGAGCTCAAAGCGGCGACATTCCTTGACAATGACGTCGATGATGGAAACATTCTTCAAGATCAACAAGTTGAACGCATCGTTCGCGATCCCTTTGAGAATGTGGCCTACTTTGCCAACCTCGGGCACGTTCTCGTCGGCTTTCCGGCAAATGGCGAGCACGATTCAGTGGAAGACAGTACTCGGGTAGCAAGCTCTTTTCTTGCAGCCAGTTGCCAACCGGTCGGATTTCCAAAGAGGTCGCGGAGCTCCTCCTTGAAAGCATCCCAGCTACAGATCTCATCCCCGTGTGTCCAGAACTAGACACCAGGTGTTCTGCCCAAGTAGAATAGTACATTCGCTAGCATTAGGGTAGGGTCCCAGCGGTTGTTTTGGCGAGCACGCTCATACATACTGAGCCAGTCCTCAACATCGACATATCTTGCCCGGAGAATATGCCGAGATCACGGGGATTGGTAGCTGTGACGTACGTTGCAGTAGGAGTCGCAGGAACAGCAGCAGATGAGGTGTCGTTACCGGGAGCCATGGTGCAAAGCTGGATGGTGCAGCCACTGCGGAGCTCCGTGGCGAGGACAGGGAACGGCACTCTCCACCGAAATGCTATGCGAACGAAGGATTAAGCACTGCAGACTACAATGTATATTTATAAAAGACAACCTCAGCGGAAAAAACACAGCGCAAAAAAGACACGGACACGAGAGACCGACACGTGTCGCTCTCTCGTGTCCGTGTCTTTTTTGCGCTGTGTTTTTTCCAATGAATCACCAATCACCACCAAGCTTCCATGCTAAAACAACCTCAGCGCTGGCCAGACACAGCTTGAGAGCAAGGATCAGTTCATCTTCTTCGTCAGGGCGTCCGCGTGCATCGTCGACAAGAAACACACAATATGCATGTATGAATATAAAGTCCTTAGAATTTGATGGCATTCCCAACCATGAAACTGTATGGTGCAACCAAGGAGATTTAAGAAAAACTTGCTGGAGTGGAGCTGCCGTCTCAAAAGTGAAGCCGGACCGCAGTCGTCTTACCATAGGCAAGCAATAACGTTAGGAAATAGCGGGGAATATACGAAGCACTTTCTTCCCACTCCGTGCTGTTGTAAAATTATTATTTAGCCGTGAAGATATCATTGGACGTCTTTCTTTGTCACTGGCTTCAGAAGAAAGTCTTAACGTCTTTTCAAATTTTAAGGCACATCATGATAATAATACACAGCCAAAGGTTTTAAGTGAAAATTTCGAGCTTTTAATTTCAAATTAGCGTAGCATTTACAATAACTGACCAAAAGGAAGTGAGCTGTGAACAGATTTCAGCTGTCACGGCCCTCTTTCAGAGCAGAAGTATAGGTGAACTGTGGCTTCCCCTGCGCTGGTAAGAAACTGCGGGGGCTGCCACTCCAGCAATTTTTTTTAAACCTCCTTGGGTGCAACATAACGTATTACAACAAAACTATAACCATAGGGGGCGTATATCAGCCCCCAAATGCAGCGCCTGACTTCACCGATCAAATTCACGATTATCTCTCGAGACATACTAATTTTAAATCAAAATTTATTATTGCCAGGAATTTTAACCTTCCCTGAATGGACTGGAACGACCGCTCACAAGATGGCCGTGACGTCACGAGTTCAGAATCACTGCTAGATGTGGCGCTCACGTTTTCACTGCATCAATTGGTAACTGATAACACCCATATCACTTCAACATCATCGTCTTTAGTTGACCTAGTTCTTATAAGTAGTACATTAGAAGGATTTTCCATGCCCATACAGAATGGCATTTCAGACAACAAAGCGCTCATTTGAATGTGCCCCATTTCAACCAAGACAAAATACAAAAAACCACTACCTACTTACTTTAAAGATTACACACGTGCAAATGATCCTGCTGCGCTAGGTTTCCTAGAATTCCAGTTTCGTATATTCAATAAACTAACAAATGTACAAGAACTCTGCACGTGTTTTACAAACATTGTTACCTTAAATATTGTGAAGAAACATTCATCCGAATAAAAAAAAACAATGTGGGCAGCTTACACTAGTGGTGCAAGGCTGGACTAAACAGCAGAGCTGGTGATCGACCCAGCTTCTTCCATGTTTTACTAGGCTTGGCTAAGTTTTGCTAGGAAATGCCAAGTGCTGCTAGGCACAGTATTCCAAATCAGCTCACCGCCGACGTGCTGATTCTGGCTAAGCCACGCGACGCGCTTCAAGATGAGCGGCTTCTTAGTCGGGTGTCCGGATCTTTGGTCGTCCCCTGTCAAAGGTACATGTACTCGCCACAGAGTCAACGATAGTTCTGTCGATGTCATGGCGGCTCTGAGCTTTATCTCCCCAGTGACGTCACAACCAAGCTGCGCCTCCACTAGAGTGTACTAGAATATGGTCGAGTGGGACGAGCGGCTGGGGCGGCGCATGCTTTGCAGTGAGGTGCCCGACGTGGAAAAATACTGGGCCGGCGCTGCGGTCGAAGTGGATTGGGCCGCATCAAGGTCGCGCCGTTGGAAACTGCTGGCGATACTGCTCGGCAGGGTCATTCGTACTACTTCGCGCGCTGGTATTTGCGTTCAGACTGCTCAAATGCGGTTCATAATTGCATATGACATGTATTTATGCCTTAAGAAAAAATTACTTTCTTTCTCTTCTTTATTTATTTTTTATTATTTTTTCATACCGCTCGGTCGTTGCGCGTGCATTGCGGCCGCAGTGTCGGCTTTCATTCCACTATGTTATTGCACGGTTCCCTTAGGAGAAAAAAATACTTTTCAGGTTCTTCAAGCAGCATGTATCTCTCGTGTGTATTGTTGCGCATAAAGTTTTTCATCAGTAGGTCCTGCGAAACGCAGAAGGAGAAACATATGCAACCTTCCTGCTTGCCGCTTCAAGCAAATAAAACATAGCTGCCCCATCCGGCGCCTTGTACTTTGATTTACGGGAAGCACTGGTATAGATAAAAAAAATAAAAAGAGTAAACTGCAGTGCAACATTCCATTCAAGTTTCCGCCTTTCTCGCGTAAGAGAATGCGGAGTAATTGGTACGGGGTCATTTATTGCAGTCGGACCTCGAGCGCCGAAAACGGTTTTAGTTAGCCATTCTGTATGCTAATCTTTCGCCGTAAGCCGTACGTGGAATTTTTTTCCAGTCGATACTTCAAAAAAGAAAAAAAAGAAAGAAAGCCTGCGCGGTAGCCTAATAAGTGGCTATATAGTGGATACGGCATTGCGCTGCTAAACTGGAGCTCGCGGGTTCAATCCAGGTGGGAACGAAATGGAAAAAGACTCGTGTACTTCTATTTAGGTGCGCTTTGAAGAACCCCAGGTGGCAAAAACTAAACAGGGCGCCTCATAATCATATCGTGGTTTTGTCACGTAATACCGAAGAATTTGCTTATATTAAAAAAAGAAAAAAGCGGGTGGCTGCGTTCTTCGGCTTATTTCTAAGCATGTAAACAACATAAATTATTCTCGAGTCTGATTTCCGAGAAAAACATGTTACGCTTATCCTATATTTCATGTTTATAATATACAAGCTGCAGAGTAGAGCGGTCATACATTTATGCATGCATGCATAAATGTAATGCCGTTCCCAAATGTATGACCGCTCAACTCTGCAGCTTGTATATTATAAACGGCTGCGTTCAGTTATCCGGTGCACTATCATAACGACCCTAATGAAACAATTAAAGGAACGGCATGTCTCACATACACGCAGAGATATGTGCAGATCTGTTGCGTTCGTTGAAGAAGATAAGTGTACGTACCACATGGGGCACCCAGTTTTAATGGTTTGCAAATATGGTGAGACTGTCAAAGTTTTCCTTGTCTGAATCAAGTTAGCAGATTTACAGGCTGCCCCAAAACGGGGCGTTTATATTGAATGAGAGCTAGGAACTTGTTAAGCAGGACTTATTAACACCCGTCCGTTAATTAATTCTCTCAGGAACTGCGTCTCTACGCAACAGCCACGACTCTCTGGCATCAAAATCATTCGGAATAACAGTCCTCACTTGCATGCTGTCACTCACCTTTGAGATTTCAATAGTGCTGTCATGCATTGCATTCGAACGGAAATGACTATTCAGCGTCGTACAGTATATCACTGACACTTGCACGCACACACACACACAATATATATATATATATATATATATATATATATACACATAAAGATAATTTTGCCTGCTGCGAATATTATTGTTGCGAATGAGAGTTTTTTTTCCAGTATTCACTAATAAGTGTGTTTGTTGCTGCAAACACGTGTGCTTATTCCCCCCGGTCGCGAGTTCTCACTTTTTCATTTCAATTATTGCATTTAGAATATTTGTTATTTTTTCCCTTACCTATATATATTGTAAATATATATGTCTATGTACCCTTTGATTTAATTACCTAGAAATACATTGGTCATTCTTCACGCCACGCAGTTAATAAATCTGGTTTAATTCACTCTAATATTGTTTTCTTCGATCATTGGCCCTGATCAATATCCACCAACAAGAAGCGCGTGTAAAATGACACGATATCAATAATTAAATTTTCTTACGTAGCCATCATGGTGCGGAGATACCAGTTACTTTTAGAGGACAGTGGTAAAAACAGCAGTTCACCTGGCTAAAACTACATTTGGCACCGGCCGTCAAGAGTCATGGGCGCACCGAAGCAACTAAACCATTAAAAAATGTACTGCACAGAGGTTCTGAGAGAAAAACTGGGCGTCCGCCAGCGTCCGCGTAGCGAACGCGCGCTCGCTAGCAGACGACGCGCTTGACAACGACAGCAAAATTGAAGACGTCGCATTGTATAATCCATGCCTCAAATATATATGTTTGGCAAAATGGTTTAAACATAAATTTGCAGCTGAAATAAAGCGCTATTTTAAGAGCGTACTATGCGCAATCGGCCTCGGCGCCCGCAGCGAAAGTACGTTGAATATGCCGCGGAGCACGTCTCCGCCCCAATCCAGTTCGCTCGCAGCGCCCTCGCACTATTTTTCCACACGCGGAGCCTCAGCGGCAGAGCGCCGTTCGGCCCACTCGACCATTGTCTAGTACACTCTAGCCTCCACACTTGCCGGGGCGTGGCTAGTCAAAACCTGCCAAGCCGCCGCCAGAGGCACCTGCTGCAGTCACGGACACCGCACGCGTTCGGCGTGAACGAGATAAAACGGGGAAGCGCGAATGGCGTCGGCAGCAGCTCTGCACGTTGCCTCGTTGGTGCTGCTAAAATGTCTTTCTCTCGCTCTCATTTTCTCTTTCTCTCTCCAGTGCATAGCGCGCACCACGCGCATGCTCTCTTTCCCTCTCCTTAACGTCCCATGTCAAGGCAACATGTGCACCACACAGAGAGGAGGCGAAGCACACGCCGTTCCACAAGGTGTTTGCTGAGCAACCCAGGTGACTCATCGCTCAGCAATGTTTTTTTATGACAACAATTGTAACGGACACCGACCACGAAAGTTTAAAAAATATATAACACGACGTTTCGGCTTCCACACGGGAGACGAAATGTTTTTTTATGCACGGTTTTACAGATCACTGCTAAATGA
This sequence comes from Dermacentor silvarum, assembly GCF_013339745.2. Lineage (NCBI taxonomy): Eukaryota > Metazoa > Arthropoda > Arachnida > Ixodida > Ixodidae > Dermacentor > Dermacentor silvarum. The sequence continues at coordinate 178,099,407 of NC_051160.1, read as the reverse complement.
AACGCATTACCTGAGAATACACATGGATAACACGTGAAATAATCCAACTAAAAATAAAAATAAAACGACGGCGGAAAAGGGGAACCAAGTGCATGTTAGATGATCTTATCGGTACACCAAAAAAAAATTCGGAAGCAAAAGCCTGTTTCTTTGACACTACGTTACTTTTGTTTATGGCGCATGACCCTCACAAATTCTGGCGATATTCGTCAGATGAACAAGAAAACATAATGCAAATTAAAACTTCAGATGAATCAAGTTATTCAGGATCCTGAACACATTGCTAATGAGGTGAATACAGTGGAATCTCGATGATACGAATCTCACGGGGTCACGAAAAATATTCGTATTAGCCGAAATTCGTATCCTTGAAACACAATTAAAACAAGCTAAATTAAAGAGTCGGAGGTGAACTCACTCAGGCACATGCACGTAAAAAGCATTTACAGTATAGATCACTTATAACATAACTGTTTATAGTGCAGAACTGGCTTCAACGCGGCCTTTTCTGACTGCCGTTTCCCCTCCCATAGAACTCCATGTATACGCATACCGCTTACAGTGCAGCCACGCGAGACGAAATGCCGGTTAAATGCGGCTTCCGGAGTAAAATATCGCCGACAAGGGCGGTAGCGAGCACGCTTCTCAACGAGGTGCACCCACCGACGGGAGAGGAGATGAATGAGGGCGATGCGGAGGAGGAGCATGAGACGTGGAGCATGAGTCCAAGGGCGATAAAATCGTCGCCGCGCGCCGTATGTGCGAGTGAAAGCGCGCCCCCGCGCGCCTTCACGCGCAGAGAGCAAACGCGACTTCCGTCACGGCCGGGCGCGCCAGTCGAGCCCTCCCCTGCTTCGCCGTGGCGCGAAAGGCCGGGGGGAGGGGGGGAGGGAGGACCGGGCGCAAGGGTAACTGGCAACGCAATCTCCCACGCGAAAGGAGCAAAGCAGGAAGGCAGCGCAGGTGGGAGGGAAGGAGGGAGGGGGAGGGGGGGGTTCTACTCTGCCAACAAATGCGTTCTTGTACTTTGCGCTTGTGCTGGCTGTCGGGGTTGTCGCGCTCACCGTATCTTGAAAGCGATCTCCACACGGCTCTGACCTTTGTATGCGCTGTGCTTACGCCGCTCAGTTTTCGTTGAAGCGATAGACCGCACGAACCTCTGCGCTGTCCTACGCCGCGTCCGCGCCTCCGCACCAAAAGAGAAAGGGAGAAAGCGCGTGACTGCGCGCTGTTCTCTTCGCGGCCGTCAGATGGGGCGGCGTTTATTCGTATCAACCGACGCGGGTCGAAAATCGATTCGTGACAATCATTCTCTAGCACGTTGCAAAGTAATGGGGCTCGGCCGGGACCACAGAAAAATCATCCGGAAATTCATATTAGCCGTGATCCTATCATCGAGATTCCACTCTAACTTCTTTCACTCAGTTTTTACAAAACATGCTACTAATGCAGTTTTAATACCTTACGCTATCAAAATACCCATGGAAGAATTAACTGTAAATGAAGAGGGCATACTTTCTCAATTGCATAAGCTCGATCTTAAGAAAAACTACTGGCCCGATCAGATTACTAACACATTCTTAAGTCAATACGCAAGCTGGACATCAAAGTCTCTACTTAAAATATTCACTCTTTCTCTTCAAACATCAGTGTTACCAGACGACTGGCACAAGGCTGCAATAACTCTAATACATAAATCGGGCTGAAATTAGGTTTAAATAACTACCGCCCAGTGTTACTAACAAGCTCAAATTGCAAAATAATGGAACACATAATACTTAAGGCCATAATAACTCATACATATATACTAACTCACCTATCTATATAAACAACAGCACGGATTCAGATCAGGTCTGTCAACTATAACCCAACTAGCCGAGTTAACTCACGACATAGCTAACGTACTTAGCAATGATGGCCAATTAGATGCTATTTTTTAGAGTTTTCTAAGGTGTTTGATGTAGTTCCGCACCAGGCTTTACTCACAAAACTATCGGATTTTGGTATTAGTAATGAAATCATATCCTGGATCAACAGTTTTCTAACCAATCGTAAATAGAGCCTGGCAATTGATAATCATATTGTTGTGTATAGGGGGCGCTGTTATGTTAATGATATCGTCTGTATATAAGCGATTGCCATCAGAATAAAAGGCAGTTACGTGGTTCCCCGTCAATGTATAGTCTTGTCTCATCATTCGGCACTTGGCGTCACCACAAACTGGCGCAGTCAGCGAAGCTAGCGAGCTAGCAACGAACTGCTTTCCGTTACCTGGCTTCCTGCCGTTCCAAGGAGCGTCACCTACGAGATGGCAGCGTACGAACTACCGCCATTACCGCCTTTCCTGAAGATCCCTGGAGATGCGACAATTCGATAGGAGCAGTCGCGCAATTTTTTCACAAATTTCCTTGAAGCGACGGGGATGGACGCGGAACCGTCACTACGGAAAAAGGCCATTCTGCTGCAATGTCTTGGGGTCGAGGGACGACGTATTTTTCAAACATTGGGCCCAGAGCTGGCACGGACGCCAGACACGACAAAAGTCGGTCCGGAGGCAAGCAAACAAGCAGGAAAAGATAAGACAGAGGCAAGTGAAGGGGATAGCTACACCGAGGCTTTGGGCCTATTGGAGCGTCAGTTCTCAAGCACCGGCAACGTACTTGTCAAGCGACGTCGATTCACGTTATGTCGGCAACTGCCGAATGAGCTGATACGAGAGTACGTCAGTGCCCTCCGACAATTAGCGAAGATGTGCGACTTCGGGGATTTCTTGGAGGCGGCTCTACGGGACAAGGTTGTTGACGGAGTACGGAGCACTGAGTTGCGACAGAAACTGCTCGTGAAGGGGTCACAACATACACTGGCAGAGGCTGCCGAAATGCTGCAGATGTACGAGCGGGCAGCAGAGGGTGCTGCGGTCTATGACCAAGGGTCGCCACAAACATCGTGCAGCGTGTATCTCAAGGGAGAGGCCCAGACAGCAACTAGACAATTACGCCTGTGCGCAGGTGTTACCGGTGCGGCTCTGCTAGCACCTAGCTAATTCACAGGAATGTAAAACCACGTATTTGGGCTAGGCTAAGCACTACCAAGTCATCCCCAGCATTTTCCGAAATTTATTGATTATTTCTCAATTATCAATTAGCTATTGATTGGCTATCGCAATGCATTGGTCACATATTTGGGCTAGGCTAAGCCCTACCAAGTCATCCCTAGCATTTTCTGGAATTTATTCATTATTGATCGATTACCTATTGATTAGCTATCCCAAGGTATTGGCCACTTATTTGGGCTAGGCTAAGCACTACCAAGTCATCCCCAGAATTTCCCAAAATTTACTGATAAATTGTCAATTATCGATTAGCTATTGATTGCCTATCGATTGGCTATTGCAAGGTACTGGCCATGTGTTTGGGCTAGGCTAAGCACTACCAAGTCATCCCCAGCATTTTCTGAAATTTATTGATTACTGATCGATTATCAATTGGCTATACACGGTATTGGTCACTTATTAAGGCTAGGCTAAGCACTACCAAGTCATCCCCAGCATTTCCCGGAATTTATTATTTGTCAATTATCGATTAGCTATTGATTGGCTATCGCAACCACGTATTTGGGCTAGGCTAAGCACTACCAAGTAATCCCCAGCATTTCCGGAATTTATTGACTATTGATCGATTATTGATTAGCCATTGATTGACTATTGATGACTGACTAAGCTTAAGTAGTCCCAACCATGCTTAGCTAGACTTAGCCAGACTCAGCTTCGCTAGTTCACAGGTGTATGTGCTATTGCGCTTTCTGCCCTACAGCCAGGATCGGCCCACATTTTCTGTTCGTATGTTATGAACTAACGCTTAGCTTAAACAGCTCCGCTGTTAAAAACATTTTGGAGGCCAGTTTAGCCTTGACTCATTCCCAGTTCTGGGACCTGCTCCTGGAACTGCAGCAGCAATACACACAAGATCGCCTCGGTTGGTCTTGGTAAACCCCTTTCCCTCTTCCCCATACCTTCCCTAACTCACCCGGCTGACCTAGGCGTGAAGCGCGAGCTACGTGTTCGTCCGAGCAGTGTCTGGACAAGCTGTCCAAATTGAATTGACATGGCACTTGTGTTTGTCCATTCTTTGTCAGGTAGCAATAAAAAGCACCTGTTTCACGACACATGTTATGTTAATGTATACTCCCGCCCCGTCGCTGTGTCATATGTAAGAGGCCGCCTGCGGTGCGAAAAAGAAGAGGAGCACGAGGAGCACGGTGTTCAGAACGGCATGAGCTCTCGAGGCGCGTGACCCGAGGCGTGATCGGGGGATGAACGGCGCTGTCCGGGGATTATCGACGTGGCTCCGGGCCAGGAAGGTCGCATCATCAGCTACGCTCTGGCGACGGGAGACTTGGGAGTCTGGCTGAGTCCGTGACATTGGCCGTTCAAGGTGTGGCCGTCGACCTTGGCAAGTCCCTCGAGCGAGGCTCCTGGACTGGCTGCAGCCTCTCACAGCGTGACCGGGCACCCCAGAGAGGATCCCTCTTCTGCGGCAGACCGGCACGTTCGATTCTCCTCGGGACGCCACGTCGGCACTCACGAAGAAGTTGCGATGCATCCCGAAGCTAGGCCTATCCAGGTGGGCCTAAGCAACGCCGCGCCTCATCACTGATGAAGTACTGACGAGCTCATCATTGACAAAGTACTGACGAGCTCACCACTGATGAACGAGGCGACGTGACAACGGCAAGGCAACGACTACATCATCAACGAGAGCACCGACAGCTTGGGGAAAAGAGCCGACAAGCCGGAACATACGTGCGACGACGAGTGCAGCAAGGTGACTCTTCTTTGTAGCGTTTCAGCGGGGTAGGCCAGGGTTGCCTGACTTTGGACGATTAGCCGCCACAGACAAACGGAGGCAGAAATTAGAACATGTTTAGTGTTTATTAAGCATTAGGTTGAGTTGTCTAAGTGTTAGTATTTATTCATCAAGTTGTAGTGTGATCGAGTTCTGTTTGAAGTTTTGGCGTGCAAATCTGTTTGCTGTGTCGACATGCGTATTCCTCCTCCATCTCTTATAACACCCGCACGCCCCCGAGATCAGTGACAAACACGCGACACATTGCAAGGGGTCCCCCATCACTTCCACTGGTCCACAAGGGGTCACCCGCCCCCCATTTATGGCTGAGAACCACTGCTTTAGACAAACACTTGTTTTGCCCATCAAAACTAGCAAACACAGAATGATGGCAGGATTTCATTACAGCGTTCTCAAAGCAATGCCTCTTTTTAACGAGCTTGGAATAAACCATGTTCTACGGTAGGAGTGATCATGGCTCCCACAGGTGTGCCCCACACAACAACACAGGCAGAAGGCGAGAAACCTGACAGTACCGCCCTTTTGATTTAGGTCGTAAATTTGAATTAAAAATTGGCAAAAATTGCAAATTTATAGAAAACGAGACTATCAAGTTTGCAACTCTGTAACTCGGCAATCAAAAATATCACAATTTTGTGAATTGCATCTAACAGTACATCTAAAGCGGACGAAATTTATATGTTACACATGAATCTGAAAAAATTTATTAATAGGGAAATACAGCTTTTGCAAAACCCTAGTACGCAACGTAAAAAATTCATGTAAAATATAAATTGGCATAAGGAATTTGTGTGCGTTGAATGATCTAATGGATGCCGTTTATGGAACCGCGATATCTGTTCTTGATGCAGAGCTATGAATTTGTAAACTTTGTGCTTCAATTTTTTTTTTCGAACTATCAAATTTTTGAAAACTCAACAAAATTCAGGCCCTAAATCGAAATGCCTCTTTCAAAAGTCACTAGAATTTCACTTATTTCTCTCTCAAGTGCAACAAATTTCATTAAAATCAGTCCAGGGGTTATCTCAGAAAAGCGTTTCCGATTTTAATTTTCCGATCTTAGTTCCATTGAAAACCGTGTACTTTTTTTCGTGATCCAACGAAGTAATTTCGTGACACAGTTTTTTTCGATTTATCGCCATACAAGAACAAACATTCTTTTTGCAGTACAGTGCAGTCCAGTTATAACGATACCACATATAACGATATATCGGTTATAACGATGAGTCGACTTAAGAGTATCAACTTATGTATTAGGGCTATGAGAAAAAGAAACCATATATAAGGATGTTATTCACCGCATATCGGATATAACGATCGAAATCTTGCTTCTGAGCGGCATTTTTCATGTAGAATAATCGTGAAATTTGCATTCCTAAGTTGCCTGTTCCTAAGACAGGGCGAAAGTTTGCCTACATGAGTTCGTATTTGCCACTATTACCGCGCAGCGCATCCCTCCCGGGCGCCGATTGTGAACGAAAGCTATGAAGAGCATCACAAGTTGGCGCAGCGTGCACAAGATGGCGCCAGCTGCTTCGCGTGCGCGTCGCTGGCGGTCGCGCAAGCATTCAGAGGAGAGGAGAGGGGGGAAGAAAGTGATAAGCCAGCGGCGCCTGCGCGGCCTACGCTGCCTTTACTATCTCCCGCTCTCAGCGAGCGCGGAAATTCGCCGCGGAAGGAGACACGGCTTGACGCCGACAAGCGCCAAGCCGCGTCTCTCGAGACGAAGCTGCAAATTTAGCAAGACTCTAAGAAGTACGAGCTCACGCAGTCGATGATATCGACGATTATCAAAAATGGGAGCGCAACAATCATGAAGACTAGAAGCAGTGTCCATGCCGATCAATGGAAAAAGCGGGCTTTGTGCGCCAGGACGAAACCCTCATGGCTGAAACTAACGCAGTGGAAGCCGCTGACATTACCAAACTCTGGGAGCACGTCGCTACTGACGATGAAGTAGGTGGTGCTTTGATGTAGGAGTTCCTAAGTGCAGGTAGTGCTGCCTCGTTCTGCGAAGAGATCTCCGCCGGGGCGATCGTTGTCCCGACAGACGGCGATGTTGTGCGATAGTGGCAACGAGATTAACAATGGCCCGTCATTGACACCGACCTTATGTTCAAGCAAAGTGCAATGTCATCGATCGAGTTGCTCATTGATCTCATGCACGCTAAATTATAGCCGCCAGTGTTCGCGCAGCAGCTGGACGCTATGCACACGGCGGTTGTGAATCCGAAACTTTTGCGAAAGCAAGTGCAGATTTCTATTTCAGCACCCCTAACGATTGAGACGCTATATAGAGGTATAAATTAACGTTTTGTTTTCCCAAGCCTACTTTCTACAACGTCAATTTTGTACCGCAAGTGGCAAATTTGGTTTTGGGACTTCAAAAACGTATTACTTTTTTTCTTTTTTTTTTTTACGGCAGTCCAGATATAGCGATGATTGGTTATAACGAACGGATTTTTTGTTCTTGATATTGTTACAAGCGTGAAAGTATCGTGTTATTTGGGTGTGTGCCATAAGCTGTAGTGGGACACAGATAAGGGGTGTGGAAGAAGAGGACGTTTTGCCAAGCGATCACGGAACCTAGGCTGGCGCTCAAGGCCGTCGGTTACGTCGTGTCCCAATAAACCCTCTCTTAACAGAATAACCCGTAACAGAGTGGTGGAGGTGCTGGGTACGTAGCCGGTGGTTGAACTGTGTTGAACATTATTTCATTGTGCCGCCGCAGTTCTTCACGTACTATTTCCCGGATAGTAGAGGCAAGGTCGGTGGACAGGCTCATATCGATGCTGGCGACAGTGGTCACGTTTGCCAGTCGTCCAAATTTGGGTGCGATACGACGGGTCCTCAACGTCTCAAATGTGCGGCAGTGACGCAAGACATCTGAGACAGAGGTGAGGTCTTCTCTACATATCAGGAAATTGTAGACGTCTTCTGTGATACCCTTCAAAAGATGTCCAACTCGGTCTTCTTCAGACATCAGCGGGTTTACGATCTTGCACAGCTTGAGCACCTCTTCTATATAAGTAGTACACGTCTCTCTCAGACTTTGAGCTCTTTGGGCAAGCGTTCGCTCCGGACGTTTTTTTCTTTTTTTTGCATCAGAGTCGCCAAAACATTTTCCTATTTCCTCAACAAACCGTTCCCATGTTGTTAAAGACTCTTCGTGGTTCTTGAACCACATCAGTGCAGTTTCTCTCATAAATAGGACGACGTTGTCAAGCTTGGTGACCGAGTTCCAGTTGTTATATGCTCACCCGATTGTAGTGCGTAAGCCACTCGTCCACGTCTTCTCCCGCTCTTCCCGCGAACGAGCGTGGTTCCATGTAATGTCGTGTGGGTGCAGCTGCCGTTGACCCAAGCGCGGTTGCAACTAGCGCTGGGTCTGGTCCTCCGTGCTATGGCATGATGACAGTTGTCGGCGAGAGACCGGCAAGGCGGCGGCTCCGGCGAAATTCAAGCGCTTGGGACTCCGTAGTATGTCGATGTCATGTACCCAGCACCTCCACCACTCTGTTACGGGTTATTCTGTTAAGAGAGGGTTTATTGGGACACGACGTAACCGATGGTCTTGAGCGCCAGCCTAGGTTATAAGTGGACTGCACTGTAGCCAACAGGAAACAGCTACAACCAAATTTACTAAACAAAGCCGAGAGTTTTGATAATGTGCTGTCGTAATTTACTTGGTGTCCAGGCATACTTCTGTGTCTGCCATTGTTTAAAAAGTGCATTGAAGATTATGCTTGTATAGTCACAGCTGCGCGCCAAGTGTTGTCTCTACATTTCTGTCATAATGCATTGGCCCTCTTGCCAGGTGCCTGCCAAAGTCTGGCAATGTCATATGTAAGAGGCCGCCTGCGGCGCACAAAAGAAGAAGAGCACGTGAAGCACGGTGTTCGGAACGGCACGAGCTCTCGGGGCGCGTGAGCTGAGACGTGATCGGGGGATGAACGGCGCTGTCGGGGGATTATCGACGTGGCTCCAGGCCAGGAAGGTCGCATCGCCAGCTCCGCTCTGGCGACGGGAGACTTGGGGGTCTGGCTGAGTCCGTGACGTTGGCAGTCCAAGGTGTGGCCGTCGACCTCGGCAAGTTCGAGCGAGGCTCCTGGACTGGCTGCAGCCTCTCACGGCAGGGCCGGGCACCCCAGAGAGGATCCCCCCTTCTGCGGCAGACCGGCACGTTCGATTCTCCGCGGGACGCCACGTCGGCACTCATGAAGAAGTTGCGACGCATCCCGCCGCTAGGCCTATCCAGGTGGGCCTAAGCAATGCCGAATGCCGTCACTGAAGACTTACTGACGAGCTCATCTCCGACGAAGTACCGGCGAGCTCCCTACCGATAAAGAGACGACGCGCTGACGGCAAGGCAAAGGTGATTATAGCATCAACAAAAACACCTACTGCTAGAGAAAAAGGGCCGACGAGCTTCGGACTCGGACAAACGTGCAACGACGAACGCAGAAAGGTGACTCTTATTCGTAGCGTCTCAGAGATAAGACAGGGTTGCCTGACTTTGAAAAGTTAGCCGCCACGGACGCGCGTAGGCGCCAAGTAGAACTTGTTGTGTACATTAGGCTTTAGTTTGTATCTTTATTAGTATTTCTTCCCGTAGTGTGCTTGGGTGTGCTTGATTTTTAGTTTTGGTTTTGAGTGTGAGTGTTATTAAAAAATCTGTTTGCTGTGTCGCCATCCGTCTTCCTTCTCCATCTCTTCTAACACCCGCACGCCCCCGAGATCGGTGACAAAAACATCACAGGCAATACTGTAAGAATAAAATAAAGATGAACTAGCAGTGTGACTTACCTGGGTGTAGAGCCGAAGCAGCAGGCCCTTCTCATGAAGCAGCCTCAGGAAGTAGTGGCTCAGCGTTGGCTGCACAACACCAGAGGGCAGCACTCAGTGCGCAGCACTCAAGATCCGGTTGCCATGGCACTTGGCGCAAAGACCTTAACATTTTAAATACACCATGCTGGTAAGCAATGCTTCCTAGGTTTAGATACAATGACGATAACCGGTAGATCAAAGGCATGCAGGGTATACGTTTCACTTGAGGATGTGTGTGTACTTCTTGCAGATGAAATAAATGGCAGTGCTTGCTGGCAGTTTCAACATGCATACCACGTGACGTATGTCCCCACTGGCTAAACTGAACTTAGTAACTGGGCCTCTGAAGTGACGCACAGCCTTCACAAATTGTGGCAGAGGCGACTGTAATACATTCTCTACACCGCCACCATTCATAGCCACCTTAACTTTAGCAAAGGTGCCTACCTCAGGTGGCACACTGTAGTAGACACAACACATTCATTTATTTCACTGTATTATCTAAGGTGCGTGCTTTTGTTAAACATGTAAATATGAACAAACTAGTCCAGCAACGCAGAGTGGCTTTATGGCAATCTAGGCTCGGTATTTCAACTACAATGCAATCTCGTTAAACCGTACCCACTTGTCAAGGTGTCATGGTGGTAAACACGACGCAAGCGATGTTTCAGTTATGAAAAGCTTTTATGGGGCATGAGCATAAAAGAAAAATATATCTATCATCAATGAATGCACACTGCAAATCCAATATAAAACCCTAATAAACAACAAACTATACACAGCGCCGAGTTCATTCAACGCATTGCCTAAAGTCCTCACAAACGACGTGTTGGTAAGTTCAAAATATTCACATTAGGTCTAACGGTGCTGCCACGTTGCCTCGTCCTTGCAGTTTCCAATGAAAAGTCGTTGGGCCTGCCAATAGGTTGTGGATTCAACGTTGCTGTCTCCACCGTCTGGTACAAGGTTGATCTGTCCAGAAGGTCAGGACGGCAGGGTGGCCGAGGCACCCGAATCGCACGGCTGACTCCGCTAGCTTTCAGATCGTAGTTGCAGGGACTCACGGAAACGGCGCTGTCAGCCTGCTTATCCGGTGGAATGCCTGCTCAGTTCGCGGGTCGCAGCCACGGCAGTTGAAGCACAGCCTCCACTCGAGTGACGCCGTCTCCATGAGCCACTCGTCACGTTCAGCCTCGAGCTCTTTCTCCTGCTCGTCGTCCCGGAGCATAGCTGGGCTGCTCCCTTCTGCGGCATTTGCCATGTAGCTCCACATGCCTTTTCACCTTATTCTTCATTCATATATTCAGTTCTTTACGTTCAACCACTTCCTTATTTTCTCCCATCTTCTTTCTCTTTATCTCTTTCTCTGCCGCCTCGTACTTGCTTGTTCTTTTTCCCAATTAGTGTATTTTTCTTCTTTCCCATGTTTCTTTACTAACTGAGACAGGCCCACATTCGGGAGTTTTTCTATGTGAAAGACTGCTTTTCATCTTCCTCCTTGAGTTGATGTTTCTGCCATCTTCATATCTCGGCCCAACACTAGCACACATGCCTTTCACAATTTTCATCCTTTGCACCAATGTGCACACTCACCCCACACCACTTCACATGTTCACTGCACACTTCATAGACTTCACTATTTAACACCAAAAAGTAATTGCTCAACAGTACTATAGCAATACAACACTGCTATTCCACTTGTCCAACCATGCACTAAGAACTTCTGCTCATAAAATCTGCTCCAAAATTTTCTCCTCCCTTGATGTGCTCTACGCGGCAAAAATTCAACTGTAAGCACTACAGTTTGGCGTGCCGGGCTGCGGCCACTGATCTTCCGGGCTGATTTGCTTTGTCATCGCTTTCAGACTCAAAATCCGACGAAAAGTCAGCAGCCTCTGACTTGCTGCTATTCGATGTATCGATAAGATCAGCTGCAGAGGCAGCAGAATCGGGATATCTGCGATCTCCCTAGGGTGCCTCGATATCCTTGACAGGAGGACATCGAGGCACCATAGATCTACCGAAGCGCGTGCGCCGTTTACGAATCCAGCCATTTCTGCGTTCTGCTTTGAAGATCGAGAAACTTCGGAGCGCGTTTAAAAATCACCATTTGGTGGGAAAAAAGTAAACTGCTTAGAAAACAAAAATATAGTTATTCCTCCTTCATGCCCGATGGCGCAGTGTGTTCGTGAGCGGCGCGGAAGCTCTCGAAAGCGGCGTTTCATACCATCGATAGAGGGCTAACCATGCCCAATGGGCGTGGTACGGAAAGAGTTAAGGGGTATTACTTGATGTACACTGGTGTGTCCATGGTGCATTCTGACTTGCACGCAATAACATTTGTTCTTCCTGGGAGATCTGAGAATAATTTTCCTTATTTTTGTAATAATGCTTTGAGCTCTGCTGCTGCTTCTCCTTCCAGAGATGGATTAATGACTTATTTTTTTTTCCAGCCACATGGATTTCTTGTAGTTGCTTGTGTGTACTTCCAAGTCATCTTTCTTTTCTGTGACTACCATGTTGACAACTTCAAATTATTATTATTCTTTCTGGGGTTTTACGTGCCAAAGCCAGCTCTGATTATGAGGCACACCATAGTGATGGGCTCCGGATTAATTTTGACCACCTGGGGTTCTTTCACGTGCACTACAACACAAGCACACGGGCGTTTTGGCATTTCGCCTCCATCTATATGCGCGCACCGCGGCCGGGATTCGATCCTGAGATCTCGTGCTCAGCAGCGCTTGAGGTGTATATTTCTCCTCATATTTCTTTCTCATATTTCTCCTCATATTTCTTTCACTTCTTAGAATCGTTCACCTAACCCATCTCGTTTCTTTTCTGGGTTAACAAAAATGGTCCCTTCCATTGCATCAAAAGTTTGTTCCCATCACGGGGTAGAAGGATGTGAGCTTTATCTCCGAGATTGAAGTGTCTTTTCACCGACTTGTTGTTGTAATAAGTTTTATAGCGCACTTTGGCTTTCTCCAGACTCCGATGTGCTAGCTCGCACGTTTCTTCCAGTTTCTCACGAAGTTCTAACACGTATGTGTATGTTGTTTTGACTTATGTGTCGAGCCCTTCAATCGCCAATACCTCCTTGAGGATAGTTAACAGACGTCTAACCATGCGTCCATACAGCAATCTCGAACGGCGAAAAATTGAGGCTTGCTTGTGGCACTTCTCTGTAGGCAAACAACAGTGTGGGTAGGTAATGGTCCCAATTCATACGTCTTTCTTGACACAGTGTTCTTGAATGTGCCATTAAATCTTTCCACAAGGTCATTTGACATAGGATGACACGGGATTGTGAGCAACTGCTTTATATTGAGAACAACCTGTTAAACTCCTTCATTAGGTGAGATGTGAAGTTGGATGCTAAGGATTTCTCGCTGAAGACCATACCGATAGAACATCTCTACCTCGGCGGCCTGAATTGTGTCTGTGCCTTTTAGCAATGGCTTCCAGTATCTTGTCGACATATTGACCGTCATAAGAACATAGCGATTTCCTTTTGCTGATGCCGGCTTTATCGGTCCTCAATGTCTATTGCTATTCTCTGGAATGACATCCCAATGGTTGGCATATTTGCAAGTGGTACTCGACCCAGTCGTCCTTTGGGAATAGTCCACTGGCAAATGTCACAGGATTTCACATATCGCTTTACTTCACTTTGTAGTCTTGGCCAGAAAAATTCTTCTGTGATCCTAGCCACTGTTATCTTTATGCCTTAGTGCCTGGCCACGATGCAGTCATGCGCCAAACTCAAGATCATCTGTCATAGTGATTTAGGGACCACTAACTAAAGCACTTCTCTGCCCGAGGTGAACTTTCATCTTCTTTATAACAGTCTTTTTTACTCTGAAAGTAAAACATGGTCCTTCCTTTTTTATTTGCTGCTGGCTCTCCTTCCTTCTCGAAGCAAACTTGGATAGAGCCACCCTTTCTTTGCATTTCTGCAAATTCTGTTCCCATCACCGAAAGTACCTTTGGTGGCCGCAATGGTCGCTGTGTACCGGATCTTGTAGTTATCGCCAACAATACTGCTGGAATAGTCTCTGTAGTCCCTGGCTCCTTCATATGTCTTCTTTGCATTTGACATTTCCATTCATCTATCAAAATAATATGTCAAAGGCAAGAAAACTGTTTAGCAGTCTCTGATTGTTCTGGTTCACAATTCCGGAATTTTCATGGAATCCTTCAGCAGTAAGCCTGAATCTCTGCAGTAGTGCTTTCTTGACTTTGTCGTAGTCCACTGACTCAGCTGCTGGAATTCTACTGAATACGCTCAAGGCTTCACCTACTAAACAAAAACTAAGCGCTGTCGTCGACTCAGTTCGTTCCCAGCCTTGTCCCACAGAATTATTCAAAAACGATGCCGATAACCATCAAGACCATCTCTTTTATTCTCGCATCGAGTCATTGACTTTCGTTGACAAATTTTCTTTGTTCTATGTGGCTCCACTTCCGAAGACACAGATGATCTGTCCACGCCATCCTTTCCGACGGACACGTCAGCCAAACACAACTTTAACAACAAAATCTCCTTTTCGGCTTTGCATGCTTATCGAGCTTCTTGTTGCACTCGATCGAAAAGGCTAAGCAATTATTCACGGCTTAGTCCCAGAGAACTGGCTACCCTAAACAGTTTCTCATAATAACCACAAAGTGTTAGACCAAGTATTCTATCCTGACCGAGTCGCCAGTATAGGTCTTGAGGTGGTTAACACAATGCAAGGTACATTTGAGCCTTTATGTGGCATGAGCATTAAAAAAATACATCTATCATCAATGAATGCACATTACAAATCAAATAGAAAACCCTAATACTATATACAGCGCAAGTTAATTCAATGCATTCCCTAAAGTCCTCACACACAATGTGTTGGTAAGTTCAAAATATTTATATTGAGTCCGCCGGCGTTGCCACGTCGTTGCTGTTTCCAAGAAAACGTTGTTGGGCCTGCCGATGCATTGCGGATTTGACGTCGCTGTCTCCACTGTTCAGTCCCCGGTTGATCTGGCCAGAAGGTCAGGTGGGGCGACCGAATTTCTCAGCCAACTCCACTAGCCTCCATAGCTGCACGTACTCTCGGAAACGGCACCGTGAGCATGTAGCTGAGGTTTCCAATGGGTGCGCCCACTCAGCTCACGACTGTGGCAGCTGAAGCACAGCCTCCACTCGACTGGCACCATGAGCCATTCGTCACGTTCGGCCTTGAGCTTTCTCCTGCTTGTCGTCCCAGAGCATAGCTGAGTTGCTCCCTTCTGTTACGTGTCCTTTCGCAGCATTCACCATGTAGTTCCACGTGCATTTTCACCTTCTTCTTCATTCATATACCCAATTCGTTTTATTCAGCCACTTTCTCAATTTCTCGCATATTCTTTATCTCTTCCTCTGCCACCTCGTGCATTTTTGCTTTTTTTTTCTTAATTAACATTTTTTTTTTCTTTTTTCCCATGTTTCCTTAGTGACTCATGACACCGCTAACTCGTTGTTTCTTATTAAACATAGTTGCAACACATCCCCAACTTGGTTGCCCTTTATTTTATTGTGTTTATTGCCCCCTTAAGCTGTAGCAGTACATCGTGTACCTGTCAGGTAATGCATACTTTTCACTTCTTGTCGCATGGCCACCATACTCCTCAATCGCAGTCTCGCGCTCCTACGGCCAACTGATTCCGCATGCAGAGCGCCAAATGTAAGCTATGCGTTGCATTCGTAATGCGTACACACGCAAGCATCTCCGTGACTGTTGCAGAGCTGTAGCCTGCAAGCCACGCAGTGCACAATCTCAGACTAGTAAGCTTGGAGGCCAGGGCGCAGTACCCTTGCGACCACCCCGCTGCCGGCGAGAATGCTCTTGCGAAGCCTAGCGTGAAGCCGTTGCCGGCAAGAGCTTCGAAGAGAGCGGTGGAAATGTGCAGCCATTCGCTGGCCACAATGCACGTGTGCCGACGCGACACGATCGTGACAGGACCACACAATGTCGAATAGGCAAGTAAAGCATCGCGTGCTGCGCATCAGAAACGTGAAGCAACGAAGTCAGTGTTGGCGTGGGAGAAAGGCCTGCCACTGACTAGTGCTTGCGGCATTTGGACAACAAGAGAAAAGGTGCCAAACGCTGCACCGTCCAACCTCAAGCATAAGAGGAAGCTCCCACGCCTATGCCACTCCTATGCCACCTGTTCAAATACATCTAAAAATGACGAAATGTTTTTCCCAACCAATCGCTAGACCAATTTTAATCAAATTTGTTGCATTCTAGAGAGAAACTTCAATTCTAGAGACTGTTTGAAACCGAATTTTGATTTAAAACCTGAAAGCTTCTACAAAAATTGCTGAAAATCATTAGGGTAAAAAAAATTGCTGTAACTCTGCATCAAAAACAGATATCGCACTTCTGTAAACTGCATACATTAGAACAACCAAAGTGGACAAATTTGATGTATAATTTTCATCTTACGTGAATTTATTACAATGTTTACGAGGCTTTTGCAAAAGTCCTACTCACATATTAGCAGTGTAATTGAAAGCCATGTACAATACATCAATTTTGTCCGCTTTAGATGTACTGTAAGATGCAATTGACAAAATTGTGATATCAGTTTCCATTACTGAGTTACAGCATTGTCCTTTTCTGAAAATTAGCGATTCTCAAAACTTCTAAAAAGAAAATTACGGCCTAAATAAAACTGCAGCCTGTGACAACTAGATTTTAACTTTTTATTTTGAATGAAACAAACCTGATCAAATTTGGTGAGCTGAGAAAAACGATTTCTCCTTTCCCATGTATTTAGATAGGAGCCCCCGAGCTAACGCTTAGCTCTTAAGGGGTTACCCAGACGCCGAGAAGGCACGTTGGTTCAAAAATGCGAGAGCAACAAACGTGCCTGTTACCAGACTCCCCTTCCACGAAAAAAGTGCACTGGTTCGTCACACAGATGGGCCCCGACAGCTTTGTTTGCAGCAGTGGCTGGCTTGCTAGGTGTAAGATGCGGTACAGATAATCTACACGGGCTGTTTCTGGCAAAGGTGCCGAACAAGACAAAAATGGTGTGAAGGACTGGGCCAGTGGCAAGATGCAATATATCTTGCAAGAGTATGTGTCGGAATGAGCAAATCGGCATTTTTTTCCACAATGTTGACCAACTGAACACTAACTTTGAAGGTTGTGGGGATGGAGGTGCCACCCCGGCGCCTCTGTGTAGGCATTGACTCGTTCTCTTATCCCGTGCCTCTCTCCCTTTCCACCCGGGACGGTTGTCGGGGTGGGCTTTGCCAATCTGCAAAGGGGGTGCTTCGCACTGGAGACCGTAGTGGCCGCAGCACTGTTCCGGCACGACCGGTGTCATGGGCAGGGCGAGTGCGAGAGACACCTCTTGGGACATCACTGGAGAACTGCGAGCACTGTGAAGCGGGAGTTCCTGACAGCAAACACAATGGCACTGTCAGCCCTTGGACCAAGGAATCATTCGAGCTATCACAAATTTGTGCCGGTAGAACGTGCCGTGTCAGATGCTTGATGCAATGGAAAACGACAAGATAATCCAAGGTTCGACGAAAACTTGCCAGGCAAGTGTTAAACACTTTCACAATTGAAACATGAGCGCTCGCCTAAGTACAAGAAAATTAAACGGGAAAGTTTCAGACGTTTTGGGTCCACAAGGGGCCCTTGCTCCTGGGCCCCATGTTTTTTTATTGTGAAAATGACAAGACTTTCAGCATCCACATGCTGGGAGCCATCCATCTGCTGACGTATTCCTGGCAGCAAATAAAAGCTGGAACTGTGAAGAACTGAAGAACTGTTTTGCACGTGCACAGTTTGTTGTATCCGCTCAGGAAATCAACCCCAGTGAAGTTGATATGGACGAAGAGACCACTGATGACCACTGAGATAGACCACTGAGATAGACCACTGAGATAGTGCCAAGGTGATCGTATCGCCGAAGTGGATCGTCAACCCCAGTGAAGTTGATATGGACGAAGAGACCACTGATGACCACTGAGATAGACCACTGAGATAGACCACTGAGATACCCCACTAAGATAGTGCCAAGGCGATCGTATCGCCGAAGTGGATCGTCGCAGATTACATCCTGCTTCGGTCCACTGAAACCGTTCCACATTGCTTTGCTGGCGAAAATCCTCTCCCCCTGCTTGCGCCAGTCCCGAACGCAAGTTTCGAATTCTCCGAACGCCCGTGATGCGGCCCGATTTCCATCCATCTCCACACACATGATCACTTTCCTTTTAAATGCGGCATCATGATGAACTTGGTACTTCATGCTGATAGAGCAGACGCAGAGAACGTGAAGACAGACGGTAGACTATATTGCCTAAGCACGTGTATTGCAGTACATGGAGGAAGCTACGGTAGCTAGGCTCGACAGTAGCTAGGCTCGACGCGTGTGCGAGGCGGCCATTTTAAAATGCCGACGGCTATTTGGTAACGCAGATTTAGGATAGTACTCGATTCTAACGTGCATGCAATTTTTGGACCTGTATTATCGGAAAAAAAGTGCACGTTAGATTCGAGTAAGTACGGTATTTGTGGCTTGAGGGGAGCGTTTGCCGTCTAGGTTGACAGCTGAATTTCCAGGCAGCCGCACTGTAACCGGTATTTCGTGTCCCACAACTGCACTATAAGCGATACGTGTATACATAGAGTGCTATGGGAAAATAACTGGAATCTGAAAAGACCGCATTATATCCGGTCCTGCACTATAAGCGGTTACATTATAAGTGGTCTACACTGTAGCTGGGTTTCATTCGAAAAAAGGGTGTACACAACCTAGCCTAAACGCAATACTTCAATGTCTGTGAAAAAAGGTGTGCAAGATTAAGAAACCTTACACAGGCCCAGATATGTGCCATATCTCAGCTTAAGGGGGCAGCATGGTTCTGAGAGCTAAATTTTTAATTTTTCGAACGATCTTGATGAAATTATTCATATACTTTAGTTTTTCATGTTGACTTAAAATATTATTTCATTTCTGTGCAGGTCAAATATTTCACGAGTTCATTAAAATTAATTAGAAATCACATACCATTGTTCCAGGCCTCAATTGTGAGAAAATAGCGAAATAAAATTTTAATTTTAATGCATGGGTCAACAGTGGTCAAAGTGGTAAATATAAATGCCATTATAATACGTTGAAGTTCACTTTTTGCACTGTGGGAACAAGTGGCAAGAAATAGAAAAACATAATTAAATTCTTGAGCCATAACCGAAAGTGATCGCCCGGGAGTACCACTCCAATTGCGAATGCTTATCCAATGTTTCTGTCTGCATAGTGAATGTGTATAATGCTAGAATGTGACAGAACTGAGCACTTCCAAAGAATCCCACCTCGGTCATTGCACCACTGAGTGGTAGGAGTAAAGAGTGCCGCATGCTAGAAAAACCGTGCACTACAGACAGTGAAAGAAAAGAGACACTGTGCAAAGCGCACTCACCTTAAGGTCTTGTGGGAAGAGCTGGCGGGCCAGGGCATAAAACGGGGCTGGATTCCTCTGCAAGGAGACAGCACAAGGTGTCTTGGCAAGGTGACACACACTGAGGTCAGCCAAGGCCTTGTGTCAAAGACTGAAATGGCAACAGCTTCGGTGCAGGCCAATTGGTGGAGTATCACACACACCATGCGGAGGTCGTGGCTTTGGTTCCAACCGGCAACAAGTTCAGTTTTCTTCTGCTTTGCTATTGTTATTTTACTATTCCACATCTCTTATGACTACAGCTCAATAAAAAAAAAAAACAATTTACCCTATGATCAACACTCTTCAAATGAGGGGAACCTCCTTTCTACTATGAGCTTTGTCTTCATCGGGGCAAGAACTGCTTTCCTTGACAGCATTTGCACAGCAGCTCACTTTCCCCTCATTGAAGAAGGGGTAGGACCTGTCTCTACTTGTTTTTTCCTGTGTTTTCATGGGCTGTGACACTGCTATGAAGAATAAGCTAGTGCACAGAATAGCACACTCTGTTCCAGTCAGTTCTAGTGCGACACGCCATTGGAGCAAGAGGTTACATTTCACCACCGTGCACTCCTACTGTCGCCAGCAGTGAGGAGGAGCTCAACGGGCGAGGAGGCTCTCGCGTCAGGCATGTTCCGGCAATATGGCTGCATTCATGACAATAGTAGCAGACAATGCCTCGGTCCGATTGAGGCGGCCTGGGCATCTCTTGAGCTCTAGGTGGTTTCCGTTCACTAGCCAAAGGGGCCCCATAATCGGATTTCCCCTTGTGTACAGGGGCAAATGAAACCGTAACTAGGCTGATCTCAGAAGCAGCAATTGAAGTGGGAGGTAAGGCTCCAAGGCAACCAGTAGGGAAGCTCTCCAAAGAAACAAAGGACCTAATAAAGAAACGACAAAACATGAAAGTGTCCAACTCAAGAGATGAGATAGAATTCACTGAACTGTCAAAAATGATCAACAAGAAGAAAGCAAGGGATATTCAAAATTATAATGTGGGAAAGATTGAGGAAGCCGTAAAATATGGGTGCAGCATGTAATGAGTAAAAAGAAAGCTTGGCATAGGACAAGGCAAGATGTATGCACTGAAAGATAAGCATGGTAATATCATCAGCAATTTAGATGACATAGTAAAAGCAGCGGAAGAATTCTATACTGACCTGTACAGTTCCCAAAACAGCCAAACTACTTTAATTCGAAATAGTGATGAACCGGATACAGAAGCTCCTTCTATAACTAGCAATGAATTTAGAAGGGCCTTGAAAGACATGACCAGGCGAAAAGCGGCTGGAGAAGATGGAATAACAGTAGATTTATTCAAAGATGGAGGAGATATCATGCTTGAAAAGCTTGCGGCCCTTATACGCAATGCCTCACAACTTCAAGTGTACCAGAGAGCTGGAAGAACGCCAACATTATACTTATCCATAAGAAGGGAGACGTTAAAGAATTGAAGAATTACAGACCCATTAGCTTGCTTTCAGTATTATATAAAATATTCACCAAGATAATTTCCAATAGAATCAGGACAACACTTGACTTCAGCCAACCGAGAGAACAGGCTGGCTTCAGGAAGGGATATTCTACGATGGATCATATCCATGTCATAAATCAGGTAATCGAGAAATCTGCGGAGTACTATCAACCTCTCTATATGGCTTTCATAGATTATGAAAAGGCATTCGATTCACTAGAGATACCAGCAGTCAAAGAGGCATTGCGTAATCATTGAGTACAGGAGGCATACGTGAATATCTTAGCAAATATCTACAAGGATTCCACAGCTACCTTGGTTCTCCACAAGAAAAGTAGAAAGTTACCTATCAAGAAAGGGGTCCAGGCAAGGAGACACAATCTCTCCAATGCTATTCACTGCATGCTTAGAAGAAGTATTCAAGCTCTTAGACTGGGAAGGCTTAGGAGTGAGGATCGACGGCGAATATCTCAGCAACCTTCGGTTTGCAGATGACATTGTCCTATTCAGCAACAATGGAGACGAATTACAACAAATGATTGAGGGCTTTAATCGAGAAAGTGTAAGAATTGGGTTGAAGATGATTATGCAGAAGACAAAGATAATGTTCAATAGCCTGGCAAGGGAACAAGAATTCAGGATCGCCAGTCAGCCTCTAGAGTTAGTAAAGGAGTACGTTTATCTAGGTCAATTACTCACAGGGGACCCTGATCATGAGAAAGAAATTTACAGAAGAATAAAATTGGGTTGGAGTGCATACGGCAGGCATTGTCAAATCCTGACTGGGAGCTTACCGCTGTCGTTGAAATGAAAAGTGTACCATCATTGCATTCTACCAGTGCTAACATATGGGGCAGAAACTTGGAGGTTAACAAAGAAGCTCGAGAATAAGTTAAGGACCGCACAAAGAGCGATGGAACGAAAAATCTTAGGAGTATCGTTAAAAGAAAGAAAGAGAGCGGTGTGGATCAGAGAACAAATGGGGATAGCCGATATTCTAGTTGACATTAAGCGGAAGAAATGGAGCTGGGCAGGCCATGTAATGCGTAGGATGGATAACCGGTGGACCATTCGGGTTACAGAATGGATACCAAGAGAAGGGAAGCGCAGTCGAGGTCGGCAGAAAACCAGATGGGATGATGAAGTTAGGAAATTTGCAGGCGCAAGTTGGAATACGCTAGCGCAAGACAGGGGTAATTAGAGATCGCAGGGAGAGGCCTTCGTCCTGCAGTGGACATAAATATAGGCTGATGATGATGATGAAGATGATGATGATGATTATGATGACAGGGGCATGGGGTTGCCATCCTCGTTGGCCGAGTGGGGCAGCACAGCGCACCCAGGCACAGGTCGAGAGCATGGTCAGGAAGGTCACGATGCATATCTCGGTGTCCTCTTATGACCGAAGCCACCTCGTATTTCGGGGAATTACAGGGTGGCGAGTCACCACCAGCACATGCGCAACGAGGTTCGAGAGAGGCGGACGGCGGTGGTGGCAGGCGGTAGGCTCTCACTGCCAGTATGTTGCCCTGAATCTGCTCCACATCGGAGGCCAACTCATTTAGACCATAATAACGGGCGCTCCAAGGTAAGCAGCAAAGGTTGGATGGGCTTGACGGATGGCCCGCTCCCCCTTCTCGGCATCAGATGCCAAAGGGTCAGCACGAAGATAGAGCTTCCACATAGCTCTCACATACTCGAGCAGAGATTCATCAGGGTGTTGAGTCAGAAGCTCTAGCTTGCGACGCATGCGACACTCATAGTCAGGAGGGAGGAATTTGCTGTGGAAAAGCGTCCTAGACTCCTGCATTGAACGAGCTTGGTGGCTGACAAGTCTGTGCCACCGTGCCGCGAGGGCCGTTAGTGAGACGGGCAATACAGTGCGCGCTGTCATCTAGTCGCATTGCCTGTTGATAGTGGTGCGCTTGCTCCGGGCCAGGTGTGGCACTCTGAGAAGGGCCAACTTGCGGCTGTTCTCCCAAATGCAAGCCCAACCTTAAGAGGCCAGGTAACGCCCTGGAGGGTTGCTGCGTTGCCGCTACGACAGCTACATCGGGCCTCACACGACCGGCGAACGGATCAATGATGGAGCAGGTTGGCTCACACGCGTTGAAAATGTTTCTCAGCTGCACATGAGGCAAGCGGTAGTCTGAAAGCGCGGCGACATTGTCAGCCAGCAGGGTCGCTCACGCTCGACATTTTCTACCAGCTGTGCTTGAGACATGGACAGGCCAGCGAGTGGTTTTGCATCAACAGCGAGGCAGGAAGCCTCAGCTGCAAAACACCAAACATCGACTGCACTTGAGACAAAGACAGGCCAGCGAACGAGCTCATGCCTACGGCAGTGTGGGAAAACTGCACCCCTACGCATTTGTCTGAGAAAGGGACTCGAGACAAAGGTAGGCCAGTGAGCCTATGCGTGCCAGCATCTAAGCGGGGTGGCTCCGATGCAGCACCTTGGGCACTGAACTGCACTCGGAACAAAGAAAGGCTAGCAAGCGACTTTGTGCCAGCACCGAAACATAGTGGCTCCCGTGCAATGTGGGGGACACAGGCATGTAGTCCGGGCAGGGAAAGGCCCACGAGTGAACCAGCAGAGCAGGGTGGCACCTGCATGGCACGTGGCACAGTCTACGACGCTGTAACAAAGGGAGGCCAGCAAGCATATTCGTGCTGGCATCTAAGCAGGGTGGCTCTGATGTGGCACTTAACTGCGCGCAGGACAAAAAGCGGTCAGCTAATGGGGACAGCGCATCAAAGAGGCGAGTAGGAACTTGCTCCACACACGTCTCAAACAGCTGAGGAAACCCGTAATTGGCATGGCTAGGATTAGGGTACACATCCTAACAGTTGACATCCCCGAAGGTCTGTCCAAGGAAGGGATCACTCCCTTCAGGCAAAGGCGGTTCACCGCAAGACCAATCAAGCACGCACGCCCGCTACACTTGGGCTAATCGGGTAGCAGTTCACGAGGTGGGAGAACGAGAAGTCGCAGAAGCAAAGGTCCCGCGTTACCAACTCGTTGCGGGCCTGTGCACATCTGCCACGGTAATGAAGCGCTCAGTGTAAGAGGGCTCGGGTGGAGAGTGCTCCCGGGGGCCGCCACTCGAGGGGGCAATCAGGGTGCATCCCGGCGACGTATGCTCACGCGGTGACTCGACACAGGGAGGGAGAAACATGGTTCATGCAGGAAATTAGTTCCGGTGCACTAGCCGTGTGCCCCATGTTGCCATAGTGGCAGCGGTTCCCGGAGATCGAATTAAGCACAACACGTGAGCTGGGGGATGAGGCGCGGGAAGGCATCTTGATCTCTACAAGTGTGTTACTGATAGTTTCAGCAGCTTGTAGCAGATGTGTGCTTTTATTGCGATAGCAATTATATGGACACTCAAAAGCAGATTTCTGCCATCGCCGTCGCCGTCGCCGTGAGGTTCCGTATGACGTCATTTGGAGAAGAAATCGTCGCCGCGCGCCGAACGCTGTATGTGCGAGTGAAAGGGCGCGAGGGGCGCGTCTTTCACGGGGAGTGAACGCACGGCGGAGAACAAACGCGCGTTCTGCGCCGTGCTCGCTTAAGGGCTGCAGAAGTAGGCGTCTCTGTTCTCCTTCACAATCACCATGTATGTAGAGCAAACGCGCCTTCTTCCGACGAGCGAGAGGCCGTGGGGGAGGGGGAGGGAAGGGAGGCGACGTTTAGCTGCGGCACGCAGTGCCTATTTATATCAGAGGCTCCGGCAACAGTCACCAACGCCGCACGCATTTTGAGCGAACGTGGGCAAAACGCCGATGGCGTCGACAACAGTTCTGCGTGTTGCCGATGCTGCTGCATGTCCAAGTTTATACAGCTGATAAAGCTAATATCATTACTCCCATTACTCTACAAGTTTGCTATCGCAATTGATGCTTCGATTTCAGGTGAAACTGCGACAACTTTTTTATTCCTTTTTTGCTGTCACAATAGACACATCCGAATCTGTTTCCCAGCCAAGTTTTGCCACAGCCCCGTGCAATTCTGAACTTGGCATCATTTTTGTGCTTGCCTAAGGTGATTTTGAAGATGTCTTTCTTTGCGAGTTACCACCACTTCTACAGATGAGATGTATTTCTAGCCTTTTTTACGGGCCAATCCAGAAGATAGTGCCGTCTAAAAATGTGGGCAGATATGTGCTACTGGATATGTGGGTATGTGCGCCTGGGACCACTGGTTGCTGTGAGTTTCCATACGTACATACATACGTACATACATACGTAAATACATACACACACACACACACACACACACACATACATACATACGTACTGTGACGTCACAGTAAGGGCGGACCTGTATTGAGCCCGAGGGATGACATGGCAAAGAAGGGCGGCGTCCACAACCGGAATGAGCAGCCTTCAGCGCAGTCCACGCTGATGATGCGCCCGCACGCGCGATGAAGATGAAGGGCACTGGCATGATGATGATAATGTACAGATGATGAAGAAGTGCACAATAAATGCCCACACCAATTTCCCTCGCACAAAAGCGGCCATCCTGGCCACTGCCTAAAAGTACGGGAACGCCGCATGAAGGGCTTCATACGAGAAACGTGGACCACTTCGGTAGAGCGGCAACGACGGTCAGTTGAGGAAACAACAGGGGTCACTCGATAATTAACTGGAGAAGTCATTTCCAGGACCGTGTAGAGGCCAATAAACAAACTGAAACTTCTCGCACAACCCAGGAGTGCGAACTGGTGTCCAGAGCAGCACTTCATCGCCAGGCTGGTAGAATACTACGCGATGATATGCGTCATAATGATCCTTGCGGTCCCGCTGTCTGGCTGCGGTGTTGACGCGGGCATGCTGGCGACAATGGACGAGGAGGGAAACATATTCTTCGCAGGAAGATCGAGATGGACTGACAGGGGCAGAGAAGAAAGAAACATCAAGAAAGGAACTGGGTGAACAGCCATAAACAAGGTAGAATAGCGAGTACTAACCGGTTGTGCATTGAACGGCGGTGTTATGCACGAAGGCGACGAATGGCAAAATTGTATCCCAGTTTGCGTGATCTGGTTGAATATAGGCGGCTATCATGTCAGAGAGCGTACGATGAAACCGCTCAGTCAGGCCGTTGGTCTGAGGATGATAACTTTATGTAGTCTTGTGAGTGGTGCCAGAGGCTTTGAGCACTTCGCCTACCAGTTGGGAAAGGAATGTCTTTCCACGGTCGCTCAGAAGGACACGAGGGGCGCCATGGCGCAGAATTATGGATTGAAGAATGAAGGCAGCGACTTCAGAAGCCGATGTTGAACTTACACAAGCTGTTTCGGCATAGCGTGCCAGGTGGTCGACGGCTGTCACTATCCATCGACTACGGGTGGGAGTCATGGGAAGTGGCCCATAGAGATCGATTCCGACAACCTCAAATGGTTCAGCAGGACATGAGACTGGTAGTAGTTGCCCGGCAGGAGCTGATGTTGGACGTTTTCGACGCTGACAAATGGCGCAGGAAGCGACGTATCTCAACACACTGGTAGACAGGCCAGGCCAGTAGATCCGACTTCTTATGCGGTTGTAAGTTTTCTGGATGCCAAGGTGGCCAGCAGTCAAATCGTCATGAAAGGCCTGAAGGACACGTGCACAAAGGCAACGAGGTAGCACGGGTAACCAGCGTCGCCCATCAGGATGGTGGATATGGCGGTACAGCACGGAGTTTTCCAGCTTAAATTGTGTCAGCTGTCGACGAAGCCGGGCATTAGGCGGGCACGAAGCTCCAAGAAGGTGGTCTATAATACGGCGACAGTACGAGTCGGCGAGTTGTTAAGACGAAAATGATTCACGGTCGTGCAAAGTGAGATGATCAAGAGCGGCGAAGGACAAAACCGCCGTAGAAGAGACATGAATGAGTGCGTCACTGGAGGTGGTGGCGGAACCATTGATGAGTGTGGCTGCAGGAAGCGGGCAGCGAGAAAGAGCGTCTGTGTCTTGGTGCTTCTTACCAGACTTGCAGATGATTTCAAAGTCATATTCTTGCAGACGAAGAATCCAGCATCCAAGACGCCCTGACAAGTTCTTGAGTGTGGAAAGCCAGCATAAGGTGTGATGATCCGTAACGATGGTAAAATGGCGGCCATGGAGATAAGGACTAAATTTCTGGACAGACCAAACGACAGCGAGGCACTCCTGCTCGGTGATGGTATAGTTCTTCTCGGCAGGTGTGAGCACGCGGCTGGCATACGCAACGACTCTCTCACGCGAAGAGTTGTCTCGCTGGAAGAGCACAGCACCGATGCCATGGTTGCCATGGCCGCTAGCATCCGTGTGCAAGAGTGTAGGTGCAGTCTCATCAAAATGACACAGGACAGGTTCAGATGTGAGGGCGCCCTTTAGCTGGTCAAAGGCAGATTCACATTCAGGTGACCACACGAAGGGAGCACCAGAACGAAGTAAGTGGTGTAAAGGTGCAGCTATAGAGGCGAAATCGCGAATAAATCGGCGAAAATAGGAAGCGATGCCAAGGAAACTGCGTAAGTCCTTGGTCTTTTCTGGATGAGGAAAGTGAAGCACTGCATAAATCTTGTCAGGATCAGGTCAAATACCATCCTTGCTTACAATATTACCTAAGACCTTGATCATCTTGCTTGCAAAATGACACTTCTTGGAAGACCAGCATTGGCTATGCACGTCAGAACCTCGTCGAGACGTTGCAGGTGCTGTGCACATGTCGACGAGAAATTAACTATATCATTGAGATAGCATAAGCAGGTCTTCCACTTCAGGCCAAGCAGAACAGCGTCAATCATGCGCTCAAAAGTTGCGGGAGCATTGCAGAGGCCGAGCGGCATGACGTTGAACTCGTAAAGACCATCTGGGGTGGCAAATGCTGTTTTTTCTTTGTCGGCTTCGTGCATCGGAATTTGCCAGTAGCCTGAACGCAGATCAAGACTGGAGAAGTACTCGGCACCTTGCAGGGAATCGAGGGCATCGTCAATGCGAAGCATGGGGTACACATCCTTGCGCGTGATCTTGTTGAGCGCTCGGTAATCTACACAGAAACGCATGGAGCCATCTTTTTTTCGGACCAAAACAATGGGAGATGACCAAGGGCTAGCAGAGGGGCGAATTATCTCACAAGTGGTGGAGGTGCTTCTTGGTTCCCCGTCTTCTACACCCCTGGCCTACTCCCTGGAGCTTCGTTCGGGTCTCCGCTTGTGCCCACTGTTCGCCAGCATGTCGCAGGACGAGCAGCTTGGCGCTTCTACCCAGCACCTCCACCACTTGTGACGTCACAGTAGGGGCGAACCTTTATTGAGCCCGAGAGACAACACGGCGAAGAAAGACGGCGTCCACAACCAGCATTAACAGCCTTCGGCACAGTCCACGCTGATGATGCGCCCGCACGCGCGGTGAAGATGAAGGGCACACGCATGATGATGATATTGTTACACGGCTCTGCACAATATTGCTACTTGACGAGGAAGAGGAACGCGAGCTGGGGGCTGAAGAAGACGACGCTTCAGTGACTGACTGGTTCTGTCAATCATTGTCAATCGTGTAAATATTGTAAATATATTTCCCGTCTTGCTTCTTCCCTCCGTCACATATTTGGTGGAGGTGCTGGGTACTACTGTGCACTACGGAGCTCCGCAGCGGACGTAGCCTGGCCACTAACAATATGACGAGCGCTGGAGCCGGTGCAGGGACAGCCACCATGCCGACAGGAGCAACCGCTACCCCAACGCCGACAGTCATCTTGTCCCAGCCTCGCGACCCAGGCACGTTTTCCGGGACCGACAACCTTGACGTCGATGAGTGGCTCTACATGTACGAGCTTGTCAGCGCCCATAACAAGTGGGATCCAACTGTTATGCTGGCAAACATAATTTTCTACCTGCAAGGCACGGCACGGGTCTGGTTTAGAAACCACGATGAAGAATTGACTAGCTGGGAGCAATGCAAGCAAAAGCTCCGCGAGTTATTCGGCAAGCCTGTTGGCCGTCAGCGAGCTGCGCAAAAGGAGCTTGGGTCTCGCGTCCAGACGTCGACCGAATCATACCTGACATACATCCAGGATGTTCTCGCCCTTTGCCGCAAGGTTGACGAGCGGATGTCGGAAGAAGACAAAGTGAACCATGTACTGAAGGGCATAGCGGACGACGCTTTTCATCTGCTCGTATATAAGAATTTTTCCGCCATCGACGACGTCATTAATGAATGTCGACGCTTCGAAGAAGCAAAAAGTCGTCGCATCGCGCACCAATTCACGCGTCTGCCAAACACAGCTGCTACGTCGTCGTGCGAGGATCTTCACTCTCCGCTTCAGCCGCCAACGTCCGAGAGCCTCGTTCGTGTCGTTCGGCGAGAGATTGAAGCCGCGGCACCGGTTGGCTTCCAGACCTCTGCTACCGATTCTCGACCGACAATTTCCCTTGTGCAGTCTGTCGTACGCGAAGAGTTGGCGAACCTTGGCATTCAGTCTGTCTGTTCCGTCAACCGATCGGATACCTACGCCTTCCCTACGATCCCTGCTTCGCGACGCCAGTACCCCTCTCGGCCTTTTCGCAACCCAGCTGAATGGCGAACATCCGATGACAGGCCGATTTGCTTCAACTGCCGACGTGTTGGCCACATTTCCCGTCACTGCCGCAATACCTGGACGTCATCGCAATATCGGTCTGCGTCTCCGCCTTACCGCCGCTCACCCGGTACTCGACCGCCACCGGAAGATTCCACAGAGCCATACTACTCTACTCAGGCGTCCGCATCTACACGGCAGAGTCGTTCACCATCACCACGACGTCCCCTGTCTCGCTCACCCACTATTCGCCGTTCTCCGTCCCCCATGTACCGGCGCTCTACGGGAAACTGACGGGTGCAGCTCCGAGGGGTGACGCTGCTAGATCGACCCGGACTGCAATACCTCTACTGACCTTACCGACGGATAGGAATTTACTTGATGTGTATGTGGATGGTGTCCCTGTTACTGCTCTGCTTGACACCGGTGACGCACACCCTATTCACAGGCGACCATACCGAGTGTCTTTGCATGAACGCAAAGTCATTCACACGGAGGTCGAAAAGATGCTCTCTCGAGGTATCGTCGAACCGTCATCCAGTCCTTGGGCGTCCCCTGTCGTTCTAGTTAAAAAGAAGGACGACACCTGGCGCTTCTGCGTGGATTACCGGCACCTTAATAAGATCACAAAGAAAGACGTTTATCCTCTACCACGCATTGATGACGCCCTCGACTGCCTCCACGGTGCGAAGTACTTTTCTTCCATCGACCTTCGTTCCGGCTACTGGCAGATTGCCGTCGACGACTTGGACCGCGAGAAGACTGCCTTTATAACGCCCGACGGCTTATACCAGTTCAAAGTCATGCCGTTCGGCTTATGTAATGCTCCAGCTACATTTGAACGCATGATGGACACACTCCTGCATGGCCTGAAGTGGTCCATCTGTCTTTGCTACTTAGACGACGTCATCGTTTTTGCTCCTACATTTGCCTCGCACCTGGAGCGCCTCTCGCTCGTTCTTTCTGCTTTTCGCACTGCTGGCCTTCAACTTAACTCATCTAAATGCCACTTCGGCCGCCGCCAAATTGCTATCCTCGGTCATCTTGTTGACTCATCTGGTGTGCGCCCAGACCCGGACAAAGTTAGTGCCGTACAGAACTTTCCTGTCCCAACCTGTACTAAAGATGTCCGGAGCTTCGTGGGACTGTGCTCATACTTCCGCCGCTTCGTGCACAATTTTGCGGAAGTCGCCCGTCCTCTTACTGCTCTTCTGAAGGCAGATGTTTCATTTTTCTGGGGCCCTGCGCAGGCAACCGCCTTCTCGAAGCTTATCTCCCTCCTGACGTCTCCACCCATCCTGGCGCACTTCGACCCGTCTGCTCCTACAGACGTCCGCACTGATGCTAGTGGTCATGGAATCGGTGCCATTTTATGCCAACATCAGCGAGGTCACGACCGCGTGATTGCATACGCCAGCCGTCTGCTTTCTCACGCTGAGCGTAATTATTCCATCACTGAACGTGAGTGTCTTGCGCTTGTCTGGGCAGTGGCGAAATTTCGCCCTTATCTATATGGTCGCCCATTTAAGGTCACCACAGACCACCATGCACTCTGCTGGCTTTCGTCCCTGAAAGACCCTACCGGTCGCCTAGGGCGCTGGGCGCTACGCTTACAGGAATACTCGTACACAGTTGCCTACAAGTCCGGCCGTTTACACCAAGATGCTGACTGCTTGTCCCGCCATCCAGTCGACCCTCCTGATGCTCCTGCGACCGATGCTTCTGTATTTTCGCTATCTGCTTTTGCTGACCTCGCTACCGAACAGCGCCGAGATCCAACCATACGTGGTATCATGGACAAGCTCACATCTGGGTCAAGCGATCCCTCCCTTCGCTTGTTCGTACTCCAGGACGGCATTCTACATCGGCGCAGCATGCACCCTAGCGGACCTGAGATGCTGCTTGTCATTCCCCGGCATCTTCGTACCACTGTTCTGTCCCAGCTGCACGATGTACCAACTTCTGGTCACCTTGGGGAATCTCGTACGTACGACCGTGTCCGGCGACGATTCTTTTGGCCTGGTCTGTACCGATCTGTCCGCCACTACGTCGCTTCGTGTGAGCTATGTCAGCGCCGGAAGAAGCCGTCTGCGCTCCCTGCTGGTCGACTCCAACCTCTTGACATTCCTGCCGACCCCTTCTCTCGCGTTGGTGTAGACCTCCTGGGACCTTTCCCCACATCTACCTCCGGCAATAAGTGGATTGCCGTCGCAACTGATTATACAACTCGGTTTGCGATCACCAGAGCCCTCCCAACCTCCTGCGCAACAGACGTAGCCGACTTCCTGTTGCACGACATCATTCTTCACCACGGCGCTCCTCGTCAACTTCTTACCGACCGGGGTCGCTACTTCCTCTCTACAGTTGTGGCCGACTTGCTCCGCTCCTGTTCTACCAAACACAAACTTACTACTGCATACCATCCGCAGACGAACGGTCTTACTGAGCGGCTTAATCGAACAATAACGGACATGCTCTCCATGTATGTGTCTGATGACCATCGTGACTGGGATACCGCTCTCCCTTTTGTCACATTCGCGTACAATTCCTCGCGCCACGAAACTGCCGGTTACTCGCCATTTTATTTGTTGTACGGCCGCGATCCCGTATTGCCTTTTGACACAATACTGCCTACCCCTCAAGAGCCCGTGTCTGAGTATGCCCGCGACGTCATTGCCCGAGCCGAAGAAGCACGCCAAGTTGCTCACCATCGCCTTTGTGCTTCCCAGATCAAACAGAAAAGCATTTATGACAGTCGTCACCGTGACGCTGACTATGCTCCCGGGGATCTTGTCCTTCTATGGTCTCCGACCCGCCGCGTCGGCCTCTCTGAAAAACTAATGTCTCGCTACTCCGGTCCTTATCGGGTCCTTCGCCAGGTGACCGACGTGACCTACGAGATCTCTCCGGTCACACCTACTACTCGCTCCCTCCAGACTTCCCATGACATCGTTCATGTCAGCCGCCTGAAACGCTACCAGTCCTCTTCTACCTAGGAAGCACCGGGACGGCGCTCCCACGCCGGGCGGACATATGTTACACGGCTCTGCACAATATTGCTACTTGACGAGGAAGAGGAACGCGAGCTGGGGGCTGAAGAAGACGACGCTTCAGTGACTGACTGGTTCTGTCAATCATTGTCAATCGTGTAAATATTGTAAATATATTTCCCGTCTTGCTTCTTCCCTCCGTCACAATATGTACAGATGATGAAGTGCACAACAAATTCCCACAATATATACATAGATACACACATACATACATCATCATCATCATCAGCCTATATTTATGTCCACTGCAGGACGAAGGCCTCTCCCTGCGATCTCCAATTACCCCTGTCTTGCGCTAGCGTATTCCAACTTGCGCCTGCTAATTTCCTAACTTCATCATCCCACCTGGTTTTCTGCCGTCCTCGATTGCGCTTCCCTTTTCTTGGTATCCATTCTGTAACCCTAATGGTCCACCGGTTATCCATCCTACGCATTACATGGCCTGCCCAGCTCCATATCTTCCGCTTAATGTCAACTAGAATATCGTCTATCCCCGTTTGTTCTCTGATCCACACCGCTCTCTTCCTGTCTCTTAACGATACTCCTACGATTTTTCGTTCCATCGCTCTTTGTGCGGTCCTTAACTTGTTCTCGAGCTTCTTTGTTAACCTCCAAGTTTCTGCCCCATATGTTAGCACTGGTAGAATGCAATGATGGTACACTTTTCATTTCAACGACAGTGGTAAGCTCCCAGTCAGGATTTGACAATGCCTGCCGTATGCACTCCAACCCAATTTTATTCTTCTGTAAATTTCTTTCTCATGATCAGGGTCCCCTGTGAGTAATTGACCTAGATAAACGTACTCCTTTACTAACTCTAGAGGCTGACTGGCGATCCTGAATTCTTGTTCCCTTGCCAGGCTATTGAACATTATCTTTGTCTTCTGCATAATCATCTTCAACCCAATTCTTACACTTTCTCGATTAAGGCCCTCAATCATCTGTTGTAATTCGTCTCCATTGTTGCTGAATAGGACAATGTCATCTGCAAACCGAAGGTTGCTGAGATATTCGCCGTCGATCCTCACTCCTAAGCCTTCCCAGTCTAAGAGCTTGAATACTTCTTCTAAGCATGCAGTGAATAGCATTGGAGAGATTGTGTCTCCTTGCCTGGACCCCTTTCTTGATAGGTAACTTTCTACTTTTCTTGTGGAGAACCAAGGTAGCTGTGGAATCCTTGTAGATATTTGCTAAGATATTCACGTATGCCTCCTGTACTCAATGATTACGCAATGCCTCTATGACTGCTGGTATCTCTACTGTCGGAGTCATGAGGGAGGTAGTGGCCGAATACTGCACCAGGGAGGCCAATTCCTGTTCTGGTGAGGGAGTGACTTTGATGAAGCTTAGTGGGCCTGCCTAGTTTGGTTGCACCTGAACTAGTATAGCCCCACTAGCTCTCGGCAATATTTTTTTTTTTTTTGCCGGTGTCAGGCACCACTCCATGCCTGAAAATGTAGTGGACTGGAGCAGGATTCGAACTTACGACCTTCAGATTTGAAGTCGGGTGTTCTACCTCTGCTCCACGCCACCACATACGACGACAACGCTATCCACGCTATCAGCTACGGCGCTATTAGCTGCGGGGGTGGAGTGCACGCGAAAGTGTGGCTAGCTTCACTTAATTCGTACCGCCGATGTGAAGATATCGTCAGTGTGGCATGAAACCGTATCATTCGTCGCCAACTCCCAAATTCATCAAAATGAATTGTTTTCTCATTCAAATTTGCTTTTTTCATTGCGCGATAATTTTAAAAATTCTGCGGCCCCTTTCCATGTATGAAAAATTGATCAGAAACTGTACTCATTTGCATAAAAGGTCAAATTTCAATACAACGAAATTTTGATATAACGAAGCAAATTGCCAATTTTACCAACTTCGTTATATCCAGGTTTAACTGTATATATGAACTTTCTTTAATTAAGTAAATGAAATTGTCACACGGCCAGATTTCGAACAGAGGACCTCTAGCACAGAAGCCTAATACTGAAACCATTACACCATGGACACTTTTTCCGTACTATGGCATGCCTCATAACAGATGATAATTTTGGTTTGTAACACCCCAGAAATTATTTGAAGTTAATTGACACGTCATTATAAGTCAAAATGTGGGCTGAACCTGAAGATAGTGCAGTAAAAAAATTGAGGCAGTCCCTTACTAAAAAAAATTTAATTCTGGCGTTTTGCCTTCCCAAACCACTGTGTGATTATGAGACTTGCCATAGTGGGAGACTGCGGGTTAATTTTGATGACCTGGGATTCGTTAACGTGCACCCAATGCATGGCACAGGGGCGTCCTTGCATTTTGCACCCCTTCAACATGCTCGGGCTTAGCAGTGCAGCGCTAACGGCACAAAGGCTCCTCTCAATCCCATCACGCGTGCATCGGGTGACAGGAGAGAACTTCGACTGGAGGGTAAATTGCCTTCTTTTTCTGTGGCTACTGTACTGCAGGTATGAGATGAGCACCGTCCCAAAGAGCCCGAATAAAGTATTCTATGTTTTACCCTGGTGCTAGCTAGCGCGGTCGCCCCTGCTACTGGATCCTATTTGACTAACACGCCTATAAGACCACTAGGTCGATTGAACCAACACACCTATAAGACCAGTATGCCTATACAACCAATACACCTGTAGAACGAGTAGACCTCGATATTCTTATACGCTATTGGTTTTCTAGTGGAAACTTTTGCAAGGGAACTGCAATCAATATTCAATATTTCAATATTCTCCACACGACCGTGTTGGTTTGTCTACTTTAACCATGTTATATTGATGATACAGGGGCATAGCATGTGCACTATTATCTGACGCATTTTCCAAATCTTTGTTTTCCTGCCACAAACTTCAGCTGCTTGTCTCCCATAAAATTCTTCAACTCTTTAATAACCTGTACAATTCTGTCTTCTCCCAAAAACTCCCACTGAATTGTCACAAGAGCAGATGCATGACAACAGAAAACAACAATGCATTTCGCTGTGTCATGTAAAGGATATCATGTGCTTTATGACAGAACACGATGGGACAATGCTTACCCGAAAGTATCCAATCTCAAAGATGGCCTCAGGCGAGGGAAGGTTGAACTTCCCCAACTTGGAGTAGATGCCGCTGCTTGGGCTGCGGAAGTCTGGGATGCCCGCAGCTGCGTTAAGCCCAGACAGCCATGCTTAAGACCAACCAGACACCAGGTAGCGTCACAAGCACCACACTTAGACACGGCTGACTGCACTCAAAACTGGTTAACTCTTCTATTGGTCTGCAACAGACTTGGTCGATGGCATTGTAGAGTACTGGCGCCAAGGTTACTATGACCACTTAGGAATAAAACAATGTGGCATCATTAAAATGCATCCAGAACTGGGAAATGTGCATGCAAATAATTATATGTATACAGTGTAACCTCGTTCGTACCAAGGTGTCGAACCAGTTCGCTGGTTAAAAAAATATTGGTTCAGTTAGGGTTCAATGCACATTGATTTCGTTTTGGTTCAGAACCGAAAAATTTATAACGGTTTGCAAACCGGTTTAGCGCAGTCCATTTAATCCTGCCCTATGGTGATATGCTGCATAGCCCTATAGACTTGTCCGCATGGTGCATGCGCAAGTTTCATCAAGACAAGGCAGAAATTCACGAATGAATTACATTCATGTACATGTTAAAGACAGAGCTAATTTGTGAGAATCCCTGCATCAGCGTAACGTTTGCGTAGCTTCCACACTTGTTCTTTGACAGCAGCAGTCACTTCATTTTCATTTTGCTTCAGGTTTTCCTACAAGAGTGGTGTGAGCATATGTGATTTACTGTGTCGAAGACAGCGTGAACTCCCATTGGATTACATAAATTACAACTTCGAACTTCTAGTCTGTAGCAACGAAAGGAGCCAGCACTTGACATTTCATTGATTTAGCTGCTTTTTTAGAAGCAGGTGAGAACATTGATGCTTCTTAACGATGAACAAGAACGGTTTGTGCTGAACCATACGTCGATATTGAAACATATACTTCCTATCTTTAAACGGTGACCGCATTTCCCCACTGAACAAATGTTAAAGATTATCACTAAGTGCAAAATGCGCCTTCCTGCATTGGAAGTGTCTTGAATGCTATCGATGGTTCTATTTTTTGCATATGGTGTCGCCAAGCCTCGTGTATTAAAATTCTGTACGCGAAGAGAATACATTTTAGAACTTACGTGAGCACCAGCGATTACGCTGGAAGGTTCATCGAGCCATGTATAAATAGTCGACACGTTTGATTCGCAGATCAGATTTTCAACGACTGTGCTCGCCGCTATCTTTGTGCTTGACTGTTACTTGTCTTTATGGGCACAGGTTCACTCAATAAAGAGTGACTTTTGTGATTCAGTTTTTGCTAGCATGTTCTTCAACGTTACTACAACGTGACATCTGGTGGAGGTGCTTTTCGTTCATGTACCGGACGCCCCCGCAAAGCCATGAAACAAGCCTGAATTGCGATGATGACACCAACATTTTCTCAGACCATAGAACTAGCCTCAGGCTTCGAAACCTGCACTCGGAGTACAGACTTCTTCGCAAGAAGAGCAGTTAGTGCATGGACCTGACAGCAGCCACAATAACAGCCCCAGTGCCACCTACACCAATTGTGTTGCAGCAGTCCAGGGAGCCACCGACCTAGCACGGATCGCCATTCGAAGACACAGAAAGCTGGCTGGAAACATACAAAAAGATCGCTTCGTTCAACAACTGGAACTAGGACAACAAGCTGCCCAATGTCTACTTTTATTTGAAGGATGCCGCTCGAACATGAATTGAGAATTGAGAGTCGAGCCTGACGACATGGGACCTATTTCACAGCACCTCCTTGGACACCTTCAAGAGCATCGTGCAGAAAGAAAGGGCCAAAGCTTTTCTTGAAGCCCAAATACAACTGCCCAATGAGAACATCTTTGCTCATGATGAGTACAGACTGCGCTTAATACTTGCGTCACAATAGGCAGTAGTATAGTGTCAGCAGTAGTTGTTTCTGATACATACGCTAACTGTAGACAAAGCATGTGATGAGTGTTTGTGATAATGTGGATTGCGTGGCCACGATGCAGGGAAGAAGAAACGGCAGTCGTGATGATGTGGATTGGGTGGCCGTGACGTGACGAAGAGGAAACACGTGACCACGAGAGAGAAAGCTGCGTGCAGCTTAAGAGATCGAGTGTGGAAGGACTCAGACAGCAGCGCGGCAACCAGCGGTTTGAGCTGCGGCCTTTTATGACCGGGTGTCCTGCTAATATGTAGAAGTGGGGAGGCCAATGTCCCACTCTAGCCTACGCTGCCGATGCGTCTCAAAAGGGGAGCTGGCCTATGTTACCGGGGCATTACACGTGGGCCCATGCCATCGTCCGTAATTTCTACACGAGTCTCCAACTTGGTGATGAATAAGAGGTCAGTAGGTTGGAAGATTAGAACGGGAGGGTTTATTCCCTCGCGGGAAAAAGGGCAATCTTATTTACAGGAGAAAGCATACTTGTACGCGCCGGAGCACGAAGTGCAGTACATCGTTCTCATAGCATGAGCTACATGGAAGAGCACACTCCACACACTGAGGATGTCTTCCCTAGATCACTCGCTAAGGAAGTCGGTAATGTCCCAATCAACCAGTGCGGTGGTTCGTATCGACGCAGCCCACCGCCTCTGAGGAGAAGAAGGTTGACACAAAGCAGTAAAATCTTGCTTTGAGCTAGTTGGTATTGATTCATATTTGAAGCAATCTTTTCAGCGCAAACGAGGACGAAAAACACCATCCTGTTGTTTGTGTTTTTCGTCCTCATTTAATTTGCACCTAAAAGTTTGCTTCAAATATGACACAAAGCAGCTGATCCTGGAAAGGTGAAAGCCACCATACCAGACCCAATGTTTCACTAACAACCGGGGAGAGGTCAATGGCCCAAGCTCGCCAGAAGGCAAAGCTTCTCCAGGTCCTGCCGTCCTTTGCTGAAGTTCTGGGAAAACCTCTGTTGTCTCGTTCTCATGCCAACCTATAATTTATCGTCACTGTCAGTATCTCAGTGAGCACATTGACTCGGTGGAATGTTGTTTGAGGTCGGTACCCCAATAAATCCGAATTCCGCTCTTTGGCGAATATGACAAACGTAACACCAGCAACCAGCTGCCTGGTGCAGTATTCGACCGGAGGGCCTGGTGGCCAGCAATGTTTGCGGCATGGGACCAAGGAGATACCCACCTGCAACCAGGTGGTACGATGTGCCAGCAGCTTGCAGCAATGGACAAGTGAGTGGCTGGTTAGCCACTGGCCAGTCGACAGGAGTAGCCTAGTGTTCTGCCGGTTTGCTGTACGCCTATCCTGCTGCCGAGTCATAATCGGTGGGGTGCGCTGCGGATGCCAGCAACAGTGGCCAGCTTACATCCAAGCCACCTCAAGGGGTGCTGGACTTAAGACTGCCCAGCAGAGCACCCACGGCGACAACAGTCACGGCAACCAAGACGACATACTGGCGAGTGGGACAGTAAATGTGTGCTTAGGCGCATGAGAATTCTAGACATTCTAGACTTATTACTATTATCCTAGTGCTCCAGTTATTTGTCGACTGTAACTTATTGCATCTGTTGTAATACAGTCTGTACGAAGCACCCAACTGCCGTGTCAGTTATTAAAGGATCCTGGGCCCACATCATTTATTCTATCATAAACTGGCAAGCCTGCCAGGTCCTTCCATGCTCGATCTCTCGAGCTGCATGCAGCTCCCTCTCTCGTGGCCAC
This sequence comes from Dermacentor silvarum, assembly GCF_013339745.2. NCBI lineage: Eukaryota > Metazoa > Arthropoda > Arachnida > Ixodida > Ixodidae > Dermacentor > Dermacentor silvarum. Next base: position 178,060,402 of record NC_051160.1, on the reverse strand, counting down.
GCGTTTCCTCTTTGTCGTGTCACGGCCACCCAATCCACATCACCACCACTGCCGTTTCTTCTTCACTGTGTCGCGGCCGCACAATCCACATCTCACAGTGTTGCTTAAAAGATTGCACACTTACCGTATTTACTCAATATTAACACGCACTTTTTTTCCCGATAACGTGGGTTCAGAAATTGCGTGCGCGTTAGAATCACGACCTGACCTTAAATCTCCGTTACCATATCGCCATCGGCCTTTCAAAATGGCCGCCTCGTACGCGCTGCGTGCCCAGCTACCATAGCACCGTACCTTTTTCCATGTGCTGTAGTACGTGTACTTAGGCATTAGTCTACCGTCTGTCTACCCGTTTTCGGCGTTTGCTCTATCATCAGGAAGTGCAGAGATCATCGTGATGCCGCATTTAAAAGGAAAGTGATCATGTGTGCAAAGACGGACGGAAATCGGGCTGCATCACGGGCGTTCGGAGAAGCCGAAACTTGCGTGCGGGACTGGCGCAAACAGAAAGAGAGGATTTTGACAGCAAAGCAACACAGAAGGGTTTCAGTGGACCAAAGCAGGACGTATACTGCGACAATCAACTTCGCTGATACGATCGCCTTGGCCTTATTTTCAAAGTGATCTGCGACGGGGAGAGTGTCCACTGTGCGTTGTGTTTTCGCCGCTTATAGTTCGCATTGAAGCGAGAGGCATGCTAGCACGAAGGTCAATTCGCTCGCCGCTGCTGCCACGCTTCGTCACTCCAGCATTTTGGCAGTGAGTTTCCGCAGTCATCGAGCAAGATGTGTTCATATTTGCTTATGCACGCATGACACCATGCTTGTTAATTTAGTTAGTAAGCAAATGTTTGCAAGTTTATACGACCAATAAAACTACTATCCTTACTTCGTATAGCCGTCTACTAATCTGCTATCACAATCGATGCTTCGCCTTTCGGGTGAAACTGCGACTTTTTTTAATTCATTGGAATTTTAGTGCATTGGGAATAACTGTTTGTTTTTCCAAATGAGAGAAAGATGTATTTCTGTACAAAAGCATGAGCTGCGCGGTACTATAAAGGATTTTTTTTTCTCTCTCTCTTTTGGTCATGGAAAACTGATGCACGTTACAATCGAGGGTGCATTAGAATACGGTACGTAAGCATTTACCTGGAATTCCAAGAAAGGTTATTCTATCAGCAAACATGAAACAGAAGAGGTACTACAAGATGAAAAAGCAGGACACCATGGCATTTTCATTTATTGTAAAAACGCTTTGCAAAACAAACTAGTGTGTGTAGCATGCATACTGTTGCATTTTGCGTTATGAACAACATATCCAACACACAACCCATTGGACCGCAAATATCCGTCGGATATCCAGTTTAGATCCGAATGTGCTGGGCCCACACTGGTCATTCAGCGGACATAAGGACATCCTTTTTTGGCATTAAAGAAAGTTCCGTTTATTTTGTTCCTGTGGAGGTCCTCTGGATGTTCCACTTTGGATGCTTTAAAGGTCCTGTGTGTGTTATCCCTTGGTCGTCCTTTGAATGTAGGAATCTTTTCTACAAATAACGTACGTAAGTTCGACTATTTTTGATTAGAATTTCAATGATGATATGCTGTGAACATATTGCTAACATCGCATGTACGTGGGCATGGTGCTTAACTATAAGTGGACTTCTATGGGGAAAGAAGAAAACAAAATTATTAGGTACAAATAATTCTTCCACAACTAAAGTTTCCTCTCGATGTGTCCTGAGCGAACAGGAAACAATTATGAACCCAAATCACCAGCTAATGAACATTACGCGAATACCGTTTTATCATGCTTTGGCCATATTACGTAATGAACAATTGCGGAGGGCATACAGCGGCCTGCCTCCAAGCCCCCTGAATAAAACTAAATGATAGCCATATTTTGGCGAGCCAGCCAGCTGGCGAGGATGTCCGCGCCTCAAACGCGCTGGTGTCGTCATTTGTTTTCTTGATTTTTTTTTTGTTTCCGTTGGCGTCAAGACATTCGCGGTGCTGCTCGCGGTGAGCAGCACCGCGATTACAAAGAGCGAACTGAGAGGGTGAGCAGCAAAGCTAGCGCCTCGCCACCTACGTGCCCCTCTCCCCTCAATGTGCACCTCACAGTGCTCACAGTCTCGCGTTGATCTCGCCGTCATACAGAAGGCACGTGGCCCCAGCCAACTGACCCGGCCACCTTATGTGCAGCTTTGTAGCTATGGTTATAGTTTTGCCGCTGTGTACGTAGGCGTCGGAACAGGTGTTCTGTGGTGTCGTTCGGTGGCGTGCGAAGAGCTCTCCTGCAAAGATGTGAGTATTCATTTGTCACCTTTGTCCGATTAGGGCTAGATTTTCATTGAAAATAGGACGTACCGCCATTGGACGCGTTAGGAAGCGCTTGGTAGTTTCCATTTGCCTTTGTCTCGCGCTGTCTCTCCGCCACCTGCGCTACGCATTTCAACGCGAAGTGTGTGTATTCGATGTCGCGTCCTGTAGGACTGTATGCCACCGAAAAGGCGTCTCGAGAGACGAAGAAATCTTTGGCGCTTCTTGAGTGCACAAGCGAGCACCCGCTGGAGAATGAACGTCCACAAGAGCAACCGCCAAAGCATGTAGCCAAAGTTTCCCGCGATGTTCCGAGTGAAATTAACTGACGCTGTCATTTGCGATGCAGTGGACTGCGGCGAGTATCAGCGTGCCGATTCCGCAATGAATCTTAATTATTCCTCTTGAGTGTATCTGTGCCAATTGCTTCCATTATTCCGTAAGTTTGCTTCAACTGCTATGCCATGTCTAAGATCCAAGCTACAGCAACTGCAAATACGACTCGTTTGTAGCCAGCTACTACTACTTTTGCACAACTCTGACTTGGCATGTGTTTTTCATAGCAGCATTGCCTCCAAATATGCATTTGAGAAATAGTAGTCCAGCAGTAGCGAGCGATTTATGTCAAATTTGTTTGGTACAGACCGCACACAAAACAGGGTAAACCAAATTGACCATCAATTCAATATCTATGCAAATGTTGAGTGCTAGTGGAGATATCAGAGATTTCCTTAGCAATGTGACATTCGGTACATACTGTTACATGAATACAGATGAAAACAATTTGTCCTGTGGTCTCTACAAGATGCATTGTGGTTTGTCAATGCTTGCTATTGAAGAAAATGTGGTCACTACGCTAACAATATATGTTGGTTGATTTCAGCTGCTGCAACACAGTTTCCCCAAGGAAGCCCAACAGATGTTGAAGATGCCATCAAATCGTGGCTCAGACAAGCACCGGAATGGGCATCAGGCGCCCTCAAACACAAGAAGCCTGCAACGTCTGTTGAGGACTCAAATGAAGGTACGTTTTTGAATTGAACTATTATTGAAATTGTCTTCATCTGCTTCTCACAAGATTAAAAGAGCAACCTTCAACTTTGAGCATTTTGTGCCATGATTCAAGTCCTTCGGTTCCTCGAATTTAAAATATTCTCTTAATTGTTCTTTGGACACGATTTCTTCTGTGGAAAGTGTGGACAGTTCAAAGTACAGGTGATAGCTGGGGTGGACCTCCTGCCCGGCCTGCAGCCATGTTCGCACAATTTTCTTTGCCTTGGTCAGGTGATAGTGTATGTATGTCTTGCTGGGGAGAATTTTATTATGTACTATATATAGGGTGTGGAATATGTTGGGCGTATACAAGGAAGATTGGGCGGGGTGTGTGCCTAGTAATCAGCAGCGGCAGCATGGCCTTGAATACAGTGTACTGTCGACCAAAATTGTTTACAGACAAAGAGATCTGACAAAAGGCTGATATCTCGGCAGCCTCAAAACGCAGCATGGTATTCCTATTTCCAGCTTCTACTTGTATATGCGAACAACATTGTGATGTACGGTTTTACTGGCTTTTAAGGGCTGCTCGGATATTTAGTGTTTTCTGAGATCCTGTGGTCCGTAAACTCTTACGGTCGATAGTACATTGATGCACCTTGCAGCGGGGACTTGCATCGTAATTATGTTTATCACCTCACAGGCTTTCATTCCCTTGTGAATCTTTTGGAGTTCTTAATGGCCATGAATGAGTCGATGCTTTTAGGTGCTAACTTATAGGACCAGATGCAATACGACCAAGAGCAAGAGAATAAAATGTGATAAGTGCACTTGTTTTACTGAATGTTGTATGCTGGCAACAAATAAAAATGGATTTCTTTCTTGCCTTCCCATCAGATGCTGAATGAGTACCCTCCTTGCCCGCTGCACTCCAATCCCATGCCAGTGCCATGGCATTCGTGTGCCCGATTACAGCAGCTACCAAGTCCCTAAATAGTACCTTCACAGCAGCATTGTTACTTTTTCTCTTCTTATTTTACCACCGTCTTTTTCCAATTCTTTTCTACTGATGATGTTACTGTAATATCTAAAACACAGTGGAAAACTCAACCATTTATCATTTTTTTAATTGAAAGATTGTCTTTGCTAGGTATAAAGAGATGAACTACCAAAATTTTTAAGTGATATATTTTGTAAATGTAAGGGTTACATAAATTTCATGTCTAAAAATTCATCCAAACTTTTTTTTTTCTGAATGCAAGTTTTCTTTAAAGCGAGCGTACAATATCAGCTGCAAATAAAATTGGAGATAGTATGCTTTAGGGGCAGCTCTAAGTAGTTTCTAAGCTCTAAGCACCATTTTTGTGTAATGTACCAAAAATAATATTTGGCCATTTTTAATTTTGAGTTAAGGGAAGAAAAATACGTTTTTCACTGAAAGCAGATGTCTATCTATAACGAAAATGTATGTCTTACAAAGATGCACAAAACACCCAAATTTTGGCTGCGTTTTTCCTAACACCTGGATTTGCACCCTTCAATGAAGTTTAAGCTGCCCTCGCATGCTGAAAAATCTTCTTTCAGCTAAAATATTGCAAGATTGCATTCCATACCTAGTAAAAACAGAATGCTTTAAAAAGAAATGTAAAGAACTTCCCATCACTTCCGAATGGTACATTGCTGTGGATTGACCCCAATGATCTAGCATTGCTGCACTTGTGCTACTTACGCAGTTATTTTTTTTTTGCTGTTATTTGTGAGTTATTATTCTGTCCGTTCTTTGCTATGTAACCAGCTCAACTTCATTGCTATCACTCTGCAGATAATTTTCAGTGCATATGTGTCGTAAGTTCTTGTGATTAGTGGTTCTTGCCACAACAGTTGACAACAGTTGAATCAGAACCGGGGTTCTGATTTGTATGCTTTCTGTTTCATGTGTTAAGCAATGTGTCCAGTCAGTGCTCATTATCCAGGAAACACGCTCATGTTTTTGATACTGATTCATTTCTTGGAACATTTAGTTTAATTTTTCAGCTGTGACTAGTCTGTAGTGTTAGTAGCTTGTAGCACAAACAAAACAGGTCATTGTTTTGTTTATGCTACAGGCGACAAATTCAGGTACAAATTTATTTCTCTTTTTTATATGTGCTAAGCAATGTATCTGATCAATGCTCATTATCCAGGAAGCACTTTCATGTGCTTGATATTGTTATGGGCCGCCTCCTTGCATCAAGGAAGAAGACGACGATTGCCGGGGGACGCTGCGCGTGTTCAGCCATCTTGGCAATCTCTGCCAACAGTCCCTGCTTATAAATCTTGTCCCGCTTCTATCTATTTGACACCCAGTCACACATTGGTGGGAGGTGCTGGGTAGTCTCGCCAGACGACGGAGCTCCGAAGCGGTCGGCGCTGCGGTGCGACCACCATGGCACACCAACCAGAATCTGCTTCTGCGCCGCGGACACTGATTGTATTAGTCCTACCCCGAGACCCTGGAACGTTCAACGGGACCGATGGTATCGACGTTGAGGAATGGCTTACGCTATACGAACGGGTGAGCGATTCCAACCACTGGGACCTGACAGTCATGCTGGCCAATGTGGTGTTTTATCTTAGTGGAACGGCGAAGTTGTGGTATGACAATCACGAGGCTGACTTTGGGAGCTGGGATACGCTCAAACAAAAGCTCCGTGACCTGTTCAGTAGGGCCATCAGTCGAAAAATCGCTGCGAAGCAACAGTTGTCAACCCGCGCCCAGACGACCACGGAATCATACTTGTCGTACATACAGGATGTACTGGCGCTGTGCCGTAAAGCTGACAGTAACATGCCAGAGTCTGACAAGGTTGGCCACGTCCTGAAAGGGATAGCGGACGACGCATTCAATTTGCTGATGTGCAGAAATTGTGCTACCGTCGATGCCATGATCGAGGAGTGTCAGCGCTTCGAGCAGGCTAAGAGCCGCCGTATTAAATGACCATTCGCCCGGCTTCCCAACACCGCTGCAACGTCTTCGTGTGAAGAGCGACCGCAATCAAACCTTTCGCCGCCTTCAGCCAAATTGACGAGGATTGTCCACCGCTAGCCTCTTTACCAGCTCTAACGTCGGCGACTAGAACGCACCAGCGGTTTCACTCGTCTAAGCCATCATGCGAAACGAACTCGCGAATCTCGGGGTTCACGCTGCTTGCACCGTTGTCAGCCCTACATCCGCTTCCAGGGCCCCAACATCGTTCCCTCGGTATCCACGGTTCGCTCCACGATCTCGGAACCCTGCTGATTGGCGAACTGAAAACGATCGGCCTATCTGCTTTAACTGCCGCCGTGTCAGGCACGTTGCTCACTACTGTAACAACCACTGGTCGTTCCCGCAACGTACTCCATCACAGGAGACGCGTGAGAGTCGCGCATCCCCACAAGAGCTACTCTTCAAGACATTATTTTAGCACTAATTTAAAATGGCACCGTCACGTTGATCATGAAATAGCAAATGCAGGCAAGGCATTAGAGTTTCTACGGCGCAATGCTAAAACTTCAGTATGGCTACTAAAGAGCTACTCTTCAAGACATTCGTCCCGTCTGTCTTAGAATATGCATACAAGGTATGGGACCCACCGATGCTTGGTGACAAGGAACGCCTTGAAAGAATACAAAATTTAGCTGCATGATTTGTTATTTCAAATTATAGTTTTGCTTTTAGCGCTGCACAAGCAAAGAATAATTTACGATGGGAATCTCTTGACAATCACAGAAAAAAAACTTGGTTTAAAGCTTTTTCATAGTATCTTTCATTCAACAATTGGCATAGACAGGCAACAGTACATACTTGAAACTTATTATGCCTCTGCTAGAAATGACCACACTCTAAAGTACAAGAAATATTTTGCCACAGAACTATTCAGGATGTCCTTTTTTCCTAGAACAATACGAGAGTGGAATAAGCTACCATCGTCAATGGTTGATGTAATATCAAATGATAAATTTTATGCCTTGTTGAATTGATGCGACATTACTTATGTTCCTTTTTCTTTCTTTTTTTTTCTTTCTCTTCTCTCTGCATGCGAATAGTGACTGTTATTCTTTGAACATTATGCTTACATTATGTAACATATTGTATATTTCTAAGTCATGGAGCACAAATCCGCTTAATGCCCTCACTGTAATGCCTGTAAAGGTGCTGTGGGTATTGCATAAACAAATAGTGCCACCTTCCCAGCAGTCACCGCAGCAGGGACTTGCAATGCACGGTTCGCTGAATCTGAGCACAGCAAGGCCACCAACGTTTCAGTCTTACAACGCCTGGAGCCCACCTGGTACTGTATGCTACTCTGGCGACAACTGTGGCCACATTTCAAGGTTTTGCCGACGCCGTCAACACGAAAGGCGTGGCTATGACGAGCTTGAAAGAGATGAGTTTTCTGGCCCTGTACCACAACATCGGCACTTGTACTACAATTATCCACGACGTTCCCCATCACCGCAGGAATTCGGCGCTACCGGTTCATTGCGATTCGTGCGTCATCACTCTCCATCACCGATACGGAGCTCCTCTTCCCCCCTTTGACCGGCTACTTCAACCTGCGATCCCCGCCTGGAAAACTAAATAGTGAAGCTTCAGGAGGGAAAGCTGCATCCTTTGGACAACATGAAAATCCTCCGGAGCGCCCGTCTTTTGGTGTGTGTTAGGTGTACGTGCTGAAGCCTTGGTTGACACGGGTGCATCATTTTACATTGTTAGTACTGACTTGTGTTCTCGCTTGCGAAAAGTGAAGACACCATATAATGGCCCTCCACTTCGTTGCGCTAAGGCAGCCCTCCAGTGTTTGCACTGAGCGTGTTTTCATTGATGGTACCCTTCATCATATTCGATTTGTCGTGTTGCCTTCGTGTACCCATGCAATGATTTTGGGATGGGACTTCCTCTCTTCGGCGTCAGCTTTAATATCTTGCCGTCAGCAAATTACAGTTAAACCTGCTTATAACGAACCTCCATATAACTAATTCCTGGATATAACAAAGTTTTTCTATTCCCCGCTGTAACTCCATAGAAGCACATGTATGTGAGACCTCTACGTAAAAAAGTGGCAGCGGGAGACCCCCTCGAAATAACTAATTTTCCCCGTCGACAACCTAAAGATTTCTCCCCCAAATTTTGTCATTTTTGTACGAGCAGCAACCGGAAGCACCTTCTCCGCCGCGACGGAATGTGAAGCGAGCGCACGTGTGCGAGCGTGTGCGAGGCGGGACTGCATCCCTCAACCCGGTGATCGTGCCGCCGCGGGTGTGACCTTTCCCCCTCCCTTCATTCAAACCTGATCCTGCCGCTTGCTGCAGCTGGCCTAGCCTGCCAAGTCGGTACTCTCCTTTTCCAGTTGATTTTGCCGACACGCTAGCAGACGCTGTGACAAATCACACTCGATGAGCGCGGACACATGCTGTCAAACGCTGGCGGCGTGTGGAAACGCTGCTGCAGAAGCGAGCGAAGTGGCCTTCGTGCTGTTGTCTATCGCTTCAATGCAAACTGAGCGCCGAGAACAAACAGCACACACAAAGCTATGAGCCGCCGATGCACCTACACTGCCTAGACTCTGCCCCAACGCAGATCGCTTTCAAGATACGGCCCGTGCGACCCGCCGCGCAGTACGCAGTTGATGCCAGAATACAAAACAACGCCGCCCGCTATCCCTCCCCCCTCGCTCCCTCGCCGGTGCCTCGAGCGCAACGGAAGAAGGCGTGCTTCCTCCCTGCTTTTCTTTCTTGCGCGCGCGAGATTTAGACACCATCGTTGGCTCCTCTCGCACATTTTCACTCGCACATACAGGATACGGCACGCGGCAACTGCGTTATCGCCCTTGGACTTTATACGGAATATCTATTAGCCAAAACCAATTTTAGGGCCACAACGCATCATAGCCACCATCTTTAGATAGCTTTTGAGGGCTGGGGTTTCGTCATAGTTGTCGCCCCCGGCACTTTGGGTGGCCAATGCCATCGTCAAGCCACCAAGCCGAGCGACATGAAAAGTCAAAATGGCCGCTTGGGCCGGCGTGGGGTGGCAGTTCACAACGTATGATGCGGGAACGGTCCCACAGTTGCGATGCAACAGTGGGGTTACCAATGCATTGGGTTCTATGGGAGCTGTGCCGGGACTGGCCGAAAACGACGTAACAGCCGGGAAAACGCAGCACCCGAGAACGTAACAGCGGGGTTTTACTGTAACAGCGATTGGCAGCTAAATACTTGCCTCTCAGGACAGCGGATCAGGAAGTAAGTTACCCCGATTACTTAGGGGCAGAATGCAACTTTATGGATCAGGAATTCAACGAAAGTGAGGTACGCACGGCATTGTATGATTTAAATAGTAGGTCAGCATCGGGCCCGGATGGCATCTCTAACAGACTGCTAAAGAATTTGGACGACGACTCCATAAAATATCTGACCACATACATTAATGAATTATGGAAGAATGGGGTCTATCCATAAGAATGGAGGACGGCCTGTACTATCTTAATACCAAAGCCGGGCAAACAACTCAACTTGGATAACCTCAGGCCAATTTCGTTAACATCATGTCTAGGAAAGACAATGGAGCATGTCATATTGAACAGGTTAACGAAATATGTGGAGGACAATGACATCCTACCGTATAATCTGATTGGTTTCAGACCGGGCTTGTCCACACAAGATGCCATGTTGTTAATCAAACATGAATTGCTTTTAGCCAGTCCAAAGCACACTAGAGCTCTCTTGGGGTTGGATGTCGAAAAAGCTTTTGACAAAATTAAGCATAGAGCAATACTTGAGGTCATTTCTGAACTGGGATTAGGCAGAAAACTATATGAAGTGGTTAAAGCCTTTCTTGGCCATCGCTCAGCACACCTTAGATTCGGGGACATTAAATCAAAGAAGATAGATCTCGGTGACAGAGGTACGCCACAAGGGTCGGTCTTGTCACCTATGCTTTTCAACCTGGCGATGTCAAAAGTGGCAAAGGGATTGAAAGGGATAGAGGGCATTAACTTTACCATTTATGCAGACGATGTGACAATATGGAACGCTGAAGGAAGTATAGGACAGGCGGAAAGCAGACTTCAGGAGAGCATTTATGAGGTAGAGTCCATTTTAGAAGACATGGGACTGAAATGCTCTGCTGAGAAGTCTGAACTCCTAGTACTCAGTAACAGGAAAAGGGGTAGAAAACCGAGGGGATATGTTCCCGAGGAAGAACCCAGGTTAGTACTAACCACGAAGGCAGGCAAAACTATTAAGCAAGTCGAATCCATTAGAGTCTTAGGGTTATTCCTGGAGGCAAACGGGGCAAACGGAAAAACAATACAAAACATCACAAGCAAGACTGAGGAGGTAATAAGACTGCTAAGGAGAATCACTAACAGACACAGAGGGTTGGGAGAGGAGAGCGCCATGAGGCTGGTCCATGCTTTCGCCTTGTGTCACTTCTCATATGTAGCAGGAATGCTTAGATGGACGCAGACAGAACTAAAGAAGTTGAACAGATTAATTAAAAGGCTTGTCAAAACAACAGTGGGATTGCCGGTTAGCACACCGGATGATAAATTAATGAAACTAGGGCTCCACAACACAATAGCCGAAATAATTGAAGCTCAGCAAATTGCCCACAGAGAGAGGCTTTCCGAAACAAGGTCAGGTAGAGCAATACTCGAAGAGCTAAGGTGGTATCCAAGCGAATCAGAAAATTCGGAAGACACAGTAGAACTAAAATATAGCGTAAGAGAGATCATCAAGACGACTCCTTTTCCCAGAAATATGCACCCGGTGCACAACCTGGAAAGAAGAAAGGCAAGGGCCAAAGCTCTCCTGCAGGAGATAGAACAGGACAGAGAACATGCGGCTTTTGTAGATGCTGCATGGGTCAGAGGAAAGAAAGCCTTTACGGCAGTAGTAGTAGATGCAGATGGACTCACTCGGGATGCTATTACAATCATGACTAAAGAAGCGACAGTGGCAGAACAAGTAGCGATAGCATTGGCTTTAAGGAATAATAAGTGGACGCGAATTTACAGTGACTCTAAGATGGCTATTAGACATTTTACCAAAGGCTTTGTAACCAAAAGGGCTGCCCAGCTGATCGGTGAGATGGACAACCAAGGGATCGAAATCCGCTGGTTTCCTGCACACATGGGGTCTGTCGATCCATCTCGGAGGAATTTGAACGAGGTGGCTAACGCAGCTGCACGAGGACTTACTATCCGTACACTACGCGACCAGGACCCCAATAATATGCTGGAGGAGAACAGGGACCGATTACTTACATATAATGAAGTCACGAAGCATTATTACATGAACAGAAGGGAATTCCCAGTGCCACATGCTAAGCTCAATAGAGCTCAAGCGGTGACTCTGAGATTGTTACAGACAAGAACTTACCCTAGTCCAAACTTTATTAACAAGCTATATCCAGAAAGAGAGGTACCAATCAATTGCGAGAATTGTAATGGCATCATTACTCTGGATCATATGCTTTGGCAATGTCCTGTGGCTTTCACAGACTGCGACAAGGAAAGAGACTGGTGGCGGCGAGTGCTTCACAGTGGAGTGCTTTTAGATCAAGTACAGGCCGTACAGAAGGCCCACGACACGGCGGTAAGGTTAAACCTTACTGTCCTGACGTGGGAGCCGCCTGCGTCATCCTAAGGGTTGATCTTCAGGACCCGAATAAAGTTTATCATACCATACCATACCATATGACGCTACGACGCCATCGTGACGCTCGCTCTTCGTTTCCGATGCCTCGTGCTTGTGCGAAACGACACGCGTCCACGCATCCAGTACCTGGATGAGTGCTTCGACGAAAATGGAAAACGGGTGCGCAATACAATCGAGGGTGCGTTAGAATCGAGTAAATACGGTAAGCGTTTCTTTTTCCAACTTTCGTGCCTAACCTGCATATAACAAAATCTTCTTTATAACAAAGTTTTTCGGGAATTTGTCAATTTCGTTATATCCAGGTTTAACTGTATTCATATGACGGACACTAAATCTTTATCTGATGTCAATGCTCACAGCCTCCATTTCGTCACGTCTACCGACTGTTTCATTCCCTCCAGTAATGAGCATATTCCAACACTGACTTCCTACACTACTGTTAATCGTGATGTGTTCCTTGCACCAAGCAGTCGCTGCATATCTGGTGGGCTTAGCATTGCTATTAGCCTGGTGCGGTCTCCCTATGGTAGAGCGTTGATCGCTCTCCTTAACCCTACTTCTTCACCAGCTATGCTCTTCCAGGGCACCGCTGTGACTTGCTTTACTGACACCGAACATATTTCGCTAGTACCCCTCCGCATCGAATCCCCACTTTTGTCTACCACAAATGATGATCATACTGTGATCACTGCTTTAACGGCCGCCATAAATCACGATCTGACTGCTGCGCAGAAAGAAGACCTTTTGACCCTACTGCAAAAACACAGCGCTTTGTGTTACGTTCACTCCAAGCTTCTGGGGTGCGCTTCCGTCATCGTGCATCGCATCGCATCACACCGAAGGCAGATCGATTGTGCGCTGCTGCCCGTATCGCGTGTTTTCCACAGAACGAATAATCATTGCAGACAACGTTGATGACATGCCCAAAGAGACGTCATTCGGTCGTCATCCAGTTCTTGGTCGTCTCCTGTAGTGTTGGTCCGGAAGGAAGATGGCTCTGTACGATTGTGCGTCGATTATCAAGCACTTAATAAAATCACGCGGAAAGACGTATTCCAATGCCAAGAATCGGCGATGCCACTGACTCCCTCTGGGGTGCTGAATATTTTTCAAGTCTAGATCTCCAATTTTGGTATTGGCAAATACCTATGGAGGAAGCAGACAAGGACAAGACAGCTTTTGCAACACCAGATGGACTTTACGTAATGCCCTTCGGTTTATGTAATGCTCCTTCAACATTCGAATGCATGATACGTACATAGATACATACATAGATCATACGTACATACATAGCCCCTGGAAAGGGTGTGAAGTACCCTAAGGACGCATTAAACATCGTTTAACACTGACAGCCTTTTGTTCCACAAAGAGGGTGGACAGCTAGCAAAGCAGGTGCCCTGTCATAAACAAATATGTTGCACTAATGTTAAGACACAGTGCCAAATGTAGTTGACTGATTATACAATTGGCTCGAATCATGGCAGACAGGCGTGTCACTAGAAGCGCTCCATTTAAACAAGTCAGTATTACTCTACCACCAAGAGGAATAGAGCAGGGGATAATTTACAAAGGAATTGTATGTACAAGGTAGAAGCGGTAGAGTTGCAAATAATATTGTTACGTAGGAAGACGCAGGTGAAAAGCTATATACAAGTATATTTACAAAGAAATGCACCGCACTTGGCCAAGAAGCCAGAGCCCACAATAGCCTCTAATCTTCGTCGTCGTCTTCACACTGCTTGCCTCTTCGTCAAGGCAAATACTGTTCCGTTGCACTTCCCCCAGCGGCAAAAGCGTCGTCCCGGAGCAATTAAAGGCCGGACTCTGAAGCAGTGTAGTAGGCCTTGAGCCTACTGACGTACACGACATCACTAGATGCCAGAGTAGACGGCGAGGTCGAACTCACAGGTTTAATTTCGTACGTCACAGGCGTCACCTGGCGCAGCACGCGGTAGGGCCCTGTGTATCGCGAAAGGAGCTTCTCTGAAAGTCCGACGTGACGAGAGGGCGACCACAGGAGCACAAGCGCACCAGGCGAAAACTGTACGTCACGGTGGCGGGCGTTGTACTGACGCTGCTGAGTGGGTTGCGACGCCGTCAGTCGAGTACAGGCAAGCTGGCGTGCATGGTCGGCGAGGGTGATGGCGTCGCACGCATACTCGTTTGTTGAGATCGCAGCAGGAGGAAGTGCCGTATCAAGGGGCAAGGTTGGTTCGCGACCGTACAGTAAAATAAAATGGAGAAAATCCGGCAGTGTCGTGCCGGGAAGAATTGTACGCAAATGTGACGTAAGGAAGGGCAATGTCCCAGTCGTGGTGGTCCTTGGAAACGTACTTGGACAGCATACCGGTAAGGGTACGGTTTAACCGCTCTGTCAGGCCATTCGTTTAAGGATGGTATGAGGTAGTCAACTTGTGTTGAGTGGAGCAGGAACGCACAATGTCGGCGATAACTTTCGACAGGAAGTTGCGACCACGGTCAGTAAGCAGCTGTCGTGGGGCGCCATGAACCAAGATAATCTCACACAAGAGAAAGTCCGCGACGTCAGTGGCGCAACTGGTAGGGAGAGCCCGCGTGATAGCGTATCGGGTGGCGTAATCAGTTGCGACGGCTACCCATTTGTTCCCCAAAGATGACATGGGAAAGGGGCCGAGGAGGTCTAATCCAACACGAAAGAACGGTTCCACAGGGACGGTGATCGGCTGGAGATGACCGGCAGGTAGCACCTGAGGTGTTTTCCGACGCTGGCAGGGGTCACAGGCAGCAACATAGTGCCGGACGGAGCGAGCGAGACCAGGCCAATAGAAGCGGCGCCGGACGCGCTCGTACGTGTGGGTTACCCCAAGATGGCCTGCAGTGGGCGCGTCATGCATCTCAAAGAGCACAGTCCGTCGTAGATGTTTTGGCACGACAAGAAGAAGATCAGATCCATCAGGGAGGAAGTTCCTTCGGTACAGAATGCCGCTGTGGAGGACATATCGGCGAACGGAGGCGTCGGTAGGTGTAGATCGCAGACGCTCGATGAGTGCTCGCAGCGATAGGTCCCAGTACTGCTCATCGGCGATGTTAGCGAAGTCAGACACAGAGAAAATACCGTTGGCGGTACTACTGTCGGCGTCGTCAGGCTCGTCTACCGGGTAGCGAGACAGGCAGTCAGCATCCTTGTGTAGTCGGCCGGATTTGTAGGTAACAGTATACGAATATTCTTGGAGGTGTAAGGCCCAGCGACCAAGTCTTCCTGTAGGATCTTTCAGTGAGCATAACCAGCAAAGCGCGTGGTGGTCTGTGACAATGGAAAAGGGCTGGCCATATAAGTATGGGCGGAACTTCGCAACCGCCCAAACTAGGGCCAGACACTCACGCTCAGTGATAGAATAGTTGCGCTCGGAGGGTGAAAGGAGCCTGCTGGCGTAAGCGATAACACGGTCGCTGCCGCGCTGGCGTTGTGCCAGTACTGCGCCAATTCCGTGGCCGCTGGCATCAGTACGGACTTCGGTAGGCGCAGAAGGATCGAAATGGGCCAGAACGGGAGGTGTTGTGAGGAGGTCGATTAGATGCGAGAACGCAGAGGCCTCGTTATCGCCCCACTGGAAAGGGGTGTTCTTTTTCAAAAGCTCCGTTAGTGGTCGTGCTATGGCCGCGAAATTTTTCATGAAACGGCGGAAGTACGAACAAAGGCCGACGAAGCTGCGCACATCTTTGACACACTTCGGAACAGGGAAGTGCGTAACAGCATGGATCTTGCCTGGGTCCGGTTGCACTCCATGCGCGTCAACAAGATGGCCAAGGACAGTAATCTGGCGACGGCCGAATTGGCACTTCGATGGGTTGAGTTGTAGACCGGCTCAACGAAAAACGTCCAGGACTGCTGAGAGGCGCTCCAGGTGTGTAGCGAACGCTGGGGAGAATACTATAACGTCGTCTAAGTAGCACAGGCACGTGGACCATTTGAAGCCATGAAGAAGGGAGTCCATCATGTGTTCAAAAGTGGCAGGAGCGTTACATAGACTGAAAGGCATCACTTTGAATTGATAAACACCGTCGGGTGTTACAAAAGCAGTCTTCTCGCGGCAATCTGCCAGTAGCCGGAGCGAAGGTCAATAGAGGAGAAATAGCGAGCACCGTGGAGGCAGTCAAGGGCGTCATCAATCCGAGGTAGGGGATACACGTCCTTTTTGGTAACCCTGTTCAGGTGCCGATAATCCACGCAAAAGCGCCATGAGCCATCCTTCATTTTTACCAGTACAACAGGTGACGCCCATGGACTACACGACGGTTCAATAATGTTCTTGGCAAGCATTTTGCGAACTTCTGCGTGAATAACTTGACGCTCAGCCGGGGACACTCGATACGGGCGTCGATGAATAGGAGGGGCATCGCCGGTATTAATGCGATGTTTAACAGCTGTAGTTTGGGCCAAGGGACGATCGTTAAAGTCAAAAATATCGTGGTAGGATAACAGAACGCGGTAGAGCTCATGAGCGTGCTCGGACGGCATGTCGGGCGCAATCATTTTCTGTAAGTCGGCAATGGCACAAGTTGCCGACTGCGATGGTAGAGGAGGATCGGCTGAATTGTCGTCTACTGCAATAGATGCTACTGAGTGATCCTCGAATGAGCAAAGCTGGGCCAGAGACACCCCGCGTGGCAGCACTTGTGCCGTCAAGCCAAAATTGACCACTGGCAGGCAGACGCAATTCGCCGTAACAGATAAAACTGTATGAGACACTGTGATCCCATGTGTAAGCAGGACGTCTTGCATGGGAGCCGCGATGTAGTGACCGTTGGGCACTGGTGGGGATGACACTAAGTCAACGTAGGTCAGTGCCGAAGGTGGCAAGCGAACGAAGTCGACGGAACTGAGGCGACTAGGGTGTGGTTCAGAGGGATCCAGAACAGGCAGGTCAAGGCGGAGAGTACTGGCGGAACAGTCGATGAGAGCAGAATGCGCGGAGAGGAAGTCCAAGCCGAGGATGATGTCGTGGGGACAGTGGGCGATGACTAGTGGAGTGATCGGCGAAGGAGACGCGGGCGGCACACATACCAATTACGGGGGCTGTTCTGCCATCGGCGACAAGGACAACAGGTGTCGTGGGGGGTGTGAGTATTTTCTTCAGCCGGTTACGAAGGTCAGCGCTCATTACGGATACATGCGCCCCAGTGTCTATAAGAGCAGATACAGAAATACCGTCGACTTGCACGTCAAGAAGGTTCAGATGAGTGGGCAACGTCAGTAGAGGATTTGGCGGCGTAGGGAGCAATGCAGCGTCACCTAGAGGCGCTGCATCGTCTAGTTTTCCGACTGGGAGCGGCGTCCGAAGGGAGTCGGCGAATAGGAGCGACGGGGCTGAGGAGAGCGAGATTGTCGTCGTTGGGGCGAAGGCGAACGGGAATAGGGGCGGTTCGGTGCAGGAGAATCAGTGGCGGCATTATCGGAGCGTGGGGCATAGGGTCGAAAAGGGCCACCTGGGCAAGAGTAGGTAGTATAAGTAAACCGGGTCGGGGAACTCCAGCGACTGCGACAGTGGCGAGAAATGTGCCCGATTCTACGGCAGTGAAAACAAATGGGCTTGTCGTCAGCAGTGTGCCATTCAGATGGGTTGCGGAAACGTGGTGGGTAATAAGATGTGGGACGGGGCGTAATCGAAGAAGCCGGATGGGTATCAGGGCGATGGGCCGAGCAGACGGTGTGAAGACCCATGTTCGCGAACACCTGGCGGACAACTGCCTGGATCAGGGAAACCGTGACTGCAAGTGAGTTGGAGGAGCTGGAGTCGAAAGCAGCCGGATAGGCGGCCTCAATCGCACGCCGGACGATCCTGGTAACATCACCAGTGTTGTTGGGACGAGGAGCGTCGGCACAGGAAGATGTCGCTGGGGTGTTGGGCAGACGGGCAAACTGTTGGTCGATACGTCGGCTTTTAGCGAGTTCCAGGCGGCGACACTCTTTTATAACTGCATCCACCGTTGCCACGTTGTTGAATACGAGCAAGTTGAAGGCGTCATCGGCAATGCCTTTGGGGATGTGGGAAACCTTGTCCGTCTCAGTCATGTGTGCGTCAACTTTGTGACACAGAGCCAAGACGTCCTGAATGTACGTGACGTAGGGCTCTGTGGACGTCTGCACACGGCCGGATAACGCCCTCTGTGCGGCAAGTTGGTGACCGTAGGGGTTGCCGAACAAGTCTCGGAGCTTTTGTTTAAGCGAATCCCAACTGGTGATCTCATCTTCGTGTGTCCGAAACTAAACTCTAGGTGTGCCACCGAGGTAAAAGAGTGCGTTGGCGAGCATGATAGTAGGGTCACACCGGTTATTGCGGCTGACGTGTTCGTACAGGCTGATCCAGTCATCGACGTCTTCCCCATCTTTGCCCGAGAATACGCCAGGATCGCGGGAAGCGGGGACAGCGATGTAGGTCGTCGAAGTGGCAGCAGATGTCGGAGCCGGCTGAGTCGAACTGTCATCCGCAGGAGCCATGACGGAAGGCTCGACGTACCGTCCACTGCGAAGCTCCGTGACGAGGTACAGGGAACGTCCACCTCCACCAGATATGTTACGTAGGAAGACGCAGAGGAAAAGCTATATACAAGTATATTTACAAAGAAATGCGCCGCACTTGGCCAAGAAGCCAGAGCCCACAATAGCCTCTAATCTTCGTCGTCGTCTTCACACTGCTTGCCTCTTCGTCAAGGCAAATACTGTTCCGTAGCAATATGGTCAACTAACGTGTTGGTCCATCTGGCATATACCACTTAGTTGTCAGTGTCCATGCAAAGGACTGACAGTCCTTTGACAGCAGTGCTGCAGATAACGCAGCCATCTCGCAGTGGGAGCACTAACTCTGTGTTATGCAAGAGAAAATACACAAGTACCATCATGGTTGGACTCACGTGTCATAGCACTTATGCCGCACAGCATGGATGACATCGGACATTCTTTTGCCAGAGTAAAAACTAAGCTGTCGTCATCATTGGAGCTGTCTTGCCACATGCACAACTGCTTGCTTCACACAGACGCCATCACTCTGCGAAGAACTGCAAGCAATGCTCTATTCCCACCCCCTCTACATTGTGGGCCCCACCCACTGCATGCCTGTCAGATTACAGTAACTGGTATTTCCCCTCGCTCGGCAGCACACAGAGTTCTGTGGTCTGAACTGCAAAATCCTACACACTCAGAATGAAGTGAGGCTTTCTCACCTGTGGATATGCCCGCTCCAATCATAGCAATGATGTTTTTGCCTGCAGGAAAGGAAACAACAGCACAAATGACATGGCTTTCCTTGTTATGCCACTTTTTCCTCCTAGTTGCAAAAGTAAGCTGCAAGGGTTGACACATCCTTGCACCTCCTGTTGCATCAGACAAAACGACCCTTTCATTTGGCCGCAGTAGCAGGCCACTACCAGGTCAACACAGCTGTTCCAACTAAGCGACATTTACAATATTTTTCTTAAATTGGTCAATTCTGACGTTACTCAAATGTGTTGAATTCAAGCAACAAAAATAATTTTAAAAACTCGCATTACAATTGATGGGCACTTATGCGAATACCTTGCACATCAATTTGTGCTGCACATCAATACAGCAGTAGTCAGGCCAAGTGTGAGAAATACACTAAGTTTACACCCTTCGAGGTGTACCTTGTCCCTAAACAATATCCATATTTACTCGCATAAAGAACGCATTGGCGTAATGAATGCGCCCCCCCCTTTTTCAATCAAGAATTGTGTTTTTTTATTTTCCTTGCATAATGAACACACTCTGAACTTGCTGCCGTGAAGTAGGAGAGACACGGTACGATTCGACGTCCAATATGGCGTCCAGCGGGTACGATTCTATCGGACGCCGTATCGGACGCCGAATCGTGCCGTGTGTCTCCTACTTTTATTGCAATAGCAATCATATGGACACTCTAGGCACATTTTTGCCCTTGGTGCCGACGACTGCGGCTCGATCTCCCGCGTTCGAGGGAGGAAAGCGGGAACAAAACATGCTGTATTTGCATATGGCGTCGGGGGGGGGGGGGGGCTAGGAGGGGGCGGCGCAGCAACTGCGCATTGTGCGGCATCATGCGCCCTATTTTTTAAAAGCGATATCTGCGTCGGGGGCTGAGTCTAGGTGCGACGGCGGCTTATAACTCTGTGTGTGCTCCATTCTTGCCGTTCAGTTTGTGCTGGATATATGGACGGCACAAATGTCACATCACTCGCTGTTGCTGCTGCGCTTACTCATGCCAGCGTTTTTACAGTGTGTCAGCGGTCACAGAGTGTGATGTGTTCATCTTTGCCTGTGCACGCTGATGAAATGCTTGTTAATTTACATAGTTAGCGAATGTTCACAAGTTTATATGGATGATAAAACTATTCTTACTTTGTATAGCTGTCTACAAATTTGCTATCGCAATTGATGCTTCGGCTTTCAGGCAATACTGCAACTTTTTTAGAGGTGGCCACAGAAAAAAAATCACTCAAAATTTTACCCCGTATAATGAACGACTTTGCACATACTTTTTCAGGAAAAAAAGTGTGTTCATTAAGCGATTAAATCATGATCTGTTTCGCTTGCTTTCTCAAAAACTCGCTACTAACCTGTCCAAAATGGTATGTCACGCTGATAACGCACATGATATTGGTGAGATGGACAGTATTAAAGGAAAGGCGTGCGAGACAGATGAATATCGGGGAACAAGAGGATGTCTCCTTCACAACTGGTGCTCATCACGTGCTGCACTCACATTTGCCACTCTGGATGTATCGCACAATGCCGTCTACACTGGCTTCGTCCAGGATGTGCACAGGCTCCTCATCATTTCCCAAGCCCAGCTTCTGGTACAGGAACTGGCTCAGGTGGCTCACTGAAAGGCAGCATAGTTGTAGCAAACACTTCCCCATGCATATCGGTGCTCTATGCGCCCTAGGTATTCCTAGGCCTACACACCGGAATGGAAAATGTCTCTGCTCTTCCTTCTTCATCGCTTTTTCTGGTGCTGAATTCCTTAACTCGGTGGACGCGTTTCAACTGGAGAAAATGCTACGAAGCCTACACAACTTAAATTAAATTCAGGGATCTTTAGTGCCAAAGCCACAACCTCATTCATTATAACGCATGCCGTAGTGGGGTACAGTCGAATCTCGATAATTCAAACTCGAAGGGGCCCGGAAATTTGTTCGAATTAAAGAAAGGACATATTTTTGAAGTATTCGAGCACCATAGCACGATGCACGAACGGTGCGAGTCGTGAAATATCGCGGCGTGCAACCGCCCACGCCGACCAACGCTCGGTTCCCGATAACGGCAACAAACGAAACTTCAGGGAGCAGATGGCGCCGAATGGCGACGGGTGGGCTAGCGCGAAGACCGTCAAAGGTGAGGGAGGAGGACGGAAGAGAAGCGGATTTGGCCTCAGCAACTCCGCCGCTTCGGTGGCAGTGGCTTCGGTGGCTTCCCTCGCCCTCTCTCTCAGCTCCCTCGCAGCTACCTCCCCTTCGACTGTCTCCGTGCACGCCCGCCGCTGTGCCACTGCCGCCAGTACAGCCAGCCGGCGCAGATTAGCCCGCTCCCTGAAGTTTCGTTGTCTGTCGTTATCGGGAAGCGAGCGTTTGCCCGCGTGGGCAGTTTCGTTGACCGGACTGGGCCTCCGCCGCTGCATTAAGTGGTCTCTCCTAAGCTTTTGCTCTATGACGGTGTCGGAGCAATGTCGGTCGGAGGCGCCGCCGCATTATTTGGTGCGCTGCTGAGAGCATTGTCGGTCTGCGGTATGTTCGAATGAACCGTCGCAAATGCTTCTGCGCTCGAATTACCGAGCGATTTCGCTTATTGAAATACACATAACTTTGACTCCCAGGACCACAGCGTCAGTTCGAATAAACCGGCATCGAATTAAGCGTGTTCGAATTCACGAGATTCGACTGTACTTGGCATTAATCCTGACCATTTGGGATTTTTTAAGGTGCACCTAAATCTAATTAATAGGGGTGTGCGAATACATCACCGAGTCGGAGAGTGAACACTGGATAATTCGATTCACGAGTCGAATATCTACTAACTTATTTTTCAAATATGCGATATATTTGGTGTAGAGACCCTTGGCAGTGCCGCAAGTCACGCGTGCCCGGAGTCTCTTGCGCTTGATGCCGTGCAAACGAGCGCCTCACTTGGTTGTTAAATTAAATTAGCGCGGAGCATGCCGATACGCAGACTTCATCTCTGCAAGTGATTCTGCCCCCTTGAATGCGCACCCCAACGTGAGTGCCCAAACGCTGAATGACAACATGTCTGTCGGTACAAAGTTGGTCCGGGTCAAAAGGACCAATCAAAAGGATAACAGCACACGGTCAGACGCAATGACAACAAAAGCAGGTATGAATTTAGGAAAGCACGATAGCAGGTGCCCAGATCGGGCCGGATAACAGGCGCAGTAAACGTAACGCCGCTTCAAAGCAGCTGTCAATCTAACCTGCAATCGTGATCTCGCGATGAGTCACCTGTACAACCATATTAATGGCAAGTATTCCACAACGGCTTGTGGCCCGTTACCACATCGGCCAGCGGTGAACTTTTCTCACGGCTACACTATGCCACATTTTCTTGGTCATTATGCCTATTAGGCGCACAATTGACGCTGCTTCGTCGGGCGTTGGTGACTAAAGTTGCGGTTTGGTGTCGAATCGATGCAGATCTATTCACAGCAGTTGGGCGACACTCGGAAAGCCGGCAAACCACCTCACAAACTAAAGCGAGTGTTCGGTTTGGCAATAATGTTGCTCAAAACCGGCATGTTTGCTACACACCATACAGCGACCTATTGTTCCCGATGCTGTTCGTAGATGCACATCAGTCTCTTTTTGTTGCTTCGAGCAATCCGTCACAAAACTAGCTTTCGATTTACACGGTTGCCGCGAAAGTACCATGTGACAAGTTCGCTGACTGCCCAGTTGCATTCATATGTGTGCACGGCGAATTCACGAGGAAAGGAGGAAGGTGCATTGCACGAACGCCCTGTGACCCTCTCAACCTCAAAATCTTTCACAGTTGGCAAATCATGCTGAACCTGACAATAAAAAATTCATTGACGATTACAATACTCCCTAATGCAAAATTCGAGCACAGCTGTACACGTGTTTTCATTTCGCAATATATTGGCTGGCGCGGACAAACTGCCTCGTGCAGGCACGTTGCAAACAAAGCGAAGTGGGGCAGCTGCTTTGCTAATCTGGAGATCGCGAGAGCCAGCGCATGGCTGACACGTGGGCGTGATTCACAATCGGCACCACCGACAGACCTACCAGACGATGATGATGATGGTTTAATCTCAATAATGAGATGACACGCCACATTATTGAGGCCCACTGCATCACAACTTCAAAAGAAATGTGTATTAGTATGACCTCCATCACCTTACCAGCTAAGAAAATAGCCTATTTTAATGGCACGACACGCGCGTGTTGACATTTTTTTGTCAGTATGGTTCCGCCTTTGGTGTCATGCGCAGTACTGCCTGTGGCAAGGTATAAAAATGGTCACATTCTTCTCGCAATAAACTGTTGATAGTTTGCGCTTCGTGTGTGTAAAACGTGTTCCTTCTTTTGTCCATGTTTTTAACGCGCAATGCTACACAGTCTTAATGGAAAACCAACAAGCCCAAGTGGAAACCCTACTGCAGGAGGAAGAGCTTAACAACTGGGACACATGCAAGCAGAAGCTAAGGGACCTGTTCGGCTGGCCGCCCTGCAGGGCGGAAGAGCGCCGCAAAGAAAGAACTAGCGCCCCGCGTCCAAACGTTCATAGAATCATGTCTCTTACATCCAGGATGTGCTGGCTCTGTGCTGTAAGGCCGACAGCAATATGGCCGAGTCAGACAAGGTTGGCCATGTATGTACTGAAGGGGATCGCTGACGATGCTTTCAACCAGCTCATGTGCAAAAATTGTGAGACAGTGCAGGACATCATAAAAGAGTGTCAACGCTTTGAGCAGGCCAAGAGCCGATGCGTTGCAACGCCGTTCGCACGTCTGCCGAACACAGCTGCGACATCCTCTTGTGATGACAGGCTAAGAATCCAGCAACCATCATCATCTGACGACCTGACACGGGTAGTACGGCCAGAACTTGAAGCCATCGCTCCTGCCGCCTTTCTTTCCCGCCCCAGTGAATCGAACAACATGTCTGCAGTACCATTTGTGCAGTACCATTTGAACTCAAAAATAAGCGATAAACTCGCTTATTTTTGAGTTCATTCTGTATGCGCTGTTGCCGCTTCACAGCTGTTTAGTGCTCCTCGCCCATCCAGTGGTCAGCGGTATCCTGCACACTGCCAAAATCCAGCAGGGTGGCAAACTGCAGATTATTGGCTAATCTGTTTTGCTTGCCAGCGTATCGCTCACATTGCTTGTCATTGTAACAAATATACTGTCTCCTTCCTTCAGCAACCGCCATTCACCAGTTATCACCCTGAACAGAGCCCGCGTCGTTACCAGCCTGCATTTCATGCCCAACAGCCAAACAATGACGCTCGTGCTGCTTGGGACAGTCACTCGTCGTCATTCCGACACCACCAGTCCCATTCGCCACCAGGTCGTCGACCATCATCCCTATCGCCGCAGGCTCGTTGCCCACCGTCCCTGATACAGCCCCGATGCCCGTCTCAGGAAAACTAAGCGGTGCATCTCCCGGAGGTGATGCTGCATTGACTCGACCGCAAAACCCTCTGATCACTTTGCCGACCAACCAGAACTTGATGGACATTGTAGTCGATGGTGTCAGTGTCCCAGAACTCATTGACACTGGCACGCAGATATCCGTGATGAGTGCCCAATTGTGCGGACGGCTGAACAAAGTCCTCACACCTGCTGCATCACGCACCCTCCGTGTCACCGACGGACGAACGCCTACCATACTTGGTATGTGCACTGCTCACATTGGCATTGCGGGTCACACTGTGTTGTTTGCCGTTTTGGAACAATGCCCTTACAACGTTATACTCGGCTTAGGCTTTTTATTGTCCCATTCAGCTCTCTTTGATTGCGCGTCTAGTGTTATTTAACTTGAGCTACCCCACGGCTGCTATAGTCCACCAGTCACAAAACCACGGTTATGCTCTGCCGAAGACATCCGCCTGTCGCCCCAAGCCCCTACGTACGTCACTCTAATGTCATTTCCACCTGTTCCTGATGCCGTCTACATGCTATGTCCCACCACTGACATATTGCTTCAAAGATATTTGGCTGTTCCCCATACCATGCTCACTGTTACAGGCAATCAGACTTCACTCCCTCTCCTCAACCAACTGCTCGAGCCAAATTGTTCTCAGAGGCATGTCTTTGGGCAACATCTTGCCTGCCACCGATTGTGAGATATCGGCGCTTGACGTCGAATTCCGTCGCCCTTTACAACAGCCTCTGATCCAGCGACTCTAGTCACAAACAAACTTTGCAAGATGATTGCACCTGACCTCTTTCCTGCATAAGGTGTTGACATCCGCCATGTCTTGGATACTTAACGCGACATTTTCGACCTTGACGGCATCCTTTGGCCCAGACATCGGTGGGCACCCATCGTATTTACACCGGATAAGCCAATCCGATACGCCGTCGTCCGTATCGTGTTTGACATGCCGAACTACAGGTGATCCAACGAGAAGTCGATAAGATGTTGACTAAAGGCGTTATCGAGCCATCTTCCAGTCCGTGGGCATCCTTGTCAAGAAGGACAGCAGTTAGTGCTTTTGTGTCAATTACAGACACTTCAACAAAATCACAGGCAAGGATGTCTACCCCTTGCCGCATATTGATGACGCTTTGGACTGGTTGCGCGGAGTCAAGTACTTCTCGTCCATAGACTTTCGATCAGGCTATTAGCAAATCTAGGTAGATGACATAGACCGTGAGAAAACTGCCTTTGTAACACCTCACAGCCCCTATCAATTCAAGGTTATTCCATTCGGCGTTTGTAATGCCTAGGCTACCTTCAAAAGGATGATGGACTCCTTACTTTGCGGCTATAAATGGTCCACATGTCTGTGTTACCCAGACAATGTGATAGTCTTTTCACCAACTTTTGCGAGTCATCTAACGCGCCTATCGGCTATTGCTGTTTTTCGACGCGCCTGCCTTCAATTGAACTCATCCAAGTGCCAATATAGATGTCATCAAATTGCCGTTCTTTGCCATCTCGTCAGTGCCGCTGGCGTTCAATCCAACCCAGACAAGATTCGCGCTGTCCAGAACTTTCCTCTGCAGACGTAAAAAGCTTTGTTGGACAATGCTCCTATTTCCGTCGTTTCATCAACGATTTCGCCAACACTGCTTGCCCACTCACTGACTTACTTAAGAAGGATGTTGCATTCACGCGGGGCCCTGCTCAAACCAAAGCCTTCTTTGCCCTCGTACGCTTGCTAACGGCTCCCCCATTGCTCGCTCATTATGACCCATCTGCCGCCACTGAACTTCACACAGATGCCAGTGGCCATTGTACTGGGGCTGTACTCGTTCAATCGGAGCGTAACGAAGAGCGCGTAATTGCATACGCCAGCTGCCTCTAGTCACCCGCCAAGAGAAATGTTTCAATTACTGAACAGGAGTGCCTGGCGTTAGTTTGAGCAGTAGCTAAATTCCGCCCTTACTTGTACGGCCGCACATTTTCCGTGGTTACCGATCACCATGCCTTGTGCTGGCTGTCGTCACTCAAACACCCCACTGACGATTGGGTACATGGGCACTATGGCTCCAAGAATATTCATTTGTTGTCTTGTACAAGTCAGGTCGCTTGCACAAGGATGCCAACTGCCTCTCCCTGAATATGATGCGCATGACACCGACCTTTGCGTCCCAGCCATTTCTGATCTGCGTGGCATCCGCACTGAACAACGGTGTAATGACTGCTTACATGTTCTCATCGATCGCCTCAATTCTGGACATTCAGAGCCCACTCTGCGCATGTTCGTACTCCGCGACAATGTTCTCTACCATCACAGCTTACGCCCTGAAGGACCAGAATTTTTACTCGTTGTGCCACGCAATCTCCAGACATCAATTCTTGAGCAGTTGCATAATGCACCTACTGCAGGCCACCTCGGAGTTTCGCGTACTTATGACTGCATGCAGCGCCGCTTCTACTGGGGCCAGGCCCGTACCGCTCCATGCGCTGCTATGTTGCAGCGTGTGCACGTTGTATATTATATTTTACTACTTTGTTCTGTTGTATGGCCCCAGGGGGCGCCCCACAAAATATATATAAACACCATTGCTGCAGCTGAACGTAAGTTGGGTGTGGTGCGGAACTTTTGTGTGTGTTGTTTCTTCGAAGCCACCAACAGTGCTCGGTGCCTCCCTACACAAACACTACAATGGCGCAGTTTACATGCGTCCTGAATGCCTTCCACTTTCCGCCACTCGTTAACTGCAGCCAGCAGCCATGAAGCAGATCATCGGCAACACCAGCTGCGGCGATACCCGTTCGGCCCGCTTTCATCGCAACAAACAAAGCCTACCGAAGCTGCCCTTCACTCTCAGCGCATCACCGCTTATCGTGTCACACATAGCCAGCCACCGCCCCCAGGAAGCTTAGCAAAACACCTAATGATGTAAACAACACACAGCCGTACAGCCCCGACACGACCGACCCGGTAGGGAAACCCCCCTTGTTTTAGAACCATCCGGGAACACCAGCAGTACTGTGGACACAGTGGCTTCAACATTTTGAAACATATTTGCTCACCGCTGGCGGTGAAAGTTTTTCCACGGAACGCAAAGCCGTGTTGTTGAAAATACTTCTTGGGACCCAAGGTCAGAGGCAAGCATGGGTTGCACTCGCCGCGGCATCGGAAACGCCGGGGTCAGCCAAAGATGCTTACTCCGTATTGGTGAAAATGTTAACTACCAAGTTCAGTCCTCCAGATATTATAGCCACAGCACGACTCTCGTTTCGGAACCTAGTGCAAGGTGAGACTTCCCCCCAGGATTCTCTCTTCAAATTGCAAAACACCGCAAACCAGTGCGATTTCAGTAACCTGAAGGACCAGCTGCTGCTCCAA
Organism: Dermacentor silvarum; assembly: GCF_013339745.2. Classification (NCBI taxonomy): domain Eukaryota; kingdom Metazoa; phylum Arthropoda; class Arachnida; order Ixodida; family Ixodidae; genus Dermacentor; species Dermacentor silvarum. The sequence continues at coordinate 178,032,370 of NC_051160.1, read as the reverse complement.
CAATTACTCATTGAATTGGCTTCTACGCGGCTACGCGAAGGTTTGCTTGCCGAGGAGCCCACACTTAGGTTCGAGAAGGCCGTGAAGCTCATCAAAGATGCTGAGCGCGTCCAGCGTCGCCTCCAGGAATACGAGCCCGAAGCGCTTGCACAGCTAAACACAGCACTCCATCAAAGTCCGGGGCAGCGCCATCCTTTACCGCGGGTTTTCACGCCTTCTACCGAGCCCCTTGCCTCGTCAACTGACCGCACCTTCGTTGATGCGCCAGCCACGGCAACCGCATTTCGATGAGGGTGAAATGCGAAAACACCCATGTACTTAGATTTAGGTGCACGTTAAAGAACCCCAGGCGGTCCAAATTTCCGGAGTCCCCTACTACGGCGTGCCTCATAATCATATCGTGATTTTGGCACGTAAAACCCCATAATTTGATTTTTTTTTTTTAGCATTACAACCGGCCACCTCATTTTTCCAGGGTGTCTACCAAGTTGACATTTTCAGATTCACTGAGTTTGTTCTGATGTATGGCCCCAGGGGGCGCCCTGGGGGCCAGAAGGCGAGAAGGTGGTTAAGACTTCAGACGCTACTCGACGAGTGTCCCATTCTGATCTCGTCGAAAACCTCCGAACCGCCCCTAGAGGCACCGGCAACAGTCACCAACGCCGTGCGCGTTCGGTGCGAACGCGGGAAAAACGCCGACGGCATCGACAACAGTTCTGTGCGTTGCTGGTGCTGCTCCGTTTATTCCTTATTCATCAATTACCCCGCAGTGCCCAAAGGCGTTACAGCAGGGGGGTTACAACATGAAATAAAATACATCTTCATTCACACAATTCACTTGCTTTTCACTCAACCTATTGCACTGTTCAATTGTTCGAACAAAAAATGAGTTAGCATACATGTTCGTCTTGGCAGGGTACTCGAGGATTTTGCAACTATGATCAGTTCGTTTTGAAATGTAATGAGGTTTTCGTAGGTAAATTTCCCTATTAATTCCAGTTTTATTATAGTAAATAGAATATAAAAATTTTATTCTCAGTTTATTGCGGCGAGCAGAAAGAGATTCCCATTCTAGCTCAGCCTTCATTGCAGTGATGCTCTCCCTCCTTCCGTACCGCCCCAAGACGAACCTCGCAGCACGGTTTTGTATTTGTTCTAGAGCGGCAATGAAGGTTACCTCGGTGGGGTCCCACAAAACACAGCCATATTCTAAGATTGGTCGAACACAAGTTGTATGTGCCATACGTTTTAAATTCACATTTGAACATCGCAGGTTTTCTGAATGAAATTCAAAGCTTTACCAGCTTTGGCTATGATACTGTCTACCTGAGGTTTCCACGAACATTCAGACAACAGTAGCACACCTAGATATTTTTATGTACTGCCTTGCTTCAATAGTACATTGTTCAGGTGATACCGTGACTGAATTGGTTTCTTCTTTTTAGTAAATGAGATATGTACACATTTTGCTATGTTCGAAGTCATTTTCCATTTAGTACACCAGTCACGAATAAGTGATAAGTCGTTCTGAAGTTCTATTGTATCATTGTGATGGGCAATCTTTTTGTACACAACACAGTCATCCGCAAACAACCGTATAGAAGATGAAATTCTGGCAGAAATGTCATTATTATAAATTAAAAATAATAGCGGGCCCAGAACTGAGCCCTGTGGGACTCCTGACGTAACATCTGCATATTCGGAGCATTTACCATTCAGTATTACACATTGCCTTCTTTGGGAAAGGTAACTTTCAATCCATTTAAAAACAGTTGCATCAATGTTTAGGGTATTAAGCTTAAACAATAAGAGTAAATGTGATACCGTGTCAAAGGCTTTCCGAAAACCCAGGAACACACCGTCTACCTGTCCTCCTGCGTCGACGCTTTATCATGTCAAGATAAAACTCAACTAGTTGTGTTGTGCAAGATAGTCCCCTACGAAAGCCATCCTGCTCGTTAATTAGTACCTTATGCTCATTTAAATGATTTGTTATTTCTTTATATAAGATATGTTCAAGTATTTTACACGGGATAGACGTTAGTGATATTGGCCTATAGTTACCGTCTTTTTTGGACCCGCCTTTATGTATCGGGACAACGTGCGCAATTTTCCAGTCATGTGGCAAAATACCTGTCGATAAAGATCTTTCAAAAATAAAATAAAGGTACATAGAAATTGGCACCGCGCAACGGTTGAGTACACATGAAGAAATTCCATCCCGACCACTAGATTTACTCTCATCAACATCCTTCAATAGCTTTTCGATTCTATTAACACTAAGCTCAACAGGAAGCATAGGCGAAATATTCATTGCAGGCGGATAAGTATTACGGGTGTCGTTGGGAAAAAAACGAATGAAAAAACTTGTTTAGGCACGCAGCTTTATCCCTAAAAAAATTAAATTATGGGGTTTTACGTGCCAAAACCAGTTCTGATTATGAGGCACGCCGTAGTGGGGGACTCCGGAAATTTGGACCACCTGGGGTTCTTTAACGTGCACCTAAATCTAAGTACACGGGTGTTTTCGCATTTCGCCCCAATCGAAATGCGGCCGCCGTGGCCGGGATCCGATCCCGCGACCTAGCTTTATCCCTGTCTTCCGTAATTATCGTACCATTATAATTTAACTCCTGTATTCCACACTGTTTTAAGTACTTCCAAAACATTTTAGGGTTTGATTTCATTTTGTTGCTCAGCTCGGTGAAGTAGTTATCTTTAGCTTTTCCTATCTTTAGCTTACATTCGCGTGTAATCGTATGTAGTTTTGGAAAATGAGTAGCTGATTTGCTTTTCTTGAATGCGTTAAATGCCGTCATCCTTTTCTTGATAAGCTTTAGTATATGTCTTGTTACCCATGGCTGCTCGTGCTTTTTAAGCCGTGAAGAATCAACATTGGCGATATGTGCACTTACCAGCTCGAGTAACATATTTTTAAAGTTGTCCCACATATCGTGCACATTACGCTCCTCAGATAAGCACTCAAAAACAGAAAAGAAATTACGAAGTTTCTTAGAAATTGCATCCTAGTCACCCTTCTCATAAAAGTAGATCCTTTTACTCGTAGATAACTTCGCACGGTTTTTTTTTCTTTTCGAATACCGGCAACAACAGCAAGATGGTCGCTAATTCCCGGAATGACAGTCACATTTCTTAAGAAATCTGGCGAGTTACAAAAGAGAAAGTCTAATATTGCGAGTAGGATCGGTAATGCACTGCGTCAGACCAAACGTGTCCACGATATTTTTCATTGCAAGGTTCGTGCGCCTGCCAGAACTTATACACGTATCATTGCACCAAGATAACCCAGGCAGATTAAAATCACCCCCAAGAAGCATCGTCTGAGCTGACGCCTCGGTGAGAATTTCATATAATGTTTGCACTGTGCTAATATCTGAGCCTGGACGAGCAATAAACGCCTCCAACAATGAACGTGAAATTATGAGATAGCACTATTTTGCACCATACACACTCCAGTGCATTGCACTTGCAATCAATTGCTGAAGACTCTAATGATGAATGAACAAGCAAAAAGACACCCCCACCTGCAGTGTCTTTGCAATAAACGACGCAGTTTTCTGGAAACACCTCAGTATCAGCAATTGAAGGCTTTAACCAAGATTCTGTGCCAAGGACTATGTCAGCGTGAACACTTTCTATCAACCGAGAAAGCTCGGCTGTTTTGTTTACTATGCTTCGGCAGTTCACGCTGACAGCAACGAGTTCTCGACATTGGTACTTCTGCTTATTTCTAGTTTGTCACTACCTACGTAATGGGACGACCTCTCCTTTGTCTTCATTCCACCTGAAAGCCCTGCCGTTGATGATCAGTTTGTCAAAATTCAGTTGAATGTCCAAGTTTAAACAGCTGATAAAACCACTCTCCTTACTCCGTATAGCTCTCTACTAATTTGCTAACGCAATTGATGCTTCACCTTTCGGGTGAAACTGTGACATTTTTTTTAACAAGCTTACTAAAAAGTGACAGCATCAGGCAACATGGTGTCAGCCCATCTTGATGCAAAAGAAAGTTCCGTTTCACTCAGGGAATTTAGCAAAATCACTCAGCAACGCGTCATGCCGCACGCGGCAAAAGTGGCAGAAATCGGGGGTATTACGGCTTGCCGAGGGTGACGAGAGCGACGAGGGTGACGTCACGGAGCCAATGGCAACCGGACCTCCGCCGCTCCATGCCAGGTTATCATTCGACGATCGTCGTCTCTCGCGGTTCTATGGAGGGATTTCAGGACGCTGTCCGATTGCACCCTTTTAGCTCACGGTGATTCCGCGTTCCGAGAGCACGCAAGATCATATCGCGCTGCTGCGCGGCAAGACGCGACTGCCACGGTGGACTTCGTGGCAAGGCGCTGACGTGCGGCAACTTGGCGCTCGCGGCATGACACGCACATTTTTGCCGCTAGCGTGGCCGTACCCGGTCGACGCACGCACCGAGTCAGAACGAAACTACCGTTTGCTGCAACTGCAGACGAAATCTCGGTCGCTATCTATGCGATCATGGATGGCCACTATGCAGCTTTTTAGCAACATGGCCGACGTGCGTATTGAGTCAAAACAAAACTACTTTTTGCCACAACCGCTGCGAAAGAAACCGCGGCAGCTATCGACGCGATGATGGGTGGCGACTATGAAATCCCGCAGCCAACGCGTTGTTATGCGCGGCAGTAAACGCAATAAGGGAACAAATAGGCACGAAGCGTTCCATCGTTGTTGTCACTCACGTACGATTTCCGCTGCTGACTATGGCGATGCGGACTCCGACGCTTCATTTCCGTTGTGCGCTAGCGCCGTTTCTGCTCTTCTGCGTCGCACATTTCAGGCTCTTTAATGCAAAAACGTATAGCCTTCGAGATTTATGGTTGGTGTATGGCAGCCATGACATGAACCATAGCCTCCGAGATGTGTACCGGCCGTCCGTGGCTTTTGGCTGCCTATTCGGGAGCGCCGAATAATTCGAAAATATTGAATACCTGAATAAGAATCGAAGTGAATAACGAATATAGAATTACTCGATGGAATATTCAAAAATACCGTATATTCGCCCATCCCCACTAATTTTCCCTGATAGAGGCACAAATTCCCGAGTTTTCCCTGAGTATTTCCAGAATATTCAAAATCCCTGAGAATTCCCTGTTTTCCCAGTTTTCCCAGTTGGCAGACACGCTGTCTTCAATTGGCTGCCCCAACTGTGGCTATCAGCATGCTCCTACTCAGAACTGCCCCACGCGTGGCAAGATTTGTTACTAGTGTTCCAAGAGGGGACATTTCGCCACGGTGTGCCGCAGTAGCCCCTTCACGCAGTCACCACCGGCATGGCGCCAGCAAGCCTCCAGGTCATGCAGTCCCTTCAGACCTCGTTGTTCAGATCATGTCCAGTCGATGGCCCTGCCAGACAACCAACCGGTCGTCCAGAATCTGGGATTTTACGCCGATGTTCAGGTAAATGGAAAGCATTTATCCTTATTTGTGGACACTGGCTCCTCGGTTTCTAATCTGTCAAAACACTTGTTTAAACGGTACTTTGTCGGGCCTCTGGTGTCTGATTGCCGACTAGTAGCTCCCCCCAAAAAAGGTGAAAGACTCAGGCACTATCGTTCCACTTCTCGGGTGTTTTCAAGCTCTGGTAACATTCAGAAATCAGTTGTAAAAAATGGACGATCCCTTCTCGGTATTGATGCAACCCACCAACTGAACATGCCTTCAATGGTGCGGCACCAGCACCCAGCAAGTCCCAGTGAATTCCTGGTGCTCTTCGAGCGAATCGTCCCTACCCAAGGTTGTGGGGATGCGCGACTCTCACGCGTCTCCTGTGGTCCGGCTTCACCACACGGCTGGGTGCCGGAGGCGGTCGTAGTGGTTGCGGCGCGTTGCGAGAGATGGCGCGAGTGTCGCGATGCTAACGCCACCGAACGGCGGGGTGACTTGGGAGAAAAAGGTCGAAGGCACTCTCTCTTTGGGTTGGGATCGGTAAGCGACGCGGACGTCCCCCGCGCGTGCGCCGATCCACGCTTCACGAGACGTCTCGCGTGGCTCGGAGCGGGGCACCGGTATGGACGAACACGGATCGTTCGAACGCGCCACCGTTCGCGTGACCGTACACGTGAAAGACTAGGCGATGCTGTCATAGCATGGGGCGAACATATTCGCTCGCTATCGGGTCGCGGTGAATCGGACTTCCTTGATTTGAGGCGCGCCCATGTGAATGTTCTATTGGTAGTTATTTGGCTAGTGTGCATTAGTGTATGAAAGGTGCAATAAATGCCCTGTTGATTCTTTGCACTACTGTGTTGTCGTTCCTTTGTCCCAAGAGCCCGTGTGAGACCCCACATCTGGCGCCCAACGTGGTGCTCTTGGGGCATCGGACGAAGTTTTGACCGGTTTGAGACAACCTTTGTTGCAACCGAAGCGTAGTCCTAGCGTGGATTTTGATCGCTAGTGTCGGCGGCATGCTTTCTTGAGTGAGGCGACGGTTGCTGTAGCGTGTTTGAACTGTTCAACATGCTAAGCCTTTTCGAAGTGTTTTTGAAGTACACTAGTCGGTACGAGAGCCACGTGGTCTGCATCCTGGGAGAGCGAGGCCTAGCACCCGCGGAGCATTGGCAAGCCTGAAGCGAGTGAGTACGGAAGCCTCGTGGGTGGTCCGAATTTCTTATGTAAATAGCTTCTTCTATCTCTTTGACTTCGGAAGTTGCGGCTCAGGGAGCCGGGTGGCCGCGGGCCATGGGTGTCGCTACGGGTTGACTAGTATTGCGGCCTGGCACCGGGCGCTCCGACACCGTGGTGGGCGCCGTCAACTCGGATGCTGTGTGCACCGAGCGGAGTAGGACCACCTCACAGAGCTAACGTCTCCTCGCGGTTGCCTGTTCTTGTGCCCATTTTGGGTGATGTTCTTTTTTTTTGGGGGGGGGGGGGATGCTGGATGTTGTCAGTGTAGCGACGCATTAGGCCTAAGGCTTTACAAAGCCGCCTGTCGCACGTTGAGGGACACAACCTGGTGGACCGTGGTGTTGAGGTGTCGCAGATTGCTTCCCTCATTAGTTCGCCTCGCACGAATTGAAATTACTCGTTTGACTCAAGAAAGCAAGCTTTGTTCCCGTGAACTTAGTATCTGAAATGCCGTCCGAAATTTCGCTAGCCGAATTCAACATCGTACCACATGGGCGATGCGTATGCCAAATTCCTCTCCCTTGCACTACTTTAGTGTTTGTCGAGTGCATTGAGTGTACGCAGCGTGAGCGGAGTCACCCCTGGTTTGCTGTCACCTGCACATCGTCAGCGCTGCTGCCCCGGACTACAATCGAGCTACCTCAGGCGATGCAGATGCCTGTGGCCAGTTTGGCGCAGCGATTTCGGCAGCCGCCTGTGTCCGGCTCGTTACCCTCAGCGGATGGGAAAAGAGCCGGCAGTCACCAACGGCTACAGCGGCTTTCGCCGGCAGGGCGCGTCGGCGCGAGCGACGCTTGCTCGTGCCGACTTCTGCGTCGCCGTTTCCGGAGTCCTGTGCTGGAGTCGTGCCATAGAATCTGCAGAGCTGGTGCTGTGACCAACGGACGCCAGCGGTGAACCCCAGAGACAATGTCGGCTCGCATGTTGTGGATAACGTGTGGACATTTCCTCGGCGGCGCCACAGTCGCATGTACTAACTTTTGTTCGCGACGCGCGTGTTGATAGACCTTGTGACATGTTTCGCCTGAGTAAGTGTAGTGATTTAAGGCAATGACCGAGACCGAGCAGCGTTACAGCCAGACCGAAAAAGAAGCTTTGGCAACGCCGTGGGCTATCTAAAGGTTCAACGAGTTCGTCCGTGGCATCACCTTCGACGTCGAGACCAACCACCTGCCACTCGTTTCACTTCTTGGCAAGATGGAACTGGACATGTTGCAGCCTCGTATTCAGAGACTACGTGTGAAGACCATGCGATACTAGTTCCGTATGCTGCACGTGCCAGGAAAGCTGCTAGCCATGGCCGATACTTTGTCGCACATCACCCACAAGAAACCCACTCCCCTAGACACTATCGAACATTTTGCAGCACAGGTAGTCGTCTGCACGTAGGAAGTCTTGCCACTCAGCCCTAAAGATGTGCGACAAGCACAACAGTCTGATGGCGAGTGCAAGGCCCTCGTATCCTACTGCCAGCATGGTTGACCACAAAAGTCCAAGATACCACTGCACCTCTCAAGGTACGCCTCTGTGGCAGACGAGCTGTCTGCGACGGTGTTCTGCTGAAAGACGCCCGGATAGTCATCCCATCGCCCCTTGGGCCGGCGGTCTTGACGCTGCTGCACGAAGGTCACCAGGGCATCAACAGGACCAAAGCCCTAGCTTGGGAGTGTGTTTGGTGGCCCGACATCTCAGCAGACATCGCCTCTGTTGTCACCAACTGCGAACAGTGCGCTTCCAACCGCGTGAACTTTGAAGAGCCCCTCGTCTCCGAGGCCCTACCTGGACATCCCTGGGAATTCCTCGGTATGGACTTGTTCAACCTCAACGGCCAGACGTTCATCCTAGTGGTGGACTGAAGGTTTCCCGAGGTGCTGACCCTGAGGAGCACGACAGCTCAAGCAGTCATCGACGCTCTCAAAACCATCTTTGCCCGCCATGGAATCCCGCAAGAAGTCAGGTCAGACAATGGCCCACCGTTCTCACCGCAAGAGTTCGCGGCGTTTGCAGCATCGTACGGCTTTAACCATGTGACCAGCAGTCCACACTACGCTCAATCGAACGAAGAGGCGGAGGAGATGGTGCGTACAATCAAGGACCTGTTTCGCAAGTCAAAGGATCCTCATCTGGCTCTGCTCAGCTATCGGGATACTCCAGGAGTTGACAGCTTTAGTCCAGCCCAGCTGTTGATGGGACGTCAACTCAGAACCAGAGTCCCAAAGCGAGACTCCCAGCTACGTCCCAACTGGCCGCCAAGGAAACATGTTGCCAAGGATGTGGCTTACAAGCGGAAGCAGGCCGACAACTACAATACGGATCATGGAGCTCGAGACCTACCTCCACTCCAAATAGGTCAGCGTGTCTGGGTGCGACCTGATCAAGTGCAGGCCCCGGTCCTCAGTCTGGGGCAAAGACCAAGAAGCTATGTGGTTGAAACGGAGCGAGGTGGCACCCTACAGCGCAACCGGCATCACCTAGTGCCCTTTGCGCCTACTGCCTCTGGAGAGGGACCACCACCACCGCAGCAAATTCCCCGTCAGCACAGCCTGCCAATGTCGCAGAGGTCCCCTTCAGACAGTCTGTGCAACAGTCCCCTGCTGTTAGGGACCGCAGTGATGGTGAAATATGAACACGTTACAGCCGGCATGTTGTTCCGCCGCACTGTTTGAACTTGTGAAACCTTTGATGCGTTTGGCTTCCTGAGTCCCTCCCGTCTGACCTTCAAGGCGTCAAGGGGGGAGCTGTAGAGGTCGCCGCAGTTCAGCCCCTTTTGTTAGGCTGCCACCAGTGTGTGGCGCCCCCTGTAACTTGTGTGTGCTTATATATGTTCAGACCCAATAAAGAGGGAGTTACCCTTTTCGTCTGAGCAAGCGGCGTGTACGTGTCAGTCCGTCTCTGTGTGCCCGTGCCCCCGCGGCACTAACCACGCGACAAGCAGGATAACCCGTTACACAAATCCTACACACACGCAGTTCTGGTTGTGGGCACACATCAGTTCTGTGACCCACCCTTAGACATGTTTTGCAGACTTGCACTGTGTTTCGATACAGATAGCACGTCCTTTCGCCTCCCTCGTAGTACACATATCTTGGTATACTAGGTTTCCGAAGAATACAGTGATGGCACTCTTAGTGTCCTCCAGCATTCGTGCGTGAGCGACTTCCACATTCAGCGTGCGCACTCTGATTTCGATTTAAGGATGTCTGAGGGCGTATGTGGGGTAAGCCTGTGGATTACCCTCCAAACTGCTCCGTCCCCCCAGAGCTGCATACACTTTCACCGCATGGGGTTTTCCAGTTACCTTTAGCGATGTAATCTGGAACAATGTGTCTGCGACTTCCTTTTCTGGGGTCGAGACAATTACAATGTTTAATCCAGGCTTAATGCGTAGCAGAAACTGCTCACCTTGGATCTTTTCATCGCAAGCCCCTACAATAGCACGGGCAATCACGGGAGTTGTAATTGCTCGAAGCGGGAGTTCTTGATGCGGTCTCACAATGACCTTGAAATCGTCCTTGTAAGGGTGGTACAGTCTAATCTCGATAATTCGAACTCGAAGGGGCCTAAAAATTTGTTCGAATTAAAAGAAGTTCGAATTAAAGAAAGGACGTATTTTTCAAGTATTCGAGCACCATAGCACGATGCACGAACGATGCGAGTTGTGAAATATCACGGCGCGCAACCGCCCACCTCGGCCAACGCTCGGTTCCCGATAACGGCAGCAAACGAAACTTCAGGGAGCGGACGGCGCTGGATGGCGACGGGCGTGACGGGCGGGCTAGCGCGGAGACCGTCGAAGGTGAGGGAGGAGGGCGGCAGGGAAGCGGATTTGGCCTCGGCAACTCCACCCCTTTGGTGGCAGTGGCTTCGGTGGCTCCCCTCGCCCTCTCTCTCAGCACCCTCGCAGCTCCCTCACATTCGACTGTCTCCGTGCGCGCCCGCCGGCATGCTGGCCCCGCCGGTACAGCCGGCCAGCACAGATTAGCCCGCTCCCTGAAGTTTCGTTTTCTGCCGTTATCGGGAAGCCAGCGTTTGCCGGCATGGGCAGTTCCGTTGGCCGGACTGGGCCTCCGCCGGTGCATTAAGGGGTCTCTCCTAAGCTTTTGCTTAATGGCGGTGTCGGAGCAATGCCGGTCGCAGGCACCGCTGCGTTATTTGGGGCGCTGCTGAGAGCATTGTCGGTCCACGGTACGTTCAAATTAAACGTCGCAAATCCTTTTGCGTTCGAATTACCGAGCGTTTGCGCTTATTGAAATACACATATCTTTGACGGGACCACAGCTTCAGTTCGAATAAACCGGCAGTTCAAATTAACGAGACTCAATTGTAGTTTCTTCCCATTGCGTCTCGGGTGAAATCTTGGCTTGTCTGCATTCTTCGCAGAGTCGTTCTTCCGGTGCTCCTGCGGATGTTCTCTCCGTTGCATTTTTCTTTCCCTGACGGACACATCCGTGGTCCATCCCTCTTGGGCGTCTTTAATGCGATTGTCGGTCGTATTCTCACCATTGTTGATGGTGGACGGTGCTGGGCTTATCCCTGCTTTGGTGGTCATCGTCTGGTGCAGTCGGATGTCTGTGAAATACTTGCACTCTTCGGTGTTGGAATCATGGCTGGTCGAAGCTCTCCCTGCTGAGCCGCTTTTCACGCAGGAGTTGAGACGCCATCTGAGTCGGCGTCGTGGCGGTGGCAGAGTTGCAGCGGCTGCTGCCGTTCGCTACTCATCGGTAGGCTTACACTGGCTCACTTTTGGAGGAAGCAATCCCTTGGTCGTATTTCCGTGAAGAATGGTCCAAGGGCCAAAATACTGGTCTTCCAGGCTGCCGTTTGACTTCCCAGAATGGATGAGGTGCACTTTTCGTAGGTTCAAAGAACTGGACCACACGAAAAACATAAAAATTGCAGAGCGTGATGCAAGTGCGTCCACACTCCTCGACGCCACCACGCCTTATTACGGCAAGACGTCATAGAACGTGTCTTCGTCATTAGAATGGGTGTCCCCCATTGTTGTTGTTCACAAACAGAACGGAGCCATTCGAACGTGTGTGGATCTGCGCGCACCTAACCAGGCCATTGTCATCGACTACTTCCCGTTGCCTCACACAGAAGACTTGCTGCAGTCTCTGCAAGGTGCTAAATGGTTCTCAAAGTTAGATCTCACCTCGGCCTACCACCAGGTGACACTACATGAAGATAGTCGCGATTTGATGACCTTTATAGCGCACAAAAGCCCTTTCCGCTTCAAGCGAGTATGTTTTGGGCTCACTTCCGCTCCTTCTGTGTTCCAACAACTCAGGCACCAAATCCTCTCCAGCTGTTCGGGTGTCAAGTTTTACATTGACGACATCATCGTTTTCGGCAGCACTCAAAAGGAACATGATGACAACCTGGAAACAGTTCCCAACCGGGTTTCTTCCTTGGGCTTAAAGCTGAATGACAAGTGCGTATTTGATGTCCAAGCACTGTCCTTGATCAGACACAAGATTTCCGCTCAGTGCATATCACCTCTTGAGAAGAACATTCAGCAGGTTGAGACTTTTAACCACCCGTCCACTTCGACCCAACTGCACTCTTTCCTTGGTCTGATTGACTCCAAGTTTGTGCCACACATGGCCCACGTAGCTGAACCACTTCGTCATTTGCTGCATAAAGATGTCCCATTCAACTGGGATGTGGCTACTGAGAACAGTTTCCAGCAGGTGAAAAAGTATCTTCGTGATACGCCCATCACTGTTTGACCCAACCCTTCCTATTGTAGTATCCACAGATGCCTCTGATCACGGGCCTGGTGCTGTCTTGCAATAGACCGACGGAGAAAACACTCGAACAATTCAATTTGCTTCTCATTCTCTCTCTTCAGCTGAGCGCAGGTACTGCACTGGCGAAAAAGAACCTTTGGCTTGTCTATGGGCTTCTGAAAAGTGGCACATCTACCTCTGGGGAAGAAAGTTTACGCTGATCACTGATCATCATGCACTGGCTACCCTTTTGTCTGAAAAGGGCTCTGGGAGGAAACCACTAAGAATAAGTCAGTGGACAGCTCGTCTTCTCAATTACGCATTTACCGTCCAGTATCGCAAAGGCGAACAGAATAAGGTTGCAGATGCCCTTTCTCGCAACCCCCTTGATACCTCTGATCCTTCTTTTGCTTTTGATGAAGAAGTAGTTGCCCTGGTTGAGGCCATGATATCTAAGACTGAAGTACAACAGGGCCATGGCCTGTAACCCATTGCTGACACAAGTTATGGACCATACCATGAATAGCTGGCCTCCAAAGAACTAACTTCCTAAAGAATTGCATCCACACTACGTACTCACCTCAGGAGGTCAGGAACGAACTATCTGTGGTGGATAGTATCCTTCTAAGAGGGGACCAAGTTGTCCTTCCCAGGCAACTACAGAAACAAGTTCTTGCACTTGTGCATGTGGGGCAGCCAGGTATAGTCAGAAAGCAAGACCTATTTCGCAGCACCTACTGGTGGCCAGCTTTTCGCAAACATGTCAAGCAACATGTAAGCGACTGTCAAACTTGCAACAGTGTTGACAAGTCGACCAAGAGTCGACAGGGGCCCATAGAGCCGACCGAATATCTTTCCCAACCCTGGGTGAAGGTGGCTGTAGACATCATGGGCCCATTTCATTTAGCCCCTCAAAACTGTCGGTATTCCATAGTCATGGTAGACTACTACTTTAAGTGGCCTGAGGTGATGTTCACACCATGTGTAACTAGTCAATCTATAATCTGTTTCCTGGCCTCCGTGTTTTCTAGAGAGGGACTGCCTGAGAAAAATTGTTACTCACAATGGGCCCCGGTTCACCTCTGTTGAATTCGAAACATACCTCACTACAGAGGGAATCGAGCATATCCGGTCATCACTTTATTTCCCCCAGTCTAATGGACAGGTTGAATGGTTCAACGGCGTTTTCTAGTCATTCATTCAGTGTGCCCTTCAAGAACGAAGTCCTCTAAAAAGACAGTTCTCGACTACATCGCAACATAACGAACCATTCCTTATACTGCAACTAAGTTGCCTCCGTTTTACTTGTTACGTGGTCGTAAACCTCAAATGCATTTGCATATTGTAGGCTTCTCCGCGCACAGTTTTCACAAGAACCCATACCTCGGGTACCAGGAACTGCGACGTGTTGAACGCTATCAGCATAAAATGCAAGAGGACGCCAATCGAAGACTTCCTGCCTATCACAGTTCCTTTCAACTGGGAGACCATGTCCGTGTGCTGCAGAAAGGGCAAAGAAAAATGGTCTCCCAGTATTCACAAGGTAATTCATTCCAAGGTAGCCCGTAACGCTTATCGTCTGAACGACAGCACTACCTGGCATGCTTCAAAGCTTTCCAACAGCACACTGAAGGGCCCCACAAAACAATCACTAGAACGGTACGATTATTCATTGCCTATACCATGTGGGTTCTTAGTGCCTCACAGGAGACCAACCACCGCGGGTTCGAGCTTAGCGAGCCACAGGGCCGCGTCAGCCGTCGCCTCCAGCACCGCTCGCACGCGAGCTCAGAGGCATCAAGGGGCTACCGAGCGACGCACGCAAAAACACAGTAAAGCCCTGAGTTGACAGAAACCGTTTACTGAAACCGTCGGCACCAGCACTGCACAAACGCCCACATGGAGGGGAGCCAATGGGCACCAGGGCGAAAATACAATAACAGGCGCCTATAGCACGTCGCGGCGAGAGCACAGGCTCAAGCTGGGACACGCCGCTAGGAAAAGTCCCGGCGACGTGAGTTGGCCAAGTCTCGTGAGTTGACCAATGGGTCAACTCACGAGAGCACGGGCAATATCCTTCGGCTTAGGCTTTCGGCAAGTGCGGCTCGGCGGGGTACGACCTCGCGCGAGCACTAATGGCACCGCTCGTCGGCTTAGCGTCAGGAAAAGGATCAGCACAAAGTACGCACTCCCCGCACGGGCAAAGGCACCGTGCGCGAGCTCCCGACCTAGTCGCAAAGGTGTCGGCGGACGAGAGGAAAGCATGAACGTACCGTGCGCTGGTCCCGGAGAGAAGTCAGAGCCACGCTCCGCCGCTAGCAGCCGAACGCGGCCGCCTCGTGACGTCAGCGCCCCGCCCTCAGCGCAACCACCGCGTGCGCAGCACCACCGCGGGAACCGGTTACGCGGAGGACGGGGAAAATCCAGGGGACGGCCTGCGCAATGACGCTGGCGCAACCCTCAATCCCCACAACCATTGCCCCAAACACACACAGTGCCACTCACGCCATCACATATTAGTCTGCCGGAATCTCGATCCACCCAAGATGCACAGCCTCGCAACAAGTAGAGTCATCCAAGTCAGGCCAACGGTCGTCGTCCCTTATGTCATGACCTCAACCCCCCCACCAATCAGCACAGCCTCAACGAGAGCACCAGTGTCCACAGTACCTGGACGACTACGTATAGCTTAATTCTATTTTGCTAAGGGGAGGATAAATGTTGCATATTATATATTACTACTTTGTTCTGTTGCATGGCCCCACAAGATGTATATAAACACCCTTGCTGCAGCCGAGGGTAAGTTGGGCGTGGTGTGGAACTTGTGTGTGCGTGTCATTCCATCGGAGCCACCGACGGTGCTCGGTGCCTCCCTTCGCAAACACTACAGTGCGCTCTGCCAGCGCCGCAAAAATGTTGCTGTGCTGCCCACTGGATGCCTTCACCCCATCGATGTGCCCTCGCATAGATCTCGATTTTCTTGGGCCTTTTCTGACATCGAAATAGGGCAATAAATGGGTCGTCGTCGCGACTGACTACGCGACCCGTAAAGCGATCACCCACAGCTTTCACAACTGAGGTGGTGGATTTCCTTTTACATGACGTCATCCACCATCATGGCGCACCCCAGTAGCTCCTCACTGATTGCGGCCGCACCTTCTTGTCCCATGTCGTTGAAGACCTACTTCGTTCCTGTTCTGCCAAGCACAAGCTTTCTACCACCTACCACCTGCAGACAAATGGACTCGTGGAGCAGCTCAATCGCACGTTGACAGAAATGCTGTCTATGTACGTTTATGATGACCACAGCGATTGGAACAACGCGTTACCATTTGTGACCTTCGCTTACAATTCATCCCGTCACAAGACCACTGGCATTTCTCCCTTTTTTCTTCTATTCGGCCGCCACCCTACTTCGTCCTTTGACACCCAGTGCTTCCTTCCTCAACGAACACTCCCACTACATATGCTCAAGATGTCTTCGCCCGACTCACATGGCGCACTAGGTTGCGGGCTCCTGGCTCACTGAGTGAGATCGCAGGCCGCGCAGAAGATCTGGTACGACAGCCGACATCGGGACGTTCAGTTCCTCCCGACTCCGTTGTCCTCCTAAGGATGCCATGTCGCCGCATCGGCTTGTCTGAAAAGCTGCTGCCGCACTACGCAAGGCCCTACACCAAATCGTGGCAGCTTGGCGATGTTAACTACGAGATCGCTCCGCTGGACTCGTCTGTCCCCACTGACATTGTGCATGTGTCTCTGCTGAAGTCTTACTTTGCCGCGAGTTCACCTCCATTATAACTGGCATCGAGAAGGAGCCTTTACAGGCACAACCAAGAGTGGCGCCAAAGTCAGAAGACGATGATTTGACGTGTCGAGGTGCAATCGGTCTCGACAGCCATCTTGTTTGTATATCGTTTCCTTTCCTGTAAACAGTGCAAATAAATCTTTATATCTGACTTCCGCAATGTAACAATATCATACCTGTTATGTAGAGGTTCAGTTTTGCAGCGCCTGCTCCAAAACTCTAATGTACGAAAATTTGCCTATATTGACCCTTTTCGTGCCGATCCCGAGGGCGCTGCCATGTTTGATCACGTGGTGACGCGTCCATTGCTTGCCTCAACTGCCTCAGAGAACATGCAAAAGCACTTTCGGAGCTGGTTAAGCTATTTCGAAATGGTGCGAGCAGCGTATATGGTGCTTGTTTGAAAAGTGGGGCTAAATATGTATTCCAAGCTATCCAAAGTTTTGCTCATGATTTTAATCTGGATTAGTGCGTTTTGCTCTTGTTCTTTATTTGGAAAATATATTGAAGGGGGAACTTGTCACGTCTCTGACTCAGTAAAGTTCCTTAGTGCCGGTCACTATCTGATTATTTTCTGCCTAATGGCTCGCGGTAGTGCTCAGCTCCGATAAATTTGTTCTTGTTGCGCACAAGGCTTGAAACGCAGCTGTTTTTTTTTTGTACCTTGTTTTTTTATTCACCTTGTAGCAAAGATGTATTAATGCTAATAACTCGCTTACTCTTGTGGACCGTCACGAAACATCCAGCTTCGACCATTCATGTGCTATCGGTGTAGTCAGTCATTTATTGTGCGTATACAGGGCGCATATATATTAAAGTGTGCGCCATTCACTTATTCTTGACACGATGGTGAAAGAGTGGGCGTAAGTTTCCGTGCCAGTTGGTGTAGATGTGTGTAGATATTGCGCGCGAAACCTACTATGACAGGAAGTGGCGCTACTCCCTTTATCATTGTTTAACTAGTACTCACTCTTGCCAATGTACCGGGGCTGAAGTCCTTTCTTTGAAGGCTAGTGATACAATGCTGACAGATTAGCAAATTTCTGTATGCTCGAGGAAAGCCGTACATTACGCAGCAGGCAAGCCGTGTAATGATTCCACTTCTCTTGTATTGCATACTGAATTAGGTCTTCATGGTACATTGATGACATTCCAGTGCTTTGTTTTAGTCGTCGTCTGCTGACATAACTACAGTAAAAGCTCGATGATACGAATCTCATGGGATCACGAAAAATATTCGTATTAGCCGAAATTCGTATCATCGAAACACAATTAAAACTACTGTCGAATCTCGATAATTCGAACTCGAAGGGGCCCAAAAATTTGTTCGAATTAAAAGGACGTATTTTTTAAGTATTCGTGCACCATAGCACGATGCACAAACGGTGCGAGTCATGAAATATCGCGGCGCGCAAGCGCATAGCAAGCGCGGGCCACGAAACTGCCCACGCCGGCTAACGGTCGCTTCCCAATAACGACAGAAAACGAAGCTTCAGGGAGCGAACGGGCGGCGCCGGCACACGGGTGCACGCGGAGACCGTCGAAGGTGAGGGAGGAGGGCGGCAGGGAAGCGGATTTGGCCGCGTCAACTCCGCCGCTTCGGTGGCTCCCCTCGCCCTCCCTCTCAACTCCCTCGTAGCTCTCTCACCTTCGACTCCGTGCGCACATCTCCGTGCGCGCCCGCCGCCGTGCTGGCGGCAGCTTATTTTAGCCTCCCCCTGAAGTTTCGTTTTCTGCCGTTATCGGGAAGCGAGCGTTTGCGGGCGTGGCAGTTTCGTTGGCCTGACTGTGCCTCCGCCGCTGCTTCCCTCTGCGCTGCTGCTGCAGCGTGTAAGGTCAACATGTGACTAGAAAATTGAGGACAAGGGTTCACTGCCATTTTATCCGCGTGGCTGAGACGTCGGCACTAGTGTGTGCTAGAATACGGTTGTCTAGAACACTCTAGTCGGCACGTACATGCTTGTTCCGGCGCGATGCAGAAATGGCAACCTTGCAATTTGAGAGAGAAGGAAATTCCCGCCGCGGGTTCTTTTCTTTTTTTTTTCCCCGTTCCTTCGCACGCGGCATTGAGGGGTCTCTCCTGAGCTTTTGCTCTATGGCGGTGTCGGAGCAATGCCGGTCGGAGGCGCCGCCGCGCGATTTGGCGCGCTGCTAAGAGCATTGTCGGTGCGCGGTATGTTCGAAATGAGCGTGTTCGAATTCGCTTGCTTCGCGTTAACGTTGAACGAAAGCACGTTTTTCATGATAGTCTCACTGTGCAACAATTGTGCTCAGTGTTGACGTTGTGAGGCCTAGCTCCTTAGCCAACTCCGTCCGCTTCCTCTTGGGATCCTCATCGACCTCTCGAAGAATGTCTAATTTCTGTGCTTCCGCTTGCGAGACATAGCTCGCTGCGACTAGGCAAAATGGCGCCAACACGAAGAACGCGGCCCGAAGCGCAGCAGCCACTCCATCTGACGGCTCGCAGAAAAGGAGGAAAAGTACAAAAGCACCAAAAGCGCCACCGCTTCAAACTCTTCGCGCCCAGTCGCGGAGTCCGCGCTGTCCGGCGCCGCACCTCCGCACCAAAAGAGAAGGAGAGAAAGCGCGTGACTGCGCGCTGTTCTCTTTCGCAGCCGTCGGTGGGGCGGCGTTTATTCGTATCAACCAACGCAGGCTGAAAATCAATTCGTAACAACCGTTCTCTAGCACGTTGCAAAGTAATGGGGCTCGGCCGGGACCACAGAAAAATTCGTATCATCCGGAAATTTGTATTAGCCGTAATCGTATCATCGAGCTTTTACTGTATTTATTTATTGCTCTGTGCCCCCCTCCCTCATTGCTTCTTCGGAGATGTACTGTAAATAACATAAATGCTTTGTTCCATGCAACACTACAAAACTTCTTGGAGTATCTTCCATCACAGCCTTTTGCCAGCAGTTATGTGAAACTGCTCTCTATTTAGGCTCAGTTGTAAATGAATAGTTTCAATCCCTAAAAATGAACCAACGGTGCTATATGGCTGTTATGTTGTTTTAGGTCATTTTTCTTTTTCATGCCCTTTCCTTTGCAGGTTTTTCACGCACATGTTTGCACGAACATGTGTGACCACGATGACCACAAAATGCGCCAAGTGATACAACTCAATGACTAAACATCTTCTGTCGCTTCCACAGCATAGAAGGCCAAGTATGAAATGGAGTGGCAAAGCCTGCTGAATAAAACCCGATGCAACTCACAGAGATCGCCCGGCTGCTCAGCTTTGTCCTCCTCTTCCTCCTGCAGAAGAGGAAAGTAAACTATCATTCTCCAAGGGTCTTTAAAAGTATGCAAGCCTTATCTCATGCGAGAACGTCTACCCACGCTACAACAGCACTAGAGAAAAGACCCGTCGCGGTGGCTTAGTCAGCTAAGGCGTTGCGCTGCTGAGAATGAGATCGCGGGATCAAATCCCGGCCACGGTGGCCACATTTCGATGGAGGTGAAATGCAAAAACGCCCATGTGCTTGTGTTGTAGTGCACGTTAAAGAACTCCAGGTGGTCAAAATTAATCCGGAGCCCTCCACTACGGCGTGCCTCATAATCACAAGTGGTTTTGGCACGTAAAACCCCAGAAAGAACTGGAGAAAAGACAAGGCCCACATTACTCTCCAGAAGGAAAGAAGAAAACTGAGCACAATTCAGCAGATTCCTTCAGTTACGAGCTGGGAACATGCGACGTCACGCTGCTGTGGGCTGTTGCAATACGCACACACATGGGACCATCGTCCCCGATGCAGCCAACTAATTATGCTAATAAATGAACAAAATCAGCTGCTGGCACTAGCACCGTGTCTGACCTGCTCTGGTATGTCCACTTATGCATTTACACTGCTTAGAAAGAAAACAAGCCAGGTGTACTGTTTTGTCCCTTAGCCATTCATCTGCTTAAAACGATGTGTAATACGCCAATGCTCAGCTACAAGGTTTTATCATCAACAAAACGTGCTACGTGTTTTGCTCTCAAACTGATACTGTTTATAAACGTCAGCAGAACAGTATTGCTACTGCCAGCGGTAATGTGGGCAGCAGCGCAATAAATTTCCATGCGAATACCCCATCCCCCGTTTCGAGTTAGCATCGCGCGGCCGTACAGAATAAGCATGACAACGATTACTCTGTGCTGTTCACTATCATCTGCTCCATCATGAATAAGTGCGATGCCCTGTCTGCGCTGACCAACACGTGTAATGCAGATACTGTTGTTTTAGTCGAGACCTGGCTTTCAGATAAAATTGAAAATTCAGAACTTGTTGCGTGCAGTAAGGCTTACAATATTTATAGAAATGACCGAATAGGACGATGTGGCGATAACAAAGACGTGATATTTGCCGCTTGCTATCGACCACCCTAAAGTACATCCACATTTTGCAATGAACTATCTGACTGCCTTAACCAAATCATTGTTGAATATCCAAAAGCACCAATATTCTTGCTCGGTGATTTCAATTTTCCTGGCATTGACTGGGCTGTTGACTTGCCATCAGTGACTCTATCCTCATCCCAATGTTCAGCCTTTCTTGATATATGTTCGACCTTTGGCCTCACCCAGTTAGTTAAAGAGCCTACCCATGTCACTGCAATTTCTGCCAACACCCTTGACCTCGTCTTCACCACATCTCCTGATTAAATTTCTTCATTATCAATTATACCTGGCTTAAGCGATCATTCCGTGATTCATTTTCAATCCCCTTATGCTCGCCCCAGCGTCTAAAATACTGTAAAAAGATTCACGACTATAGTAGAGCAGATTTTTCCTCGATCAATGAGTTACAAAGTTTTGCCGATTTCGTTTTTCCACAGTTCTGGGAAAGGTCTAACACAGAAAGTGAATGGACCCGGCTAAAGCTTAAGGATCGGACGACTGAAAATGTCTCGTCTTTTCGTCTTTCAGACCCTGTTGCTGACAACCGCCGGATTATTATCGTCACCAACTTGGATGGTTCATCTGGACTGTTCTTCAGCGTCATTGTGCAGTGCTTCACGTTTTTTCGTCGGTGCACAGCATGACTTGCTTATGGATCCGCACTTCATTGGTAGAGTGACGTCATCAACGAAAGCCATTATAAAAGCAGATCGGAGCCAAGAACTTGACAGTGGGCCCGGCGAAAGCTTAAGGATCGGACGACTGAAAATGTCTCGTCTTTTCGTCTTTCAGGTTAGTTATAACATATCCTATAAAGGCGATAATCGTTTTCTGGTTGCATTGCCGTGCCCACGACAGTTATTACTCATTATGAATGATTGCTTTGATGTTTGTAAGCTATCGTTGTGCGGGGATATTGAAGAAAATCCTGGTCCGTCTGTTAATGAGATGTTTGAAAAGCTTTTGGAGGGTCAGAAGAATATTAAGGATGAATTGGCAGAGGTCAAGAAGAGGCTTGAAGAAACTGAAAAGAATATGAATATCTTCTTTGAGAGGATGAGCATGGTTGAAAAAAGAGTGAATGAAATATCCGTGAAGGCTTATACCATTGACAAGGTAACCGAACGCGTTTTTAGCATTGAGAAAACTTTAAAAATGCATGAAACAAAACTGGTGGAATTGGAAGACCGCAGTAGAAGGAATAATCTCCTCGTTTTTGGCATTAAAGAAAACAAGAATGAGACAGAGTCTGAGTTGCGCAATAAGGTCCTTAAAGAGGTTTTCGAGGAAATTCTTGGTGTGAAATGCTCCTCTGTAGCTAGAATACACCGCCTTGGTAAGGCTTCAAGGGACCGTCCAGTTATACTTTATTTTCAAGATTATTTTGAAAAACAGGCCGTGTTTCATATGTGCGGAAAATTGAAAGGTACGCGCATAATTCTGCAGAATGATTATTCTGCTGATACATTAAGACGGCGGAAACAACTTTGGAAGAGTGCAGAGGCTGAGAGGCTATCAGGTAAACGGGTGTCATTGATAAACGAAAGACTGCGCATTGATAACCAGTACTTTGTGTGTGACGATGCGACTGTCTGTAAGTATCCTGATAAAGCAGCAAAAGTTGCATAGCTCAAGGAAGCAACAGAACACGAGTTGCGCATGCTTTCGTTTAATGCCAGAAGTGTAGTAAATAAAACAGATAAAATTGAAGCTCTGCTTTCATCCTACAGCCCACACTTGACAATTTTGACCGAAATGACGGTATTAGGGACGACGAAATCATTCCTCCCGGGTATAAGATATATCGGCGTGATCGTGCATCATGTGTGTGGCTATAATAGCCAAATCACATATTAACGTAAAAGTACTGTCTCAAATAAGCGAGCACAAAAGTGTTTCCTTGAATGGTGTTTCATTTATTTTTTGTGCTGTATATCGCGCCCCTGATTCCGAATTATCTTTTCTGCTTAAGTTGTACGACAAATGGCTATCACTAAATTCGAAGAACGTAATCATGTCTGGTGATTTCAACTTACCTGGAATTGATTGGAGCAAACTTGCGTACGGTCATTGTGATCACGGTGATGTATTGTTAGATCTTATGTTAGCATTAAATCTAGACCAAGTTGTTAACGAGTGCACACATTCAAATGCTGTCTTAGATTTATTGTTTATCGGACAGCACTTTTCGTCCGGAGAAATAAGAGTGGAATCTAGTGTTTCCGATCACAGCCTGCTTTCTTTTTGTTGGGATGCTAACTCTGTTATTGCTGCTACTGATAAACGAGTTGCTTATGTTAAAGACTATGCACGTTGCAATGATAATGATATGATTGATTACCTTGGAGCTGCACTTGAAAATGAAACCAATAGTGACATTGAAAGCATGTGGACTCGTCTTAAGGATGCTGTCGAATACTGTCTTGAGCATTTTGTTCCAACCAGAGCTGTGCGCACAAGACATAAAAATCCTTGGGTTACCAGACAGGTCATGCACTTAAAGCGTAAACTAAAGCGCCTGCGCAAACATGGGCATATATCACCCTAACCATGGAATTACAGGCCTGTGTCCATTACTTCCTCTTGTTGTAAATTGTTGGAGCATATTGTTGCAAGGGAAATTAGAATGTATCTTACAGAGAACAACATTTTGTCACCTTATCAGGATGGGTTCCGGGTAGGTATGTCTACAATAACACAATTAGTAACAACGGCTCACAATATTTCAATGGGTCTTGATAAAGGTGGCCAGGTTGATATGCTATTTCTTGACTTTTGTAAGGCCTTTGATAAAGTGTCACATTCCAAACTTTTGCTCAAACTTGAACTAATTGGTCTTCCAGAATACATTATTAATTGGATTGCATCTTACTTGAAAAACAGAGAACAATTTGTTGATATTAAGGGTTGCCATTCTCGAGTGCTTCCTGTTAACTCTGGTGTGCCGCAAGGCAGTGTATTGGGACCTTTGCTATTTTTAATTTATATTATTGACTTAACAGAGGACATTTCATCATCAGTGTCGGTAAGGTTGTTCGCAGATGACTGTATTATTTTTAAGCAAGTAACTTCTACCAATGAGCACGATTTGCTCCAATAGTCCATTGATAATATAAGTTCTTGGTGCCATTCTTGGGATATGCAGTTAAATGTAGAGAAAACAGTTTTGCTAAGAGTCACTAGAAAAAAGACCCCCAGCTTATTTGAGTACTGCTCCAGCAATACTCCCATTCAAACTGTTGACAGTTACAAGTATCTTGGAGTTACTTTTACTAATAAATTAGCCTGGTCTAAACATATATCTGAGATATGGCATTTAAGAAGTTGTGCTTCTTACGCAGAAAGCTCCTCCTCATGTGCGCTTGCTCGCTGTAAACACATATGTACAGTCAAAATTAGAATACGCGTCCCAAATTTGGGACCTACACACGATAAAAGATAATAATCAGCTCGAAATGATTCAGCGTAAGGCCACCAGATTTATCTTTAATAAATATAGATCTGATTCCCCAAGTGAAATAATGAAGAAAAACAAGATTTTTTCCTTACATTCTAGAAGGAAATTCCATCGCATAAAATTTCTTCATAATATAATGACTGGTTACACGAAGTTAACTGATCTTCCATACCTTCGCCCTGTAACAACAAGGCAAACAAGACACACTAGAGCTCATTTTTTGCAACCAATTTTCGCTAGAACTAAAGCATTCCAAAACAGCTATTTTCCGAGAACTGTAAAGGACTGGAATATACTTCCAGAATCAGTAATAATGTCGCCAAATTTCGTTTATTCTCTGGAGGAGCACATTTTATGTTAGTTGTGAGGTTTTTTTTCCTGCTGATGTTGGGTTTAACTACGTGATAATGAGTTATTACTTAATATGTATTTATTGTAGCTTTTTTCTGTCCTTGATGCTTTGTATATATAGAGTATTGTTATCTATTACTTGAATATTGTATCATTGTATGTATCATTTTATCATTGTCTTTATTATCATGTATCTGCCCCTCCTGCTTGGGCCAAGTTGGCCTGCAGTATTTTCAAATAAATAAATAAATAAATAAATAAATAAATAAATAAATAAGTAAAACTGGCTCCTTTTCAAAAACAAGGTTGAAACACTAATTGAAAAATATATTCCGACTCGCCTATTATCTCGATGCAATCGGGCTCCTTGGTTTAACTTGTGTTTAAAACGGCTTCTTAACAAGAAAAAACCCATTTTTTAACGCTTCAAGCTGTCTGGGGAAACCAAAGCAAAAGCTGCCTACGTAGTCATCGCATCTGAATATAAAATGGCCATCCGCTCAGTCAAGAGTTACTTTTTTTCTGAAACGCTACCACATCTGCTCACAACTAATCCTAAGAAGTTTTGGAACGTTATTAACATACATAAAAACCTAAAGAAATTGTTCTGAAAACTGACGCTGGATTTCCTGTCCCCTGTGAGCTTTGCTCAACGGCTTTTAACAACTCATTTTCGCTATCTTCTTCTGATGCTCTAATAGATACAAGTATGGCTTTTTGGGCTAGTTGGTTAGGTTGAAAGATTGAAACACTCAGTTGAAACTTAGCGCTCGTCCTGTTCTCTCGTTCTCGTCCGTGTCTTCTAGCGCTATGACCACCTCTGATCTAATAGATACTTCACCATCCACACGTGCCTTTCCGTGCCTAAAGATGGAGCCAATTTCGATCGACGTTGATGGCATATACAATTTGATTAAAAAAGCTAAACTTTCCTCATTGGGAGGTGTTGATAACAAATTACAAATTCCTGAAGAGTACTGTAGCGTATTCATCTGCTTTCTTGTCATATATCTTTACTCAGTCTTTGCAGAGTTCAACACTTCTGGATGACGGGAAGACGATGAAGGTGATTCCAGTCCACAAGTCTGGTGATATACATAACCCCTTAAACTACCCATGCAATTCCATGCAAGTTATTAGAGCTGCAGCGAAGAAGAGAGACGCTAGTGGGTTCAGCGCTACTGGTTCAAAACGCTAGTGGGTCGAGCGCTCTTGATCGGAAACGGCTCTCAGGCTTGAAAGCTATTACTGCGCTGACCGTTGACATTGCGCTGTTCCAAGCTCTACCGAATAAACACCTTTAGAATTGGTGGATTGTGCTGGGTAACCTCAGACAATCATCCTGGAACTCCGATCCTGTACCCTACCATCTACCATGCCCCAAGACGCCTCCGAACAAACGCCTCATCCCGCGCCAACTGTGTGTCCCTAGTACCTCGTCACCGCGACCCTCCTATCTACACAGGAGCGGACGACACTGACGTGGATGAATGGCTCACGGCGTATGACAGGGTAAGCGCCCATAAAAAGTGGGACGAAGTGCACAAACTGCGCTATGTTCTGTTCTACCTCGCTGGTGTGGCCAGCCTGTGGTATAATAACCATGAAGCAGAGTTCCAGACATGGTCCGAATTTAAGGTTTCTCTCGCCGATGTATTTGGTCGCCCTGCTGTTCGCAAGATGCGGCATCTTTGCTGATGATGCGGCATCTTTGCTGACATCTCCTCCCATTTTGCGCCACTACGACCCAACGGCACCCACTGAGGTACACACGGATGCCAGCGGTGTTGGCCTCGGCGCTGTCCTAGCGCTGCGCAAACAAGGGTTTCCTGAGTATGTTGTGGCATATGCAAGCCGTACGCTTACTAAGGCCGAGACCAATTAGTACACCGTCACAGAAAAAGAATGCCTGGCGATCATATGGGCACCGTCACAGAAAAAGAATGCCTGGCGATCATATGGGCACTTACTAAGTTCCGGCCCTATTTGTATGGTCGCCAATTTGATGTCGTCATGGACCACCATGCATTATGCTGGCTGTCGTCATTGAAGGATCCCTCAGGCCGTCTCGCCCGCTGGGCACTTCGGTTGCAGGATTACGATATCCGCGTACTGTACCGCAACGGACGCCAGCATGCTGACACTGACGCCCTCTCACGTTCGCCCTTTCCTGACGACAATGCATGCTGCTCACTATCCCAGCTTGACGTTTCTTTCATCGACATCGGGACCATCACTTCCGAGCAGCGCAAGGACCCCTGGATTGCCTCCATCATAGACTTCCTTGCTGATCCGTCATCGCAGCCAACCACTCGTGCATTGCGCCGTCAAGCTCGCCATTTCGCCATTCGCGGCGACCTGCTTCACCGATGCAATTACAACTCTGACGGCCGCCAGTGGTTATTAGTAGTACCTCGAAACCTCCGTTCTCAGATCTACGCATCGTTCCACTCTGATCCACAGTGTGCACACTCGGGACTTTTCAAAACCTATCAGCGCCTCCGACAACGCTACTACTGGCGAGGAATGTACAACTACGTTCGACAGTTCGTTCGCCCATGTCCCGACTGCCAGCGCAGGAAATCTTCACCCCAGCTCTCACCAGCTGGTCTGCAGCCTCTACCGTGCCCTAACCGGCCGTTCGGCCGCGTTGGAATCGATCTGTATGGACCACTTCCTTTGATATCAGCTGGTAACCACTGGGCCATTGTTGCAGTCGATCACCTCACACGATACGCCGAAACGGCCGCCCTTCCGGCAGCTACAGCACGCGATGTTGCCACATTCCTGCTTCGCCGATTCATTCTGTGGCATAGTCCGCCTCAATAACTGCTCAGCGATCACAGACGCGTTTTCCTGTCGGAAGTAGTTGAAGCCATTTTCAAAGAGTGCCACGCTGTTCATCGTACAACTAAGGCGTACCACCCTCAAACAAATGGCCTCACGGAGCGCTTCAACCGTACGCTCGGTGATATGCTTTCAATGTACGTCGCCTTTCAATGTACCACACGAACTGGGACGCCATCCTACCCTTCGTCATCCACGCGTATAACACCGCTACACAGACCACCACTGGGTTTTCACCCTATTTCTTACTGTATGGTCGGCACCCTTCGCACACCATCGACACAATTCTGCCGTACCGGCCGGATGCATCCGAGTTCGTGCCTATTTCTGCCACACTCAGACATGCAGAAGAGTGCTGCGACCTCGCTCGGGCCTTTACTACTGAAGATCAAGAGCGCCAGAGGAGCGCTCGCGGTGACGCCGCTTTCCCAGCCACCTTCGATCCGGGAGCGCTCGTGTGGCTCTCAGTCCCTCTCACTGCCCCTGGCCTCTCATCAAAACTGGTTCCGAAGTATGAAGGCCCTTATCGTGTCATCGAATGCACATCTCCTGTGAAATATGTAATAGAACCAGTAGAGCCATCTTCAGACATGTGCCGCAGTGGACGAGACATTGTCCATGTCGACCGTCTAAAGCCTTATTTCGACCCGCTCATCGTGACGAACTGTGAGGTCGCCGGACGGTTCCCTTATCGCTCCCGGGGGTGATGGTAGCGAAGAAGAGAGACGCTAGTGGGATCAGCGCTACTGGTTCAAAACGCTAGTGGGTCGAGTGCTCTTGATCGGCAACGGCTCTCGTGCTTGAAAGCTGTTGCTGTGCTGACCGTTGACGTTGCGCTGCTCCAAGCTCTACCGAATAAACACTTTTAGAGAGCACATAATCTACTGCAACCTGATTAGTTTTCTCAAGTCTAATAACTTTTTGGCGTCACAGCAGCATGGTTTTCGTAAAAATTATTTGTTTGAGACTCAATTATTAACCTTTACTAATGATTTGTCTTCTGCTTTAAAATAATAATTTGTCTTCTGCTTTATATCGAGCTTCAGTTATTGACTGCATCTTCCTTGACTTCGCGAAAGCTTTCTATACCGTCTCACATTGACTACTATTACTGAAACTTAGCGCACTCCATCTTGATTGTAGCTTGGTTAAATGGACTGAATGTTTCTTGCAGAATAGAACACAGTACGTTTCTGTTAAAGGGTCCCTAAACTACCTCAGATATTTTTTGAACATTTCAAGTAAACGCACGCATCGAATTCAGAATGCCGTCATGATCAACAATGCCAAACGCTGCTGCGCTACGCGCCACGGTCGCACCACAAATTTAAAAAAACAATGCCGTCCTCCTCTCCTGGCCTTTCCGGTATCCCCAGCGGTCGTCACGATGTCAGCTGGGTGCATCAGGTGATGTTAACAGCGAAAATGATGTCCATTGGTAAAACAAGAACCTACGACTTCCGGTTTGTCTGCTAGCAGATACGCGCGCTCCCTGCTCTTCCTCGTCGTGTTGCTCGCTTGTGCGCTTTTGCGAATCTTATAGTTACAGCCCGCAACACAAGTGCCAAATAAGTAACGTTCCAACACAGTTGTGCTTAGCGGTCTGATTAGCTGCGCGAACAGAGTGCGACAGTGTTGGCCTTTCTAGACGTGCGCGCAACACAGGGTCTATAGCGGCACACTTCTCATGACCACGGGCCGGCACCGCAGCAACAGCGGGTAGCTGGGAAGCGCCCCCGAGTCCACGTGCCCGTTACCGGCACGGTAACTCACCGCATACTGTTTGCCACTCGCGGGCCGCCGTTCGACAGCGGTTTTCCTCGCTAACGGCGAGCCTTCCTTGCAGTAGAGAGGATGAGACCGCGACCCATTTGTGCAGCAGCCTCACCGCCACCGCCACCGCTCGCTCGACGGCGCCGGTATCGTCGCTAGGCCTTTTCCGTTTCACTTCAAAGCTAACACGGGCGACGCTTCGGAATGAATTACTGACGCTTACAAGCCACAATATTTTCGTACCGTTGTTATCGCTCTTCGCAATAATTGTAGTGTGGGGAGTACACGCTGCCACCTTCTCCCGAGGGTGCTCACCGTCGCTTGCGCACGGAGCGCACTCGGCGGGAGCCGGGCGGACATCTCTTTCACGCACAGCGGGAGTCGGACGGACACGGGAGAAATGCACTTTGCCCTCTCCCGGTTCTCGCTCGCCTCTCGCGACGCGCGCGCTCGTGAGGGATGAGGGAAAGTATCCGGCGGGCGAGGAGGATGTTGCCCTCACGAAAACATAAAAAGGCATAAAAGAGCGCGACCGAGAGACCCCCGGGTCTCTCTGACCTCGCTACACCTACCTGCCTATACGGATATACCCGCTGCAACCCGTGAGTGACCTCGTTTGCGTGACTACCACACGCGACAAGGCAAGCCTATTTTATTACTTATTATACAGAGCGGACTTCCCTCTGCAAATATGCTTTATTGCCCACAGCAATAAACATTGTTGAGTTGACTCGCTTGTCGCCTTATTCGCCCGAACCCTACGTAGCTGCGATTATACGCGCTACGGGTTGGCGAAGACCCCCACATTTGGCGCTACCAACGTGGTTTGAATTGGGCAACACGGCGAGTCTTTTTTCTGTTTTTTGGAGCTGGGACTACTGAAGTTACAGCAAACAATGGCGACGGGCTTGTCTGACTTTCCAGATTTGTTCATGTTGTTGGATGTAGCGGCAGATAATCAGAGACCTAGTGCTAACGCGGCCGCAGCTTCCGAACAAACCAGTAGCTTTGATTTTGAGTGTTTCACGTGGAACAGTCGGGATCGTGGAAATGCCATGTTGGCAGGGTTTAGGCCTGAAAGTAGGCCTAACACGCCAAGCACCTCGCCGCTTCGTCCCGCGGCCACAGAGGCACATATGCCTCTAAATAGTTCGACGCAAGCTGCGGATGCGTCCGAACCTTCGGGCGGTTGTATTCCGTCGAGAGAAATAATGCTGCAGAATGCGCTGCAAGTCATGCAGAGCATAGCCGGCACCCTGCAGAACACAATGCAGGCCCCGCAGCAGAGCGAGCGACCACGAATTAAGGTAGACATGCCTACCTATAGTGGGTACCACAATCGCACTAGTGCAAACGAGTACCTCGACCGTCTGCAGTATTATCAGCAAGCCACAAGGCTTTCAGACGCCGAACTTTTCGCGCGCGTGGTTCCTGCTTCACTGACTGAGCAGGCGGCTCGTTGGTTCCGACTGGCCAGACACAGAGCCCGCACGGTAGAAGAGTTCCGCGCGAACTTCCGCGAGAAATTTCTTCCGGCCAAATACGAGTGGCGTTTGAGGAGAGAGTTGGAGTTACGTACCCAGCATCCAGACGAGTCCCTGATGGAGTATGTTCGAGCGATGGACGAACTTTATCGTCTCGCGAGCCCTCTCGCCACCTACGCTGAGAAAGTCGAGAGCGTCACACGGCAAGCGCACCCGACTTTTGCGGCCTACTTCAGGGGATGTAAGTTCAAAGACCTAGACGAGCTCGCCGCCGAAGCAAAGCGCATCCAAGGGGACATCCTCACGGAACGAGCATACCGTCCGCCTCCACACGCCGCGCTGTCACTCGAGCCTCGCTGCGCGTAGAACGGTGGTGGCATCGCTTCACATTCCCCGAGGGTCGACGCGTCGGCATCGTTCGCCGACGAGCAGGTCTAGCGTGGCTGGGAATTATCAGACCGCGCCTTGGACCCGTACGCCTACGCGCTGAAAACAGCACAGCATAACACGGCACGCAGTGCGCCACGGCAGGAACTTGCGACTAATGCGAGAACGGAGGAGCGGCACATGCCGACCGCTGAGCGTGGAAGCTACAGCCCGCCGGATTGGAGCGACGGGCGCCCACGCCACCAAGGCTTTGGTGTCCGTTCCTACCAGTGCGGCGGACTGGGGCACATCACCTGTGACTGCGCAAGCACGCCGGGCCGAGGTCGAGCACGTGGTTCAGGAAACAGGCGAGGCCGCCGGTGATCCACCTTGGGTCCCGGGCGGCGATCTCGAACACAACTGGTGATTTCGATTTACTTGCACCTTTGGCTTGTCGCGTACATGATGTCGCGGACTCGCGAGCGTTGTTCATCGAGCAAACGATAGCCCGAAAGAAGTTTGCCGCATTATTGGATACTGGGGCAAGTGCTTCTTTATTTGGTGACGAAGTGTTACATCATCTCCGCGAGAACAATATCCGCTTAAGAGATAGTGACACCACTTTCCGTCTTGCTTCCGGCACAGCACAATCAAGCAGTGCAGCTAGGCTAGTTATTCGTTGGGAGAGACGCGTCAGGCGACAATGCCTCGTACATCTTCCCGTTCTGTCAGTGCCTGTTATTTTAGGTCAAGACTTTCTCGCCAAGTCGGGTATTTTGATAGACATCGTCAGCTGAGGTTACCGAGAAAACGGAACGGGTGCTCTGAAGCGTTTCACAAAAGCGCCCGTGCCTGCGGAGACACGCCAGTCTCCAGGCGCAGCGAGAGCGGGACACACCCAGCCACAGCCGAGCGAGCAAACAGTAATTGGTAAAGACGATCAAAGCAACGGAGAGACGGTGGCACAACATTGTGCCGCGGTGTTGCAAGGGGCAGCGCACCCATTTTTGTCAGAGGTCAACAGCCTGCCGGAGAGAGAAAGGGCACGGCTGTCATCACTGTTGTACGAAAACGACGCAATTTTCACAGACCATCCGGGCCGCACTACGCTAATCAGGCACAGGATAGACACGGGTAACGCTGCGCCGTGGAAATGTAATCATCGGCCGATAAGCTTGACTAAACGGAAAGCACTTGACAGAACCTTAGACGAACTCATCGACACAGGCATTGTGGAAAGGTCGAACAGCCCATGGGGCTTCCCGGTAGTTCTAGTCCCGAAGAAGGACGATACTTATCGCCTTTGTGTAGACTACCGCAGGCTGAATGAGGTTACGAAGAAGGATGCGTACCCTCTGCCCTCCATTTCCTCTTTAGTATCTAACCTAGGCGGGGCGAAGTACTTTACGACGCTCAATGCTAGACGTGGATATTTTCAGGTCGAAATGGACGAGTGTGACAAAGAGAAAACGGCTTTCACTTGTCACAGGGAGCTCTTTCAGTTCAAAAGAATGTCTTTTGGCTTAGTCGAAGCTCCCGCTACTTATCAGAGGTTGATGGACCGAGTTCTAGGAGATGCGAAGTGGCAACATGCTCTCGCATATCTTGACGACATAGTGGTTTATTCGAAAACTTTCGACGAGCACTGAGCCACTTGAGAGACGTCCTAGACAGGCTGAGGTCCGCGGGTATCACGTTGAACCCGAGTAAAGCTCAGATAGCTGCGAACAGAATAACGCTGTTGGGATTCACGTTGGACAACGGCCGCATTCTGCCGAGTGAGGATAAGCTCGAGGCTATACTTAGCTACCCTTCGCCGAAAGACATCGGCGAACTGAGACGCTTTCTGGGATTGGTGAACTTTTATCGCCAATTCATTCCAGACTGCGCGGCAGTGCAAGCGCCTTTAACGAAGCTCTTGAGGAAAGACGAGCGTTGGACTTGGGGTCCAGAGCAGGAGGCGGCACTGCGCGGCCTCACAAAGGGGCTCGCTGACACGGCAGAGTTGCAGCTGCCCGACTTGAACAGGGAGTTTGTGATTCAAACAGACGCAAGCGACCTGGGTCTAGGTGCAATTTTGCTTCAGGAGCACGGAGGCATTCTCCGACCGGTTGCGTTCGCGAGCCATTCGTTGACGCCAGCGGAAAGGAACTACTCGGTGACAGAGAAGGAGTGTCTCGCGATAGTTTTCGCTCTACGAAAGTTCGACTATTATGTCGACGGAGTGGCATTCACGATTGAGACTGACCACATGGCTCTCACTTGGTTGAGGCGCTTGAGCGAGCTGAGTGGCCGCCTGGCGCGTTGGGCACTGCTGCTGCAGCGTTACGACTTTAACGTGCGCTACCGCAAAGGAAAAAGCAATGCCGCAGCTGACGCACTTTCGCGAGTGCCAATCCGAGGCAAGGGAGAAACCCTGGCCGTAGCCCGAGTAAGGGACGCGGAACAACCGTCGATCCTGGGCGAGAACATGAACCACGTAGATGTTGTCGGTTAGGCAGGAGTTGTCTTCAGCAGAAAGGAGCTGTTCGAGGCTCAGCAGAAGGATCCGTTTTGCCGAAAAGTGCTCGAAGGGCTCCGGGAGCCAGGCGGCACGGCCGCCGCGCACATGGAGGCAGCTGTTATTGCTGTCGGTGCGAAGCGCTCAGGAACAGCTGGTAATGCTGTGAAAAAGAGTTGACTTTTGGCCAGTTGGTGTTTAGACATAGGAACCATTGTTAAAAGCGCAAAACCACACAACACAAGATAAGACCAGACGAGCACAGGCGCAAACTGACAACTGATTTATTGAAGGCCGATCTCCAGCTATATATACCAACAGGCTGCGCAGGCGCATCGTCACAACAACCCCCCGGAAACATCACACATATCGCGAAAGAAAATCAATTTCAGCTTTATACAGCGCAATAGAAGTGTCGCTGACACACTCTTCACCTGCCTTTCTGATTAAAAATGCTTCCAACGTTTCACGTGCCGTTTTTTTGTCTGCTTCTGCCTACAATTTTTGCACATCGGAAACCTGGTTCACAATTCGGGCAGTTCATGCAGTGGTCGACAAGATGACTTCTCTCCTTGTTAATTAGATTTCTTGCGTGTTCCCTGAGTCGGTGATTGAGGCAGCGCCCCCCCGTCTGGCCGATATATACTTTGCCGCAGGTCAGGGGAATCTCGTACACAACATTGTTGGCACACTGAACGAAACGTCGTTCATGGTTCTTTTTACAGCCTCCCTTTTCCTCGGCACAGGTGGTGCCACGGCTAAGCTGAGCGAGCTTCTGGGGGACCGAGAAAGCCAACGGCACGTTAAACCGGCTAGCCACTTTTTTCAGGCTATGTGTGACCTTGTGTATGTACGGCACCACTTCTGGCCTCTGGAAGCCCTCCAGGGGCTTCGCGGCATCTGGGTTGCAACGGTGCTTTATCTTCTTAAGAAGCGTCTCAGCCACAGACAAGATGACCGAACCAGGGAAGCCGGCTGAAAACAGCCTCCCCAATTGAAGGTTAAAACTATCCTGCACCTTGTGAATGCACGACTTCCGAAGTGCTGAATCTAAACAGAGAGTTGCGATGCCTCTCTTTACCGTTTTTGAGTGAGCTGAATTGTACGGAAGGAGCTCTTTTTGTGCACGCGGAGAGTACGCCCAGCAAACATGCCTTTCGTTGAACGTCAATCGCAAATCTACAAACTGAAGCTTGCTTTCGTCTGGACGTTCAAAGGTGAAGGTTAGCCCTTTTCCATGATTTCTAAAATCTTCTAGAACACTCTTCATCGCATGCTCATACGAGGATGAGCACTTGTTAAACAGAACTAAGAAGTCGTCCACATAACGAAAAACTTTAAGGACCTTGTCACTGTAAGAAGAATTAAAACGATCGTGTAAAGAGCGATCGATGGTTGATAAAAAGATATGACACAACACAGGCGCGATACATGAACCAACACAGATGCCTTTCTTTTGAAGAAAAATCTGGTCGTCAAATTTGATAAAAGTGGACTGGAGGAGCGCGCTGGATTCCTATCTGCTGAATGCCGACGGTGTCCTGCTGAGGTATACTCCCACCAAGAATGACACAAGTGAGGCGTTTAAGGTGGTGATACCGCGCGCGTTGAGAGGAGCACTGCTACGCTACTTTCATGACTCGTGCATCGCTGGGCACGAGAGCGGCCCCAAGACTTACGTTAAGTTGTGTCGCTTCGCTACCTGGCTTGGCATGAAACGGGGCGTGATTCGCTACGCCCGATCGTGTCATGTGTGCCAAAGCGTGTAGCCCCGAGGCGAACGACCGCCCGGCTTCATGCAGCCTATCAACAGCCAGACTCCCTGGCAAATCGCGGCATGTGACGTCATGGGACCGTATCCCACAACACCGAGCAGGAACAAATTCTTGCTGGTGGTCACGGATCACTTCAGTAAATGGGTAGAACTTTTCCCCCTACGAAAACTGACGGCACGGGTGATCATGGATAAGTTGATGGAGGTTTTCACCGGGTTTGGTTTTCTGGAGCAGTTGATAACAGACAATGCATCCTACTTCACTGCAAAGGTGTTCGTTGACTCATGCGCCACACTTGGCATTAAGCACAAGAAGACGACAACCTTCTATGCTCAGTCGGACCCCATTGAACGAGTCAATCGCAACATCAATCGCGTCCAAAGCATTCGGTTTGTTTTCTAGGTCATATTGTAACACTGTATTAGTATATCAGCACATTTCTCACCCTATATGTTTTGCATATGTATTCACATATGTATTAACTATTGTATAAGTAATAATTCTTTATTGTACTCTCCCCCCTTACACAATTGCCTCTAGGGGCCTCTAAGGTATCTTTAAATAAATAAATAAATCAAGCCCATGCTTGTCGCGTTCTCTGAAAGACATAAGGACTGGGATACCTACCTTCCAGAGATCGGATTTGCATTGCGATCGACAGTGAACCGCTTGACTGGTTATGCGCCTTCTTCTCTCAACCTGGGGAGAGAGCTGCCGAATCATATGGATAGGGTTCTCGCGGATCGCAGCGGAATGCCAGTCTCGCCGTCAGCACGAGCTGAATACGCGACGCATCTACGGGCCAAGATGACGGAAGCTTTACATAAAGCACGCTGTAATCTTGGCGCTGCTAGGGTACAACAGAAGGCGCAGTACGACCGCTCGCATCGGAACATCCACTACAAAGTGGGCGATCTGGTGCTTCGACGCCAGCACGTTCTCAGCGATGCTAGCAAACAGTTCGCTGCCTCGCTGGCGCCAAAGTGGACTGGGCCGTATCAAGTGCGAGAGAAGGTTTCCTCGCTTGTTTACCGGCTCGAGAACAAGAAAGGAAAGCCGATCGGTGGACCGGTACACGTATGCGACCTGAAATGCTACGTGCCGCGTGATGAGCAGTGGGATGACGATCAGGCCCTCCCTCAACCGCGATCAGAGAGAGAGAGCAGCCAGCACCGAACGGCAAGCCCACAGCCGCGCTACAACTTGCGCAGCAGGCGGGGACCACCGGGCGCTCGAGGTCCCGTTTGATGTTTCTGGCAAATAGCAAGGTGTCACGCGCAATGCGCAATGCGAGTGTTAACCTTATCTGTGCCGACGTTATCGCACAGATGGAGAAATACGAGCAATCCATGCGCCTCCGAGACGACTTGTCAGTGGCCTGCCCTCCCTTCAGGGAGTCCCCTCGAGGGCCCTCGGCCCACCACCACAGACAGCGTCAGGCCTCACCCCGGACGCCCGCAAGACCGCCCCCCCCCCCCTCCCCCCATACACTACGACGCCGCTTCCCCAGCGGCCCATCGCCTCGCCGCCCGACCTCCGCGTCCGCCGAGGCTCAGTCGCCGGCACCACAGGAGCCCGGTGAGAGGACCCCCAACCAACAAGGCCGCAGCACCCAGGACGTGGCGACGTAGACGTCCCAACACACCATGGACCCACCGACGGCCTACGTATCCGACAGGCCTTGGCAGCGGCAGGAAAGGGCTTGCACCGGCACGCCCCCGGAGCAGCTGTTCCGGTTGTTCCAAGGCCGGACAGTCCGCGACGTAGACCGGAGGGCGAAGGGCGCCTGCCTGCTGCTGCCGGCAGGTACAAGGCTGTGCGGCTGTCATCATGCTGCGGGCAGTGCACCAGCCGAACTGCCGTCTACTTTGGACACCTCTCGCGCGGCAGATGTTCTACAGCACTGGAGAACCGTCGGTATGTTTACTGCTAGCGTGGACGTGCCTTAACTGGAAACGGACAAGTGTTTTGAGAAGCGTGTTGGCGATCACGTATGTGACGTGACATTCGGAGCAGCACTCAGCGAGGAGAAACCAGCCGTCAAGGAGAGTAGCGAAGGAAAGAGCGAAACGAGTGAGGGCCATGTTGCGATCATCAAACGTGTGTAACTCCGCTATTACGGCACCATTTCGAAAAATTCTCGTGGCTACATGCTCATTGTAGACTCGTGCACAACTGCAACACCACTACTAAATTTCGACCTCTGGGTGGTTAATGATCATGACTTTAAATCATACAATGTAACATCAGGTGTTTCTCAGGGGTCAGTTTTTGGGCCTTTTCTTTTTCTAATTTATATTAATGACCTGCCTGATTCCGTTACTTCTTTATAAGGCTTTTTGCAGATGACTGCGTTCAGCACCGCGTAATTTCTAATGAGTCTGACTTCTCTGTTCTTCAATCTTACCTAAATAAAATTTCTTCTTGGTGTGATACATGGCTTACGAAACTAAACATTAACAAATGTAAAGCAATGAGGGTGTCTCGAAAGATTAACCAGTCCATTTCTCAGGGCTATGATCTTAACGGTTGCCCTCTTCAGTTCGTCAACAGCTTCGGTAGAAGCTGTTGAGAAGCTGAGAAGCTAGGCATCCATATCACTAATAACCTGTCATGGCAGAAACATATTTACAATGTATGTTATGAACAAAGCTAACAGTACCCTTGGTTTTCTTCAGCGGAATTTCCGCCTTGCTCCCGTTCCGTTGAAACTACTACTATATAAAACATTCGTGCATTCAAAACTCGAGTACGCTTCACCAATATGGGACCCGTACACTAGCTCGTTAACACAGTCCTTAGAATCGGTTCAAAACTGCTCGGCTAGGTTTATTCTCTCTAACTACTATCGCTTAGCCAGCGTTTCTCACATGAAGCAAAAGCTTGATCTACCTCTTCTTTTTACTAGACATCGAATTTCCCGCTTATGCCTGTTTCATAAAATACAGTCGAACCTCGTTAATTCGAACACGCTTAATTCGAACTGCCGGTTTATTCGAACTGACGCTCTGGTCCCGTCAAAGTTTTGTGTATTTCAATGGGCGAAAACGCTTGGTAATTCGAACGCGAAAGCATTTGCGATGGTTAATTCGAACAAAGCGCGGACCGGTAATGCTCTCAGCAGCGCGCCGAATAACGCGGCGTCGCCTCCGACCGGCATTGTTCCGACACCGTCATAGAGCAAAAGCTTAAGAGAGACCCCTTCATGAAGCGGCGGAGGCCCAGTCCTGCCAACGAACTGCCCCACGCCGGCAAACGCTCGCTTCCTGATAACAGCAGAAAACGAAACTTCAGGGAGCGGCCTAAGGGTACGGCCACGCTAGTGGCAAAAACGCGCGGCTACGCGTCATGCCGCGGGCGGCAAATGCATCAGGAGTCTGGGGTTTTGGGGTGTGAAATAGGTTCGAGACCCATTTCTGCAGCAAATGCTGCATGCCGCGAGATGAAGAACCAATCAAGAGCGACGAGGGTGACGTCACGGAGCCATCACAACCGCACCGCCGCCACTCCGCGCCGGGTTTTCAATCGACAATCGTCGTCTCGCATGAAAGAACGAGCACTAGCAGTGTTGCTCGCGCATTCGGAGAGCGTGGGAGATCTTATCGCGCTGCCGTGCGGCGAGACGCGCGTGCCACGGTGGCCTCGCGGCAAGGCGTTGACGCGCGGCAACTTGCCGCTCCCGCTCGCGGCACGAGCATGACGCACGTGTTTTTTTGCCGCTAGCGTGGCCGCACCCTAAGCTGGCGCCGGGCCGGCTGGACCGGCGGCGTCGGCACCCCCCAAAGCCAGCAAACGCTCGCTTCCCGATAATGGCAGAAAATGAAACTTCAAGGAGGCTAATCTGCGCCGAACCGGCTGTACCGGCGGTACCAGCGGGTGCACACGGAGACAGTCGAAGGTGAGGGAGCTGCGAGGGAGTTGAGAGAGAGGGCGAGCCACCGAAGCCACTGCCACTGAAGCGGCAACTCCGCTTTCCTGCCGCCCTCCTCCCTCCCCTTCAACGGTCTCCGCGCGCGCACGTGCCCGTCGCCATGTCGGCGCCGTCCGCTCCCTGAAGTTTCGTCTTCTGCCGTTATCGGGAACCGAGCGTTGGCCGGCGTGGGCGCAACTCGCTATGCGCTTGCGCGCCACGAAATTTCACGACTCGCGCCGTTCGTTCAACTTGCTATGGTGCTCGAATACTCCAAAGATACGTCCTTCCGTTAATTCGAACTTCTTTTAATTCGAACAAATTTTCGGGCCAAATTTTCGGAATTATCGAGATTCGACTGTATAATAATGACCTAAATATGACACTTTTTTCGCCTCCAAGCCATTTGTCATCCCGTATTGATCATCGAATGAAGGTTGGGGTGCCTCAGTGTAAAAGCAATGCATACCTCGTAGCCTTCATCCTGAAAACAAATCAAGACTGGAATCGCCTCCATTGTCACTATCACAGATCATGATGTGTTCAAGTCGGCTATCTGTGATCATGTGCTGCCTCATTAGCCATTTTTTTTTCTTTTTCTATTGCCACTCCTCTGTGTAATGCCCGTACGGCCTTGAGACTTGAGACTTGCTTCTAAGCCTACGCATACCTCTAGCGCCATTCAAATCGCCCGCCCTCCCAAGCAAGGAGTGGCGACGTCATGGTCTCATAGTGACATTATGCTGCCGGTGAGTAAAACGCCACCTGCAGACGGCGGTTACGGCTTTTTTGTGGAAAACACAGACACATGGCCAGAAACAGAGCCAAGACAGAGCCGACGGCAGTGCGAAAGCGGAAGGGAAAGCGTGTGCCGAATTGTAAACATGATGATCATCGACGCTTGTCACAATGGACCTTGTTGACAACACTGACAACGGCACATTGTCTCACTATGCTGGGCTCGATTTCAGCGATATAAGCTCCGATGAGCATGACATGCTGCTGAGGGCTCGCGCTGCCGGCGTCGTTGCGTACTACGACGGCGGCCTTGACACCGGCTTTTCCGAGCGCGAAAGCAGCAAGGACTCCAGCAGTACGACGTCGGGCGAAGAATCTGGTCACTGTCTGAACGTGCCATCGCGCGGGCCGTTAGGGCATCCTGCGACATATCACATAGACGTGGCATTCTCTGCTGCTTGCAATTTCAAGCGTGAGTTTAGCGAGCCAGTAACACCTGCACAGCACTACGCGATAATGGAACTACTGAAACTCGAAAGCATGCGGCGTAGAATCGAGTGAAAACGAAACCTTTACACCACCCCATGTCGTTATCAAGGGTAACGCCAAAAAGTTTTTTCTAAGAATCTAATAGACGTAAGGAAGTAGCATTTTCTTTCGTATTATAATCCAACGAAATGATTTTTTACAGCGTAAGCTGTTATGGGCTCATTCTAATAGCCGTTTCGGTTCGCGTTGTAGTCCGCCGCCACCGCCGCCGCGTACCGCTATCGCCCGAAATGCGAAAAAAAGTACCCGGTCTCCGCCGGGATCTAACCCAGGCCCGCTGCATGGGAGTCGGATACTTTACCACTGAGCTACGCAAGAACGCTTGCTATCTAAGGCCTTATAAACACGCCCTAGGCGCAGACGACCTGAGCCTCCGCCAGTATGGTAGTGCCATCTAGTTAAGACGCCTGCAAAAACCGCATGCACAAGCGCAGACGACAAGATAAGATTCAGACGAGGTGCGCAATGAACGCGATCCTGATGTGAGATGTGCACCACGTATTCTCGGTACCTCTTCGGTACACGTTATGGCGTCTCCTCACAAGGTACGAACCGCTGCTGAAGAAGCGAATCGTAGAGCTACGTGCGCGGCTACAACCAAGCATCATCGGGCTCAGCAGACTGCTGTGCAGAGAGCATTACAAACCACAGCTCACCATCAATGCCGGGCGGACAGTTGAGATCGCTCTCGTCAAAACGAGGCGAAGAGACTTTGCCGCAAGACCATGTTGTGTGCAGTGCTGAAATTGCTACTCTTAAGCTGCTCCACCAGCTTACACTGTGACTGTGCTAGGTGTGCCGTGCAGGCCTGTGACTTTTTTAATCTGAGTGGTTGAGTACTAGTAACATAATTTTTTTTGAGGAGTGCATTCGTCATTGGGTATGTACCTGAATGTCCCTGGGGAGTCTTATCGTGTCCTGCATTTACCTGAATTTCTCGATTAATAAAGCTCTGTTCCCGATTGTATTGATGCCTTAAATGTTCTAGAGCATTACTCTATCACTTTACCCTGACTTTTTATTTGCCTTTAGGGACTCAAAGACTGAATTACCTAAGCAGTTCTGAGCATTCTGTAAGATAGAAGGGCCGTGCTTTCAAGCCGGCGATGATGTATTTGGCCACAACATTCAGAAAGTGATGCAACCAGACTAAGTGAGCCTGCACACCTGGAGCTGGGAAGGTGCCCGACTGGCCTCGGAGGACGGTGGCTGGCTGCAAGTGCAAGCGGGCCCAGTGGTTGACCTCTCCTCCTCCTCCCCCGAAAGCAGGCTGGAGTGCTCTCCAAGCCCCGCTTCTGCACAACACACAGGCTGGTCAAACTCAATGCAAACACACTGCCACAAAGCAAAGGTGCCACCACGGCGTGGCACTCAGATAGAGCGGATGTGACCGCAGTTCCTGAATTGCATGCTGGCAGCTGGTTGCCTCTAAGATGAGTGAAAATGTCCAGAGAAGCAAGCAAGTGCATCAGGTCAGTTCAGGTTGAGTGTGGGTTCTACGTCGCTTTCAGCGAGCTTCAGCGAGCACTTTTTCGAGTTTAAAGGGGTTGAGACATCAAATTTGTGGCTTGCGCGTTGTTTGTTTCAAATGTTTCTTATTGCTCCAGAAAGCATGATACACCGCTGGAAGGTTCATATATTCTCGGTAAATAATTCAATATCGCATTATTTATGTGCACCATTTTCGGTTTCTCGGCGCCGAGTTGGACACTGACGTCACTGGCTAGGAAGCTTGGTCACGTGGGCCCACAAGGCTGTGACGCACGCACTGCTGCATCGTCTGCTCTCGCACACACGTTTTGTACCAGAGCAGGCAAACAAACCCACGCCGACAGTTGCCATCGCTAGCTGCGGCAGCTCCGATTCCGACTCTGCATCTGCGTCCGATGCAGCTTATACTGCACTCTAGACTCGAGGCTCTCGAGGCTTGCCCTGTGCTGTGGGTCACCGCTCATTGTACATCACCCTAATGTGGTATGATGTTAATAAAACGCGTTACGCTTCCAACACAGTGGCGTCGACGTTAATCGCGCTAGCGATGGGTCTCGATCGCGAGAACGAGCATTTAGGCACTCTTTGGAAGCGAATTAAAATATATTTTGAACGTTTGCTGTGTCCAACACTTCATGTTGAGTGTCCTTTCATACAGAGGAAGCCTACAGCAGGCCTTTTATACCCTCAAAATTTGGTGTCTCAACCCCTTTAAGCATGAAAAACATGGAACTTTTCTAGTTATGCACCCCGTTCGCATTTCACACAGAAAACTTTGCACCGACCCTTCTCTGTAGCTAAAGTATTGCTTACAATGCGCCATAATTCACTGCATTTTTCCTTTAATTCGGGCCACTCGAAGCTTGGTTAAGAATGGCACTGCCCCGACAGACTTCGGTTATTTATTAAAGAAAGCGGGCTGTGCACAGCACAGTTCTGCTGTGTGGCTACCCAAGCCACTTTATTTGCATATTGCATGAAAAGCTAGCCAGGCTCTGTGGAAGGGTAAAATGAAACATGCATGCTGCAGTGTGCTGCCAGTGAAAGGAGAGACTCTCGAAAAGCAGCCGCTCGAATGAATGGACTACAGTGCTGTTGCTGTAGGGGCAATATTGTCTTCCAGCACAGCCGTTCAATTAACACAGACTTGTGAGAGACTGGTCGAACTGGCACCCTAGCTGCAAGTGGCGGCTGCAGAAGCAATGTCAGTGCACTGCACAGGTGTATCAAAGGGAGAGGGAAATACAGACACTTCCTCCCACCATGAGCTCCAAAAAATGTTTTTCTTCCAATAAAATTTGCTCGTGATTCTACACTGGTCTAACATTGTTTAGTGAAAGAACCTGTCAGCACAAGTTGCAGGCTGTACACGTCATTACTCTTCTGGGGCATCATGATGCAGTGTCATACCACGAGTTTCCTTCACCATTTTTGACAATATTACTAACTGGTTTTAAGTGACAAAGCTGCCTGATGACGATTTTCCAAATTTTCTTTAGCTTTTTTTTTTAATGCCCATCTGCATATTTCACTGAAAGCAGTTGCTTGAGTTATTCCTTTTGGTATATGTGCCTTTGCAAGCCTGCTGTCTTTCTTGCATCCATGTTTTTTAGTGCAAATGTCCATCAATTGTTGATACTTGCCCTTTATGATCTGCATGGCAAAAACAAAAATGGTACTGCACCATATATAGGGTTCAACATCTGGGCCAAGAGGCTAGTTGGTTCATGTCGCGCAGATGTTGAAGCGCACCAGCACACGACAGAAAAGCAGGCTGCCTGCTCTGCTACAGCATTTTGTGCGAGCATGCCCTTCACTGTGAACCCTACTCCCACTTAATTGGCTGCTTGTGAATGTCAAAAAGGGCACACAATCAAGCAAACGGAATCATTACATTACACCAGCCCAGATACACAACTAATGGGGTAACACAGAACAGCTAGTCACATTCAGGTGATGTAATATCACTAGCAGATAGACTTACAATGCCCAAGGAACGTCTGTGAACAGAAAGGTATTATTCTAGAATTTAGCTTTAGCATCGCGAGATCAGCAATACTGGTATTGCATTGCAACACAGAGACTGTTTTGAACCAGAGACTTGACCCGCATATAAAAAGGGCAATAGATTTAGGGATGTTCACATCACATAGCCCCGGTAATAGCCCTAGTGGGGCTGACAGTATAAATAATTTATTGAAATAAAAAAAATACAATCACAAAGCATGGCAAGCAAAAGGCAAGCAAAATGCAATTGACTCAATCAATCTTTATTTCCCATTCATTCATTCACAAAAAATGAACGCTGGGACAAGAACTAAAAGCTGCTTGTTTGCAGCTTGACAAGGTTCTTGGCCATATTCATGACAATAGGGACATAATAAAATAAAGTTTGTACACTTTAGTGTGTGCAATGTACAATCAATGACAGAGTATAAATGAAAATGTGTAAGGTGAAATGTACAATCAGTGTTACAAAGATGTGTGTTTTGTTAGTACAAATGACATATTAATATACAGTATATATCAGATATACATAA
Organism: Dermacentor silvarum; assembly: GCF_013339745.2. NCBI lineage: Eukaryota > Metazoa > Arthropoda > Arachnida > Ixodida > Ixodidae > Dermacentor > Dermacentor silvarum. Next base: position 177,987,981 of record NC_051160.1, on the reverse strand, counting down.
TTATTTTTGATTGCTGAAGGGTTAAAATTTATCATATTACATTCTATTAACATACGAAAACACAGACAGCAAATAAAGGTGTGTCTGGCAGGTTACATCCTATATGCGAAAATGTTACACATGGTAAAAAAAAAGGAAAAAAATTCTTGTTGAGGTACAGATTGTCACGACTTTCGGTGGACTAAAGAGAGACAGGGACAAGTCTAACGTTTAAAACATACATTTATAATTGCAAAAAGAAACGATAAAGGAAACAGCACAAAGAAAACAATTTACAGCACGAGCTAAGTATAGAAGTTCCCCAAAGTCCTGAGCTATCTTGATTTGATGAGTACAAAATATTAACATGAAGTCCCTCGACGTGGCCACGTCACCTAGTCATCGCGGCTTCCGACGACACGTCTTTGGGCCCGCCGATGCGTCGAAGACTCGAAGTCGCTGTGTCCGACGTTCGGTCCACGGTTGGCCTTGTTCGGGGGTCAGGATGGCGGGGTGACCGAGGCGCCTGGATCGCTCGGTCAACTCCGCTAGCCTGCGGATCGTAGCCGCAGGGAATCCGGGAAGCGGCGCCGTCAGCCAGTAGCTGCGGCTTCCGGTGGAACGTCCACTCAGCTCGCGGGTCGTGGCCGCGGCAGCCGAAGAACAGCTTCCACTGAGTTGCCGCCGTCTCCGCGATCCACCCTTCCTGCTCGGCCTCCTTCTCCCTGCCTGCGTCCCAGAGCGTAGCTGGGCTGCTCTCTTCGGCTACATGTCCCTTATCCCATTGGCCACGTAGCTGCGCGTGCACTGGTGCGCTTCTTCTTCTGCTTTCATAATGTATTCTTATTCGGACGCTCTTATTTTCTAACTTCGTTCTTCTTTATTCCTGCCACCGACTCCTCGTGTCTTTTTGTTTTCTTATTATCTTCTGCTTTTTCTTCTTCTTTCTTTCTTTCTTTATTGGCTCAGGACACAGATGTATAACTGTATTGAAGCACTAGTATTCTTGCATGTTATCAAAACGTAAAACCACTTAATTAAAGGAGGTAAGTAGCGACTTCTCATAGCCAAAGGAACGCTATGAAAATAATTACTCAATTTGAATTAAGAAGTCTCTTATTGTTTTCCTAGTAATTTCAGTTATCTCGATACCGTTTTCATGTAGTTTATTTAATAATGATGGGAAGCGATCGGTTAAACGATTTTGTCCATAATTTGTATGGGTGAGTGGTAGCAGCCATCTCTTTCTTTCCTTAATGTTGTAGGATATAGTGTAGACCGCTTATAACGTAAGTCGCCGGAGTCGCGCATATCTGCGCTATAAGCGGTACCGCACTATAACCAAAGCAACAATTTTCAAGGCCCGCACATATGCAAAACATGTGCACCGAGCCGCCACGCGTATGCGACAGTCGAAGAATGCGGCTAGAACGTTTGAATTCAATGTACAGTCGAATCTCGTTAATTCGAACCAAATCATGCGGCGGCGCCTCCGACCGGCATTGCTCCGGCACCGCCATAGTGTAAATGCTTAGGAGAGACCCCTCAATGTTGCGCGCGAAAAAAAAAATGTGGCCGACTTCTCACCCTCTCTCAAATGGCAAGGTCGCCGATTCTGTGTTGCGTCGGAACATGCGTGTACGTGCCGACGTCTCAGCCACGCTACCGCAGCCTACTGTAGCCACGCGTAGAAAATGGCAGTGAACCCTTCTTTCTCCTTTATGCTTTCTCTACTTTCTAGTCCCGTGTTGACCTTGCACGCTGCGGCTACGGCGAAGCAGGAAGCAGCGGCGCTGTCCCAGGCCGCCCAACAAAACTGCCCACGCCGGCAAACGCCTGCTTCCCGATAACGGCAGAAAACGAAACTTCGGGGAGCTGGCGCCGGGCCGGCCGGCGGGGGCGCATGGTGACAGTCGAAAGTGAGGGAGCTACAAGGGAGGGCGAGGGGAGCCACCGAAGAGGCGGAGTTGCCGAGGCAAAATCCGCTTCCCTGTCGCCCTCCTCCCTCACATTCCACGGTCTCCGCGTGCGCCCTTTGCCGTGCTGTGCCGGCGCCACCCGCTCCCTGAAGTTTCGTTTACTGCCGTTATCGTGAAGCGCGCGTTGGCCGGCGTTGGCAGTTTCGTGGCCCTTGCTTGCTATGCGCGCCGTGATATTTCACGACTCGCACTCAAGATTCTGGTTTCAGCCTCACTGGCTGTTCGTTCGCACCACGTGCCCTTCTCCTCCACTTCATCTCTCTTTCTTCCTCGAGCACTCCTTGGGGCGCCCATTTGAGGGGAGCGTTCGCCGTCTCCGTTGACTTCCGTACTCCCAGGCAGCCGCACTGTAACAGGTATTTCGTTTCCCGCAACTGCACTATAAGCGATACGTGTATACATGGAGTGCTATGGGAAAATTAACGGGAGTCTGAAAAGACTGCACTCTATCCGGTCCTGCACTATAAGCGGTTACGTTATAAGTGGTCTATACTGTAGTAGGGTTAAGAGACGTCCGTCTCTCGGATCAGCTGTGCTGTAACTCCAAGCTAAAGGATGCTTGGACTCGAGTGCGTCAATGGGAAGACGCCGACAAAGAAAAAGCGGCAAGAATAATTGCAGAAGGTTCCAGGCCAGTTCAATTAGACACAGCCAAACTTCGCAAAACCCCTCGACGCTGGGATGCCAGGCAGCAAGGCGCGCTGCCCAGGATGGAACTCTCTGGCGACGCAACTTGTTCTTTTTGTGAGCATTCGCTGCATCCATGCTTAGAATTCCCAGCACGTGCGTCGCTCTGCAATCACTGTCGAAAGAAAGGACATTTCACTGTGGTATGTCGTTCCCGCAAAGCAAAGCCGACCAAGCTTGCTACTATTTTCCCTGGATACTGTCGTGGTGCCTGAGAACGCCAAGTACGTGGATGTCATGGTAGACAATTATACTGCCTCTTTCAAAGTCGACTATGGTGCAGAAGTCTTGGCATTGCCGGAAGGTTTCCCGACAGTGCCTCCGCAGCTCGACAAAGTGGACAATCAGTTGACAGGTCCAGGACGTCAACCGCTTCGAGTACTTGGATCGTACGTCGCCCAGCTCCTCTGGCAAGGGAAAACAAGTGCCCAGCAACTGTATGTGGTGCAGTCTCTCTCTACTCCATTACTAGGTTTCCCAGCACTTCGAACACTCGACGTCGTCCGATACCTAGGAGGCGTAGCGACCCCTCCGCCGCAGCACCATGCGGAACTCTTCAAAGGCCTCGGCATGCAGTATGTTCCAGGGAAACTACCAGCAACTTCGGATGCTCTTTCGAGGATACCACCCAATGTTTCATCTCCTCTGGCACGGTGGAATTATTTGCAATGGAAGTTGTTAACAACACATGCTCAACTTTGCTGTTGACTCCGCAAGACATCGAGAGAGCCCAAAGCATGGTTGGTGAGTGTACGTCACTAATATCATACGCCCAACATGCTTGGCCTCAGAAGAAGAAACTGCCATTGCACTTAACGAAATATTCAGCCGTAGCTAACGAAATCACAGTCTGTGATGATCTTGTGCTCAAAGGCTCATGCATAGTGGTTCCCACTTCTTTGAGACCTACAGTCCTGAATTTACTGCACGATGGTCATCAAAGACGCAGTGTGTTCGGACACACTGCGTCTGTGACATCGACAGCATCGTATCAAGTTGGCCTGACCCCTGTTGCAACCATATCGCTCTTGCGGTTTGACTCGGCAACGCCCAACGTGATCCATCTTGATAAATGTTTCGGCAATCTAGCAACTCCAGCGACCTCCCAGGAACAGCATAAATTGGGGCAACACCTGCTTCCACCCTTCAGTGGGCTCGGTGGCACCGCAAGGCGCACGATGCTAACTTTCGTGCTCTACTGTGTACAGGTATTCCTGGGACCCGGTTTGCGCGGTGATGCCTCGTTTCCGGCCCCGTTCGGACACACTGCGTCTGTGACATCGACAGCATCGTATCAAGTTGGCCTGACCCCTGTTGCAACCATATCGCTCTTGCGGTTTGACTCGGCAACGCCCAACGTGATCCATCTTGATAAATGTTTCGGCAATCTAGCAACTCCAGCGACCTCCCAGGAACAGCATAAATTGGGGCAACACCTGCTTCCACCCTTCAGTGGGCTCGGTGGCACCGCAAGGCGCACGATGCTAACTTTCGTGCTCTACTGTGTACAGGTTGGTGAAAAATATCGTTCTACGAAGTGTTTTAGAACTAGCTGTGCATGCCTGGTGGTGTTGCCGAGCCCTGCCTGTTTGTGGTCATGTTGTATGAATGTATCTCGTATGGTTCACTTATTGTTAATTATGTGTGGCGACATAGAGGAAAACCCAGGTCCTGATTCTGATGTAAAGGGTAATCTTAATCCTGATTCTGATGTTCTGCAGCAGATTTTACATACCGTCACAGAAATTAAGGCCTCCCAAACTGAACTTCAAATCGGAATGCAGGGCGTCCAAACACGCCTGTCTCTCATTGAGAACACGCTTGCAACACTCAAAGACTGCAAAGAAAAAGTTGAAAAGTGTGAAACAACTGTTAATGCGGTTCAAAAGCAAGTCGCACATTTATACAGTAAAATGGACGACTTAGAGAACAGAAGCCGCCGTAACAACATTGTGATATATGGTATCCCAGAAGGTAGCGATGAAGGCCCCGCATCTTTGAAGAAATACGTCGAAAACGAAATCTTTAACCATTTGCTGAAAGTAAAAGTACAGACTGTGGAGCGCAGTCCATCGCGTTGGAAAAAGATTAGCTAATCGGCATTGACCCGTCATACTGCGTTTTTTTGATTTTGTCGAAAAAAATGACAGTTCTGCGCAACTGTTTAAAGCTCAAAGGAACAGACCTATCGGTGTCGGAGGATTTTTCATTCGCAGTTCGTGAAACGCGCAGGAAGTTATGGGAGTCCTCAAAACCAAACCGAGCATGCGGTGATAGGGTTGTGCTTCTTTTCGATAAGCTGAAAATAAATGACACGCTCTACGCATGGGATAAGCAAGTGGAAAAGAGGATACTTCTTAAGCAAGCGCGTTCTGAGAGGACTGGTCGCGAGGGTAATAGTTCAACTGCATGATGCCGAGAAAGCACGCCGTCGTTTTCTTTATTATGTTTCAACGCTAGAAGCATAGTGAACAAAACGGATAAACTAGAGGAGATTTTATTGGCTTACGAGCCTGATATTCTAGTAATTACCGAGACGTGGCTTCATCCCTCTATCCACGATTCAGAAATAATTCCAAAAGATTATAGCTTAATTCGCAAAGATCGTGATAGCCGTGGAGGCGGAGTGGCCATCGTTATAAAGAATGGTCTAATGTTCCAAGAGGAACAAGGTATACCTGACCACGAGAGTCTCTGGTGCACTGTCACATTTCAAGCCACACCTCTGCTAATAGGTGGAGTATACAGACGACCTGGGGCACCTGAAAGTTACCTTACGGAATTACACAACTACCTGCTCAAAAAAATGCATGATCGAACCAAGCTAGTACTAGTTGGCGACTTCAACTTGGCAGGAATAGACTGGGATAACCTAACCGTCGGCCATAGGGAGGTAAACAGCTGCGAACGACTTTTTGATACCATGCTAAGTTTTTCTTTATCTCAACGTGTAACGCAAGCGACACGCGTCCAAGGGCTTGTTTCTAATATCTTAGACCTTGCTTTGATTTCCTGCTCAGTAGATACTGAAGTTAAGGTGGAAGATGGAATATCTGACCATAAATTGATTCTAATTAATTTTCCTAATCTTAGCCTGGCAAAAAGTAACACTGAAAATTCACATATATTTATTAAAGATTATTGCAGAGCAAACGATGAAAGTATTATTGATTACCTGGAAATGAAGTTAGACGATTTTTATGCTGAACCTTCCGATGATGTCGAGAACTTGTGGCTAAAATTTAAAGCGGCAATTTTTCACTGTGAAGAAACTTATATTCCTACGAAGCGTAAGCGGACAAAACAAAGAAATCCTTGGATAACGCGCGAACTTATTCATATGAAACGGAGGCTGAAAAGAATTCGGAAGCGTAAATCCGATCCAGCAGTAATAAATCAATATTACCACGAATTTAAAAGTCTGTTGCGGCAAGCAAGAAATAACTTTTTTTCACACACCTTAACAGATTTCATGACCACGCAACCGAAAAAATTTTGGCGTTACCTTGCTAAGCCGGACAGTCCAATCCGTAAGATGGAAATCAACGGCATCGTTACTGAAAATACGCACGTAATAGTTAACTCATTCAATTCTTTTTTCCAATCTGTATTCACCCAAGCATGCCCAGTCCAAGTACCGCTTGTTCAACGTGATTCGGCTATGCCGGAAATCGAGATAACCGAACGAGGTATCTTGAATCTGCTTTTACAACTAGATGTTAAGAAATCCCCGGGCCCAGATAAAATCCCAAATGTGTTTCTTAAGCGTTATGCAGAACAACTTACCCCTTTTTTGTATAAAATATTTACGCTTTCACTGAAAAATGGTGCACTACCGACAGACTGGCTATGCGCCAGAATAATCCCTATTCATAAAAGTGGTAACAAATATACTGTGGAAACATATCGACCCATATCACTAACTACTTGTTCTTGCAAATTGATGGAGCATATCCTCAACAAAGCCATCATAGATTACCTAGAGTCTAACAATATTCTTTACCCTAAACAGCACGGCTTCCGTAGAGGGCTCTCCACGGTAACACAGCTTGCGGAAATAACACATGACTTCGCTGGCATAATTGATTCTAAGCTTCAAGCTGACGCAATCCTCATAGACTTTGCGAAAGCATTCGATCGCGTACCTCATTCTAAATTAATAGCCAAGCTTGAATCGATTGGCATTAATAGCAAAGTAATAGGATGGATTTCGGCTTATCTAACAAATCGTACCCAGTATGTAAGTTTAAACAATGTAGATTCTAATTGCCTAAGCGTTTTCTCCGGCGTACCCCAAGGGTCTGTTTTAGGGCCAACATTGTTTCTTATATACGTTAACGACATCTCTTCTTGTGCAGAACCAGGTGTAACATTGCGACTTTTCGCAGATGACTGTGTCATTTATACTGCAATCCGCAGTGCAGATGACCACCTAAAGCTTAATTCTTCCTTAGAAAATATTGCCCAATGGTGCAATACGTGGGGGATGGAAATAAATGTCTCTAAAACAGCGTTCATCAGCCTAACCAGGAAAAAACAACCTTCATCATTTACGTACAATCTTGAAGGCTTGAATATTACACAAGTTGACAAAGTAAAATACTTGGGTGTCACATTTTCGCAAGACTTAAAATGGGATAAGCACATTACCGATACATGCGCCAAGGCATTCAAGCAACTAGGGTTTCTGCGCAGAAGATTGAGCAAAGCACCTCAAGCCGTTAAACTAACTGCCTATAAAACTCTGGTCAGACCTATTCTAGAATACGGAAGCATAGTGTGGGACCCTCATCAAAAGTACCTTCGTGATAAACTTGAAAGATTACAAAATAGGGCTCTTAGGTTTATCTATTCAAAGTATTCTTGGCACGAGAGTGCAACGGACATGCGCAATCAAGCGCATTTGGCTACTCTTTCTTGCCGGCGTCATGTTGCATCTATGAAGTTTCTTTATCTCCTCTTTTACGGACACATTAAAATCAGAAAAGACGACTATATACACCCGCCTGGCCGTCGGTCTAGTAGGACAAACCACGATAAGTGCATCCGGCCATTTAATACGCATTGCAATACATTCAAGTATTCCTATTTCCCTCGCGCTGTGAACGCTTGGAATGCGCTACCAAGCGAAGCTGTAAATAATCCAAACTTAGATCAGTTTTGTTCACTTGTGGAGCAGCTAATGGACCCTGTATAACTGCTTTTCCTGATGAAAAATTGCAAAAAGTATCTTGTAGTATTGTATTGGTATTGTTTGTACATTTCTTTTCTCATGTATAGCATACGATTTATAGTGCTAGATTTTTTCTTCTCGTGTACGCGATGTGTAACCATGCATAGATAATATAATATTCATGCACTTGCTGTTGAAAAATGTTCTGATTACCTCATGTTGTCGTGTTGTCTTTTTCGGAACTTGTATCTTATTATATGCCTATGATGATGTAAGCCCGCTCCCTGTATGGGTCTGCAGAAGACCTACAGTATTGATAAATAAATAAAATAAAAGTGTAAACCGGTGTAAAGCGAAAGGTAGAGAATCGGTGTGGTGGCCGGGAATTTCAAGAGACATTGAGTCCATGGTAGCCAGATGCGAGTAGTGTGTATATACTCGCATAAATCCAGCAGAGCCCCTTATTTCCACACCTATACTGGGTCGCCCATGGAAAGTTCTGGGCATAGACCTCTTCCACAGCAAAGGACAAACATTGTTGCTTGTTGTGGATTACTACTCTCGCTTCCCCGAAGTTATTACGCTTCGTTTGTCAACAGCTTCTACGGTCATCGAGGTACTAAAGAGCATATTTGCTCGGCACGGTATCCCGGAAGTCGTGAGGTCCGATAATGGTCCACCATTTTCATCTCACGAACTCAAAAACTTTGCCAAGACCTATGGTTTTACCCTCGTGACCAGCAGCCCACACTTTCCTCAGTCGAACGGAGAGGCTGAAAGGATGGTCTGCACAGTAAAGGAACTACTTGGCAAATCGAGTGACCCACATCTGGCTTTACTCAGCTATAGGGTCACACTGAGTGCGAATGGCTTCAGCCCTGCAACTCCTAATGGGCAGACAACTCAGGACTCCCATTCCGAAGACGAAACAGTTGCTGCAACCGGCTTGGCCTGCGAGAGACATCGTGGCAACAACAAATGCAACTTACAGGAAGAAAAGTGAGTGCAAGTTTAACCAGCGTCATCGGGTTAGGCCACTCCCAGCACTAGAAATGGGAGAACGAGTCTGGGTTCGACCTGAAAGAGTTCAAGCAACTGTGTTGAGTGAGGGCCAACGACCTTGCTGTTACATCATGGAGACGGATCAAGGAACAGTCCTGCAGCGTAACCGGCGCCACCTGTCGGGGTTCTCAGACAAAAATCAGACCGACCTTGAAGCGTCTACAGACACAACGCAGGTTACTTCATCTGCAGATTTGACAGCGGACATTCCAGGCGCTGCATCGACCAGAGTGCCAGACGCCGTTGGTGGCTCTGAAGACGGCAGTGTTGTGAGGACACAGAGTGGCCACCATGTACTTCCACCCATGTGTTTGAACTTGTAAGTGGTGCAACAAAAGCTACAAGTAAAACGCCGCCTTGCTTGTAGCAAGGCGGCGTTGTCGTCGCCACCTATGAGCTGTCTGGTGACGCCGCCTGTGTCGAGGCAGGGATTGCGACGCGGCAATGAAGACACTTGATGTTGCGACGCTGAAGCGGGTAGACGTGTCTTTTCTTCGCATGCGGCGTCCGAGCCGCCTCAACATTCAACAAATTCCAAGCATGCTGGACATGAAATAGTTTAAGGTAACGTTCCTTTTAGAGAGTTGACATTCAGTAAACTTGGAAAAACTCATGGTGGAATCCAAATTCTTCATTTGCGCTGCTGCATGCTGTGCACTTTTATTTATGCAAGAAGTGAAAGTTGGCAGAATTTGGTGCCTGAAGAAAGTAACGATATTGCGCTAAATGCACAACAAAAGTGTACAGCTGACAGGGGCTCCAACTTATTCCTTCAAAGTTCAAATATATCCTTTATAATTTGGTTGAATGTTATTAAATTAAAGAAAGGCAGCAAGAGCATTTAGGTAGTTGTAAAGAAAATACGTTTACACAGTGGAGCAATAAACGAGTTATTAAATGACAATTGTCAGTGTTTGCTAGAGAGAAGTGACGGAGGAAAAACAAAGCAATTAGGAATTGCTGACGGAAAATTAAGAAGGATACAGAGCAAACATTCTGTGGTTATGCGAGGCAGTTTTGGCGACAAGTCTACAGAAACACAACACGAACCTTGCCTGGACAGCACAAGGTCCATCTTGTGCTGTCCAGGCAAGGTTCGTGTACGTTGTGAGCGGCCCGAAGGGGCCGCTCATGACACATATCACTCAATCGCGAAATTATATATATATATATATATATATATATATATATATATATATATATATATATATATATATATATATATATATATGAAACAGTAAATCGTACGCGCTTCCCTTTTGCATTAAGCCAGTTGCATTAAGCCAGTTAACAACGCAGATTTTACTTGACGCAGACGCTGCATTCCGCTGTTGCAGTGCTTGGAAATCGTCCAGCGCAGCTCGGACAAAACCTCCAACGAGCAGCCCAGCGGAGTTTACCTTTTTTCTCCATGTCGACGGCCAACCGCGCTCGCACCAGATCTAAAGTAATCTAAAGGCAGACAGGCTCGGCCTCTTCGATTTGCCGCCCCTGTTCGATTTTCCAGGGCAGCCCGAGAGTAGCTGTTCTTGCTCGCACATCGTGCGAGCAGGCACACTCTCGCATGCCCTGTCGTCTGCGCCGAGGGTCTTTTCCGCCCTGAGGGGGAGCATTCGAAAGCAGAACATGTCACGTAGAAAAGTGTAGCCGCCTGCTACGAAAGATTCTATCATCGATGTGCGCAGGAATTAGAAGCCCGTATGTTTTTTGGTACTCTAAATCACACGACGCCTGCACCTGGTCGAACATAGTAGTGCAAGAGCTTTTCATTCTTCCTTCACGCTTTCACCATTGCCATTGCTCATCACATAGAGTTTCGGCCGTGACTGTCGCAGCAGACCATGGAGGAAGGAAAAAAATCTCCATGCAGGAGACAAAAACGTCTGCTGCGACCCATGACGTCGCGTCCGCCATAACCCATGATGTCACGTCCACGACCTACTGAACTACAGACCTGCACAGATCTCCCTGCTCCAGCACGCCTGGTCTAGTTCACCCCTTTTGCCGCTAGGGACAAAAAGTACGCGCAAAGTGGCGCTAGTTATAACCTGTTCGCTGTCGTCTGCTTCTGCGATCTGTTCCAGTGCTCGTGCCGCTATTTCTGCAGGCACAGATCGTTTACATTGTTTGTAAATGCATAAATTCAGGAAAATAAAAAAAGAAAACAAAATTTGCGAAGGATTTTTTCTCATTTCAATCATGAGGTACAGTAGGAAGAGCGGTGCAAGAAAGGAAAACAACGAGTACAGCCGGCAGACGATAACATTTCCTCCCGTTGCCTTCGCAGTATAGGAAAAAAAATCTGATTACCAGAAGTAGAGTGACCTAGTTCTAGTACACTCTACCAGAAGATTCATAGGATAAAATATAGTACAATAGAGTAATAAAGAAATACAATAATAAATAACTTGATGTATTGATATAAACAAGGACATTTAATAGAATCACGCAGACGATATGTATACGCAGACCGCACACAAACTGCGTGAATCTGCAGACGCTGCAGAAGGCATGGAACTTCATCCCACAGATGGGATAACGTAAACGATCACATCGTGATATATTGCTGTGTGCCATCATGTAAATCAGAACAAAGCAAGGACTCTAGCATCAGTTTTCACAGTTTCAGAAAAGCTTTGCGATGCATATTTGACGGGCCGAACCATAGAATAAAGAACCAACTGGGCCGAACAAACACTTATAGTACGTTCAGCTGACCCGCACTGGCCAGTACGCCGGAAATTGCGTCAAGCCCGGCACGAGTTTCACGCACTGCGCGCTGCCAGACGAACGTCCGGTGTGAGCGCCCGCATGTGCCGCCTATCTCATCACTAGCGCCACCTACAGCGCTGTTACGCCGACTCAACGCCAAGCCCAAGCGAGGCAGGGCTCTCTCCCGTTCGCTACGGCCGCCGCAACGCACGGTCACGGTTTGGCGCGTTCCACTATGTTTTCTAATAAATAAGTGTTACCCTGTTATTCTCGCCTCAGCCTTCACGCCTCAGCCATCACGCCCAGCCCTCACACCGGAGCACCGGCGGTGTGCAATCTTCCCTAGCGCCCTCTGTGCTGCGCGCGAGTAGCAGACGATAACGTTTACACGGCCCCTTCGCTTCGGCAGAAAACTGTCGATTTCAGTCGTTCCGCTATGAATGCAGTGGAACTTTACGTGGGCGGCGGTTGTTTCAGATGCCTTCTTACGAAAGAACAGCTGGAACACCTCCAGGCAGGTAAGTATATCATGTTATTTAATGTGTTACTGTCTGAAAGGAAACACACATTCGTGGACTTTGACCAGGCAGTCGGATTGTAAGGTGTACGCGTCTTTCTAATGCTGTGTGTTCTTTTCCTTTTGCCATGAAATAATAGATCCATCAAAAGTTCCCCATTTTATCGCTTCTCTACGAGCGAGTGGTGGTGACAGCAGCGAGAGACGTGCGGACAGCCATCCAACTAGTGAAGACACGTACGGTGTGCATGAACAACCTGCACGATTCTTATCGATCAGTGTGGTAACGGTATGCTTGCCCACAAGATGATCACGCACGTGCACAATAAATAAATAAATATTACAATAGCATGAAGGTAAGATAAAATCGTAGAGTGTGCGGAAGAAAAGGTACCGTGAAAAATAACAAGGAAGGGACGTACGGCGATAGAGACCGAGTGAAAAGAGCGCTCTTTTCACTTTGTCTCTATCATTGTCCCTTCCTTGTTATTTTTCGCGCTGTTACATAAATTGCAATGAACCAACTAGCCCAGAAAGCCACCATTCTGTAGTACCGTGAAGCATTACAATACACCGTAATTCTGTGCAGGTGGCAAAACTGACGGCCAGGCCAAGGAATGCGTCACTTTATGGAGCGAAGGCGAAACTAAAATCCTCCTTGAGAAGTTCACCCAGTGTATGCCCGAAGTTGGCCCTATGAAAAAATTTAAAGACAAGAAAAGCATGTGGGCAGCCATCGCCGGAGAACTCTCGAGTGAATTAAACGGGCTTAGAGAGGACCGCGATATACGCAGTGCGAGAACCGCTTTAAAACCGTAAAGAAAAAACATAACAACGCAATTATAACCGACAGTCTGGGGTGAGTCCCGTAGACGTTCAGAACAAATGGACAAACTCGCCGCCGTGGATTACGCACTGTACCCCGAAGCGTCGGGCGCGTAGAGCGCAACACAGCCAGGCGTCCTCAGCTGACCACGCTGCGGGTGCTGCCACAGCAACGGAGGGGAGCGCCGTTGCACGCCCTGCTGCAAAGCGGCCGAAGACGTCGAAATCGCTGTGTGATGTGGAAAATCCACAAGGATCGAGAGGAAGGCTAGGGAGCGAAGGCACCAGGAGACCCTCATCAGGGATCGTTGTTCACACAAAAAGACTAGGGTCTACAAGTCTGTAAATATAAGATAGTTTATTGTTTTTCTAACGGGTGTGAAACTGCTGGAACAGGTCCTTCGCAATAAAGACTTCTTTTTCAAGCTTCACTTGCTTCCCGTCATTGCACCGCATGTACTTTCAACGGAAAGAGCGTGCGCGCCTTTTCGCCTCGCCTAGCTGCCTCAGCAGCCGGGAGGTTCCAGTCTCATCGCGTCTGTTTTGGCTGTGACGCGCGTTGTCGCCTGCCGGCGCCTGACCATCATCAAAATCTGGCTCGCCATTCATGATGCACACATTATGAAGAACACAGCATGCAATTATGAATTTCGTAGCCCTTTCCGTGGTGATTAAATTCCAGTTGCACCAGCTGCCGAAACCTGCTAGCTTTTCAAAATTCCGAAAACATTTTCTATACGCACACGTGTGCGGCTCAACTTTAGATTAAATCTTCTTTCTTCAGTGTTCATGTGTCCGTGGTCGCGAAAAGGCGTCAAAAGGAACTCTCCAAGTGGGTACGCGGCGTCCCCAATCAAATGAAAGCGCCCCGCTTCGCAAACCGCGGGCAATTTGTCGCTTAAGAAAGACATATCAAACATGTTCGCGTCATGGCACCTTCCAGTTGGACCGCAGAATACATCAATGAACATTCTACTAGCGTTACATGTGCCCTGCAGAGCGTATGTCGCCTGGTCATGTCTGTCCACGAAAGAAGATTTAACTTTATTTTCGGGACACCTTGTCTTGATGTGGGTTCCGTCGATTGCTCCCAGAACGTTAGGGAATCCCGCGATCTGGAAGAAACACATATGCATGCTCATACATAAACACAGTATTCTAGGACAAATTGCTGGGTTACGTTTTTGACGTATTTAGGTCGTTTATTGCTAAATAGCTAGATTTCGCGAACAAATTCTGCCGTCGCCTACCGAGAGATATTGAGTGAAAAATTGGGCTACAGTTGAGGCTCATTCATCTTGTAATGCGCCGAGTGCAACACTAATAACCACGAGGGGAAACACCAGACGTACAGCGGTGAGCACTGTTAGGGTGAACACGCGAGCGCGTGGCCGATGGCACTATCAGCGCCGCGTAACAGCCATCGTTGGAAACATTGCACATGGTAAGTGGTTCTTGAGGGAAAGGGAAAGGTTGGCGCTATCTTCTGCAGCCCTTGAGGGAGCACGGCTCAGCGCCAGCCGCATGTGCTTTGCGAAACACTCTTTCCACCGCGCGCATCACGTCATCGATACGCTTGTTCGTCGTCTGCTAGCCGCATTTTTTGTTCGCTGAGCTGATACCTTCTGCATTTCAAGGTCCACCTGGATTGAAGATTGGCGCGTGAAGGAAAAAAGTGAGTGTAAGAGGGATAATTATTAAACTTTTTATTCAAGAAAATTGCACTTTTGCAATTCAAGTTAAACAAGACCATGAGAACAAATATAAAAACATGAGCAAATCTAATAGCGAGTCATGTGACCACTTACAGCAACGACTGCAGCTATTCTGGACGGTAACGAGTCGTAAAGTGATCGAACATATTCCCGATCGGCTTTCAGCCTTTCCCACTCGTTGCTGACTTGCGCCCACAACTGGTCCGAAGTCGCGGAATAAAGGGGCTTCCTTGCCAAAGAAGCTTTCAGACGGCCCCACACGTTTTCTATCACATTCAGGTCCGCTCCTTTCGGAGGCCATTCCAGTAGCTGCATGTGCTGCTCCGCCTGGAACTCCTTGACAGCCCGCGCCGTGTGTATCGGTGACCGGTCCTGTTGGAACAGGTAATCACCGTCTGGGAATAAACTGCTCGCATATGGCAACAGCACATTGTTCAAAATGTTGCAGTATTGTTCCGACGATAAGTGTCCACGTATACGTTGCAGGGGCCCTAAACCATATCTTGAAACAGCACCCCACACGTTCACACTCGATCTCCCACTGGCAGAAACACCTTGCACGTTGTCCGGGTCGTTCCTGCGTGGCATTGTGACGTTAACTAAAACAATTGCTTTTCAAAGCAGGAAGTTTGCCTCACCGTGTGCCTGGTAGTCTCCAAACACGCAATCTTTGGTCTTGTCGCGTCGAAAACGTCGACTCATCCGAAAAGATGACGCGACCCCACTCTTCTGATGTCCATGCTTCGTGCAGCTCAGCGAACTGCCGTCGTGCGTCCTTGTTTGCCGCCGTTAGTAGTGGCTTCTGCGCTGCGACGCGACTGCGAAGGCCCGCAGTACGCAGGCGACGTCGAACAGTGGTGTCCGAAACGTCCAAATCCAAGTCCTCGCGTATTGCTGGGGCTGGCAAGAAAGGGTTACGAACAGCAGCTGCAACTATGAGGGCGTCTTCATCGTCTGTGGTAGCTTTAGGGCGGGGCGCGCGGGGTGCATCCTGAATGCGACCTTCATACTTGTAGGCTTGAATTATCCTGTTCACAGTCTTCAGGGGCCTATTAACTAAAGCGCCAATATACCGCTGGGAATAACCTTTCAGGGAAAGATCGACAATTGAGCGCCGTTCATCATCGGGAACCCTAGCCATAATACGATCTGGCGACAGAATGAACGGCTGCGAAAGATGTTTGGTTGTTTTATATACGGCGTTGCATGCACAACAACTTTGAAGGGAACGAATAGACACGCCCCCATAGATATACAAGTTTTTTGTCTTGTTCTGTTCAAGCACAGATGTTTAAAGAAATCTTAAAATGCAGGATGCATGGGCTTAGAAAACAAAAATGCGGCTAGCAGACGACGAACAAGTGCATTCATGACGTCATGCGCGCGGTGGAACAATTATTTCGCGGAAGGCGTGATGCGCATGCGCAATGTTTCCAGTGATGACCGTAACGGGGCGCTGACAGTGCCGTCGGCCACGCGCTCGCGTGTTCACCCTAACAGTGCTCACCGCTGTACAAAGGCGACGGAACGCAATGCCGTCTGTTCGCGCGCGCTCTTTCGTACACTTGTCTCAGTCATGTACCTATCGTGGTTATTATAGTTACACTCATACTCAGTGCATTAGCAGATACGCCAGACAGATGCAGATTCTATTAATATCCGCGTGAACGACCATACGTCACTCCGAGCGCGCATGTACGCATACCGACTCAATTAAATTCAGTGCTTGCTTGCAACTTCTCCTCTTCCGTACGCGGCATTCTGATGTACGTGGGAGCGACAACCTCCAAAAAATCCCCAACTCTGTCCACTACTGTGTGCAGTGTGCTTTCTGCCATGTCAAAAAGCAGGGCCACTGACTGAAGCTGGCTTTGTTACCAGCATACCTGCAAAAACGCATCGGGTGTAGACCAACAATAAGCGCAATATTAATGAGAACATAGTATGCAAACGTGCCCTTGGATGCAAAATAACGTTCGTTTCAGAGCCTTCTTACCATAAAAATGCCAACATGTGTTCTCGTGCACTCTTCTGTGGCGTTCCTCCATGAGAGCGATTTTTGGGGTATTGAGCAGAGGCCTCAAACTGTGCGGTCAGTGTGTCGCAGGTACTTCGACTAATGCGAAAGTGCCTTCGAAACTAGAAAAGAGCAAGTGAAAGCAAGAAAAGAAGTTACTCTCAACCTTCAATACATCGCAAAAGCGTAATCATCGACGAAACCGGACAAACCTCTTCGTCGTTGTAGGAAGAAACAACATCGCGCACGAAGTTGCTCACTTTCGCCCGTTGAAGGTATACCGATGCTTGTGAATAACGGACATGAGTTCCTCATCTTCGCTCTCTAATGAGCTGCTAGAGTCCATAATTAAAGAGGCCAGCCGTACGCGAGATTCCACATCCATTTCTGCTGGTTGTTTTGAGTTGCAGAGCGTGACCATTGGCAAAGCCCATTTGGAGCTGGCTGTATCGTCTGCTCGCGTCGTCCGCTAGCGCGCGGTGCTCGACGGGATCGCACCGCGCTCCACCGTCGCTCTCCACGACGGTGGCGCGCACTCGTGTCGTGTTCTAGGGTACGTTCGATTCGCCTGCACCGCATGAACCAGTTCACGAGGTGCTGCACCTTGCCATTCGTTTCAGCGGTGCAGCAATGGCGCCTGCTGAACCACGCCGTTCGTTTCAAAAGGTGCAGGAAAGGTGCAGGGCTGGTTCATGATTTTGCTGCACCCACTCCGCTGTCGGTGCCGCCTTGGTGCAGGCGTACAGGTGCGCGGCAGCAGCACAGCAGACGACACAGCACATGGGCGCGAGCGCCGTTGAAACCCCGCTTATGCACGTCTGATGTGTCTACGCAAGTGTGGTGTGTATTTACGCCCCAGAATTCGATCATATCTGCAGTTCAGGTCCTCTCAAACTTACGCAGTCCGTGCACATTAGTCGGACATAACATAACGCCTGCACCGCGTCTGCACCTTGGCATTCGTTTCGAGTGTCGCGCTGTGCCTGCACCACAGAAATCGAGCTGCACATTTTCTGAACTTCTCGTGAACCACCGTGAACTGGTCGCCCGCCGCTCCGTACATGTACGGAGCGGCGGGCGAGGAGGACATCGAGGCACCCTATCGTGTTCGGATGGATAGATGGATGGATGGATGGATGAGGCTGAACCCTTTAAATCGGGCGGTGGCATACGCCACCTAGCCATGACTATTAACATAATTTGTACTTTGTGGTGGGTCAAATTTCACCCCTGCCTTGATTTTATCCACCAATCAGATAACCTCTGTTTGGTTATTTCTACCCGCTTAAAGTCTATTTTGCCTTCACTGTCCCTAAACCCCAATGCTTTGAAAAAATCAGCCCCGTTGCCTTGCACTGTAGGGTTAAGCCCTTTACAGAAAAGTATGAGGTGTTCAGCCGTTTCCTCTTCTTCTCCACACGCACAGCACAACGTGTCTATACCTTGGTACTTGACTCGGTACATCTTAGTCCGCAATACTCCCGTCCTGGGGTTCTATTCTGGACACGCATGGCGGCTGCACGGCCGCCATTATCCGCCATCTTGGCTGTCTCATTGGCTGTCCAGAGGTCACGTGTTTCGAAATTTGTGCCGGGAAACGGAAGTTTTGCAAAATGCAATTTTGCGTTTTAGTCAGAATGACGAAGCGTGACGTGGAGCTCCAAATTTTATTGACTAACACTTTTTTGTGGTCCTTGGAACCTATATTGCGACTTCAGCGCTTTAAAAAGAAAGTGGACGGTAGCGTGCCGAAGCTCGTACAATGCATCTGCTATTTCGCGAATATGTGGTGGTGTTCCAAGATAGCCGGCATGTCAGCTTGTTCATTGGCTGAAGGAATATCCCGTGAGGAGCGTCACAGGAAGGGCCGTTTCGTAAACGTCAATTTGACGTTGCGTGACGTTGCGCTGGGCCGCCATTGCAGAGATTTTCCGCCATAATTTGTGGTGCGACGAGCCGCGCGAATTATGGTAATGAGCGGCCATATGCAACGGCAGTGGAGAGGCATGCGTATCGCCGCATTTTCCCTGTCATTTCGGGCCATAAAAATATTTTGTTCACAACGCGTGTTCATAGCATTTGCATCGCTTTCGGGTGGTGTTGGCATTTGTGTTTTGCACCATCATTTTTATTAAAAACACGTTTATTTGAAATAATATTGGTTGAAACTAGCAAACTTTCAGCGACATTTCGCACTTTTCACTATTGTGTTTGTATTGTAATCAATATTAATGACTTTTCGCATCATCAAAGGCTATGACAACGGTGACTTTTTAATTTACAAAAAGAAATGTACGCAAGACGGCGCCTTGAAGTTTCCTCTCGTAAAGCCCCTATATTTATAAAAGTAGCGCCATTCTTAGATCTTGCCGCCACCGCGCTCACCCCGGCGCTTCCTCCTCGCCCTCTCTTAACCGCCTCCTGTCGCCCCCAGCCTCCTCCGCTCCCCCATTGGCCAATCCGTGTCACGTGGAAGTTCGCGTCGCGCTTTTATATATTTTTTTCTTTCCAGCGCGCTCCGACTGCCATTCTCGGGCCTGTGCGACGAAAGTGCTGTACGCACAAACGGATCAAACGTGTTAGGGGCAAGAACTTCGTTGTGATGGCATGCTGCTGCGCCTTAAGTTGCCGCAACCGACAAGGCGAGGGCAAAAGGCTTTTTTTGTTTACCATCCGGCGTGCGCAAACGCTTGCTGCACACTTGATATTTGCGCCGTCTCGCATCGTCGCGTTGCTACTTCCAAAACGGCATTATTAAGACCAGTTACTGACTGACGAAGCAAAATCGCGCCTCAAAAACGTCTCTGCAGGGCGCGATCGAAGTTTTCCTCGGATTTCCTCTGGTAGCGCGTTAGCTGTCGTCTGCCACGGCAGGCCCGACGCAGGCGGCGCCACTGTCGATATCGCGCCTCGATCGCGCTGGTCGCGCCGAGCGCGATAGTGGAACGGAGGAGGAGGGAAGTGGATGGCGCTACTTTTATAAATATAGGGGCTTTATCCTCTCGCGGTGCGAATAAGCAGCGAAGTGCACAAGAGATGGCAGTGACGTCGTTTGCGTCGCTCAAGCGGATACCTGTGGCGCGCGCAACGCTATCGATGATATTCGGCCGCTTCTCAGCCAGACGAGTCGGGCTGAGTCACTTGCGGATCACGAGATAGCGATAACGCGGCCTAGAGCGTGCGCTCATCATCACTGGTAGGTCGCGTGTGTTGTCTCAAGGTAGAAAGCAAGCGCGTGGGCGCCGATATACGATGACTCATTCAGTTTCCCGAGGACACGCATCCTATTTAATGAAGCAGACGACAGCCTGCGCGCATGCAGACGACGGAAGCGAGAAACGATTTTGATGGAATAATCGTACGCTTTGAGCCAGCTGCTTTATTTTTACTGGGGAGGAAAACTGTTTTGCTTTATCAACCCCGCTATGTTCAATGCCTACATTACAGTTTCTTAGGCGAGACGTCAAATTTGCGCCACGTTACGAAAGCAAATCGGGGTTATCGGCGCCATTTTGTAAGCGTCGCGCGTACGTCACGCTTCGAAGAAAATGGCGGAATGTCCAGAATAGCGGCTCTGGCTTCAAACAACAAAGAGCTTCCCCTAGAATTATCGTAGATATTTTCTTTGGCAATTTCTTGCTTGAAAGTTCGGTATGTTCCCAGTGCTGATTTCGTCTGCATCCCCGTTTTCCACAGACCCCTCTCTGTTTCCTTAACCTTTTTCTTAACCGCTGTTTCCTGAGCCGCTATTTTGGACATTCCGCCATTTTCTTCGAGGCGTGACGTCGGCGTGACGGTTACAAAATGGCGCCGATGGCCCCGTTTTGCTTTCGTAACGTGACGCAAATCTGACGTTTCGCCTATGAAACTGTAATGTAGGCATTGAACCTAGCGTGGTTGATAAAACAAAACAGTTTTCCTCCCCAGTAAAAATAAAGCAGCTAGCTCAAAGCGTACGATTATTCCATCAAAATCGTTTCTCGCTTCCGTCGTCTGCATGCGCGCAGGCTGTCGTCTGCTTCATTAGCTAGGATGCGTGTCCTCGGGAAACTGAATGAGTCATCGTATATTGGCGCCCACGCGCTTGCTTTCTACCTTGAGACAACATACGCGACCTGCCAGTGATGATCAGCGCACGCTCTAGGCCGCGTTATCGCTATCTCGTGATCCGCAAGTGACTCAGCCCGACTCGTCTGGCTGAGAAGCGGACGAATATCATCGATAGCGTTGCGCGCGCCACAGGTATCCGCTTGAGCGACGCAAACGACGTCACTGCCATCTCTTGTGCACTTCGCTGCTTATTCGCACCGCGAGAGGAAACTTCAAGGCGCCGTCTTGCGTACATTTCTTTTTATAAATTAAAATTTCGCTGTTGTCATAGCCTTTGATGACGCGAAAAGACATTAATATTGATTACAATGCAAACGCAGTAGCGAAAAGTGAAAAAAGTCGCAAGAAGTTTGCTAGTTTCAACAAATATTATTTCAAATAAACGTGTTTTTATTAGAAATGATGGTTCAAAACACAAATGCCAACGCCACTTGAGAGCGATGCAAATGCTATGAGCACGCGTTGTGAACAAAAAATTTTCATGGCCCCAAATGACAGGAAAAATGCGGCGATACGCATGCCTCACGACTGACACCGCATATGGCCGCTCATTACCATAATTCGCGCGGCTCGTCGCACCACAAATTATGGCGGAAAATCTCTGCAATGGCGGCCCAGCGCAACGTCACGCAACGTCAAATTGACGTTTACGAAATGGCCCTTCCTGTGACGCTCTTCACGGGATATTTCTAGCCACTGTACTTCAGCCAATCAGCAAGCTGACATGCCGGCTATCTTGGGACGCCACCACATATTCGCGAAATTGCAGATGCATTGCACGAGCTTCTGCACGCTACCGTCCACTTTCTTTTTAAGCGCTAAAATCGCAATAGAGGTGCCAAGGACCACAAAAAAGTATTAGTCGATAAAGTTTGCAGCTCCACGTCACGTTTCATCATTCTGACGAAAACGCAAAATTGCATTTAGCAAAACTTCCGTTTCCCGGCACAAATTTCAAAACACGTGACCTCCGGACAGCCAATGAGACAGCCAAGATGGCGGGTAATGGCGGCCGTGCAGCCGCCATGCTGTCCAGAATAGAGCCCCTGGTTTGCACCCCTCCTGCAGTCCAAATATTTGATTGACAGTTTTCTGGTCAGCTTCCTCCATTTTTTATCAAATTCCTCATGTACAAATAACTGAAAACTCTCCTTGCCCACCGCTTTTCTGCCATTTCTCTCAATCGCTCCTCAAATTCTATCTTGCTGCTGGCTTCCCTGCCCTCGAATGACGTCCATCCCATGTCACCCTGTACCCCCTGATTTGGTGTATTTCCGTGTGCTCCCATAGCCAGCCTACCTACCCCTCGCTGCTTAACTTCCAACCTTGCTCGAACCTCTGATCTCATGAACAGGACCGCATTGCCGAAAGTCAAACCTAGGGACCATCACCCCTTTCCAAATCCCTCTCACCACTTCGTACCTATTGTAATTCCACAGTGCCCTATTTTTCATCACAGTTGTGTTTCTGCTACCTTTAGCCGTCACATATTTTTCATGTTCCGTTAGGTACTCAGCCCCATTGTTTATCCACACTCCAAGATATTTGTACTTATCCACCACCTCCAGCGTAACCTCCTGTATCCTATGCTCGCTGCCCTGATTATCATGAAAAGTCATGACTGCCGATTTTTCTTTACTAAACTTCAAACCTAAGCTATCTCCCTCTTTACCACAGATGTCCATTAATCTCTGCAAGTCTTCCTTGCTGTCAGCCATAAGTACAATGTCATCCTCATACATCAGTCCTGGTAATGACTGTTTAATCCATTCTCCTTGCTTGAAATAGGAAAGGTTGAAGCCAAGTCCGCTCCTCTCTAATGTTTTCTCTAATCCTTGTAAATACAGCATGAACAACAGAGGTGACAGAGGGCACCCCTGCCTAAGCCCCTGCTGTATCTCTATAGGCCCAGATACCTTGTTTTCCCATTTTATAAGCACCTTGTTACTTTTATAGATATCTTTTAAAAGATTTCTTACTCCATCTTCCACCTCTAGAGTGCCCAGTATGTCCCACAAATCCTTTTAGATTACACTGTCATAGGCTCCCTTGATATCCAGAAAGGCAAGTCATAGGGGCCTGTCAGTGGCGCACCGACGGGGAGTGATTCGGGGGTTGTAACCCCCCCCCCCCCCCCCTGAGGCCGACTTAACCCCCCCTTTTGTTTAACCCCTTTTCTTTCCTTACGCATTTCAGTACTGCAACTAAGATGTAAGACGCGCAATCGTCTGCACACTCGCAAAAAGCGCATTTTTTTACAATTTCCCCCGAAGAAAGTGAAATTAGCGCTCTTTAGATGGTATTGGCAAACTGTCAACCCCCCCCCTGGCAGAGATCCTGGGTGCGCTACTGGGGCCTGTGTTCCTTTTCTGCTATTTCAATACACTGTGTCAATGAGAACAGATTATCTTCTAACCTTCTTTGTTTTCGGAACCCATTTTGTAGTTCCCCCAGCACCTCCTCGCTCTCCACCCATGCCTGCAGTCTGTCCTTTATAATCTGCATCACCACCCTGTAAACCACTGACGTCACTGTTATGGGACGGTAGTTGTTTATGTCGGCTTTGTCCCCCTTTCCCTTATATATCATGCTCATCCTGCTCAGTCTCCACCCGTCGGGGGCTTTACCGTCCATTATCATTTTGCTCACAGCCTCTCTTAATGCTTTCTTAGATTTTGGGTCCAATGTCTTTATCAACATAATTGGGATGCCATCAGGACCTGTCGACGTGCTACTAGGAACCCTCTTCTCTGCCCTTTCCCACTCGCTTTGTGCCAGTGGAGCCACTGCACTGACTAGTCCATCCTCACCTGATTGAGCACATGCTATGTTTCGTTCTTTAAATTTTTCTGTCATCATTGTTCTTATATGTTCCATTGCCTCATCTCCCTCTAGTCGAACACCTTGAGCTGTAACTATAAACCTCTGCTCTAGGCTAGTCTTATTACTCAAGGAGTTGAGATGTTTCCAAAATTTCTTCGCTGCTTTTCTATCCTTTTTGTTTACTTCTGACAACCATTGGCTCCCCTTTCTTCTGATCTTCTCATTGATCAAATTGGATGCTTCCCTTCTACAGCTTAAGAAGTTGTTCCATTTTCTGCCTACATCAGCTTCTGGTTCACCCCTCTGCTTTGAATATCTGTGTTCCCTGGATGCTTCCTGACGTTTCTCTATGGCCTTCTTAACCTCCTCATCCCACCAGCTCTTGGGTTTACGTCTTCTGTTCCCTTTTGTCCTGACTCGTACCTTAGTAAGCTCTAGCTCAAATAGTCCTGTTAAATTTGCATATGTCCATTCTGTTTTTGTATCCTCTGAAATTACTTCCTCAATTTGCTGGGTTGCTATTTCAAGCTGCTTTTCCGAGTAAAATATCCCACCTGGTTGTTCATCTTGCCTCCTACCTACTTTCATTTCCCTTCTAAAACTCACCTTAATACGTTTGTGATCACTACCTAGACTTTTGGAGCCATATTCATCTATGCTCATTACATTTAGCCTATCGTGCATCCTATGTGACATTAGTGCATAATCTATCGTCGACTGCAGGCTCCCTTCCTCCCATGTTATGTGCCCTTCACACTTCTCAGTACTGTTGCATACAACTAAGTCATGCATTTCACACATATCCAGCATCATGTTGCCTGTTGAGTCTGTGTACCCGTCCATGTCTTCTATGTGTGCGTTCATATCTCCTAGTATAATAATCTCGCACCCTTCTCCTAGCTCATTAATGTCACTTGATATGCATTCCAGCATTTTTTTTGTTTTCCTCTTTGGCATTTGCTCCTGTCCACAGGTATACAAAGCCAAGGAGTGTCTGCTCTCCTGCAACTTTCCCTTTTAGCCATAAATGCTCCTTGCATTCCTGTTTGACCCTTTGCCAGTTCATACTTTTATGAATGAATGCACCAATTCCACCCCCTTTTCTGCTGCCCTCTGTTCTATTGCAATATTCCCATGCATAGTCAGGATTACAGGGAGGTTGCTCCATGTCCCTAAGATGTGTCTCCACAAACCCGTATACCATCAGCTTTTCTTGCCTTAGTTGCTCGTCTATCTCCTCCCATTTCAGCCTATTCCTGCCACCTTGCATGTTAATGTACCCTATGTCAGAATGACCTTGCCCCTGGTGCTTACGTCTATTTCTTCTCCTACCGATTCTACGTTTCTTGAATCCTGGGTCCTCTCTGGGTCCGTCTTCGTCTACACTGGTGGTCTTAGGGCTCTGGGTCCCCTCCAAAAAGCCGTAGCTTGGCGCCCTATCCTACTACCGTGGCACCACTGTAGGGAATGCCATCCTGTGCAAAAGGGTGGGAGCCAGACTCGTACACTTCCCGGTTTACCTCCATTATGCCGTACCCAAGTGGTCTGCTCAGACCCCTAATGACCCGGTTAGCCTCAACAACGCCGAGGCGCTGGCCTCAAGCACCCTCCATTACGGTGGCTAGATGGGTAGGTGTGCCGACCGAGCGTAGTTCACCACTTCTCCGCATCATGACGCAAAATTGGCGCTGCGGACAGTAGAACGGTTCAGCGGCGCGCAACGGCGGCTGCGCTGTGTAGACCACGACCTACTGAACTACAGACCTGCACAGATCTCCCTGCTCCAGCACGCCTGGTCTAGTTCACCTCTTTTCCCGCTAGGGATAGAACGTACGAGCAGAGTGGCGCTAGTTATAACCTGTTCGCTGTCGTCTGCTTCTGCGATCTGTTCCAGCGCTCGTGCCGCTATTTCGGCAGCCCCAGATCGTTTACATTGTTTGTAAATGCATAAATTCACGAAAATAAAAAAGAAAACAAAATTTGCGAATGATTGCTTCTCATTTCAATCACGAGGTACAGAAGGAAGAGCGGCGCAAGAAAGGAAAACAACGAGTACAGCAGGCAGACGATAACATTTCCTCCCGTTGCCTTCGCAGTAGAGGGAAAAAATCTGATTACCAGAAGATTCATAGGATAAAATATAGTACAATGGAGACCACACACAAACTGCTTGAATTTGCAGACGCTGCAGAAGGCATGTAACTTCAGCTTTAGCTACATGCAGCTTGCTTGAGTTAATTACAGACGGGATAACGTAAACGATCACATTGTGGTATATTTCTGTGTGCCAAATCATGTATATCATAACAAAGCAAGGACTCTAGCATCAGTTTTCACAGTTTCATAAAAGCTTAAATTTGCGATGCATATTTGACGGGCCGAACAAACACGTAAACAATCACTCCATCAGTGAGCTTTTTTTTTTTTTTTCTTGTGTGGAGTGGCGCGAAATTTCCGCATAATATCAAACCTAGAAAGAATTCGTGTACTATTTTACGCGTTATTACATATCAATACAATGAGTACACTTAAACATTTTTTACACACTAGCTGTTGTCTTCGTAAGAAATTGTCACATATGCTAGCAGCCCGCTACAGAAGAGCAGGCGCATACATTCGAACATGGAGGAAGGAAAATGTATTCGAACGCCGCCCAGCCACCCGCCAAGTAGCAGACGGATGGATGGATGGATGGATGAGGCTGAACCCTTTAAATCGGGCGGTGGCATACGCCACCTAGCCATGGCTATCAACATAATTTGTACTTTGTGGTGGGTGAAATTTCACCCCTGCCTTAATTTTATCCACCAATCAGATAACCTCTGTTTGGTTAGCTCTACCCGCTTAAAGTCTATTTTGCCTTCACTGTCCCTAAACCCCAATGCTTTGAAAAAATCAGCCCCGTTGCCTTGCACTGTAGGGTTAAGCCAGCTTTCTAGGAGGTGTTGGTTAAGCCCCTTACAGAAAAGTATGAGGTGTTCAGCCGTTTCCTCTTCTTCTCCACACGCACAGCACAACGTGTCTATACCTTGGTACTTGACTCGGTACATCTTAGTCCGCAATACTCCCGTCCTGGCTTCAAACAACAAAGAGCTTCCCCTAGAATTATCGTAGATATTTTCTTTGGCAATTTCTTGCTTGAAAGTTCGGTATGTGCCCAGTGCTGATTTCGTCTGCATCCCTGCTTTCCACAGACCCCTCTCTGTTTCCTTAACCTTTTTCTTAACCGCTGTTTCCTGGTTTGCACCCCTCCTGCAGTCCAAATATTTGATTGACAGTTTTCTGGTCAGCTTCCTCCATTTTGTATCAACATTCCTCATGTACAAATAACTGAAAACTCTCCTTGCCCACCGCTTTTCTGCCATCTCTCTCAATCGCTCCTCAAATTCTATCTTGCTGCTGGCTTCCCTGCCCTCGAATGACGTCCATCCCATGTCACCCTGTACCCCCTGATTTGGTGTATTTCCGTGTGCTCCCAGAGCCAGTCTACCTACCCCTCGCTGCTTAACTTCCAACCTTGCTCGAACCTCTGATCTCATGCACAGGACCGCATTGCCGAAAGTCAAACTAGGGACCATCACCCCTTTCCAAATCCCTCTCACCACTTCGTACCTATTGTAATTCCACAGTGCCCTATTTTTCATCACAGCTGCATTTCTGCTACCTTTAGCCGTCACATATTTTTCATGTTCCGTTAGGTACTCAGCCCCATTGTTTATCCACACTCCAAGATATTTGTACTTATCCGCCACCTCCAGCGTAACCTCCTGTATCCTATGCTCGCTGCCCTGATTATCATTAAAAGTCATGACTGCCGATTTTTCTTTACTAAACTTCAAACCTAAGCTATCTCCCTCTTTACCACAGATGTCCATTAATCTCTGCAAGTCTTCCTTGCTGTCAGCCATAAGTACAATGTCATCTGCATACATCAGTCCTGGTAATGACTGTTTTATCCATTCTCCCTGCTTGAAACAGGAAAGGTTGAAGCCAAGTCCGCTCCTCTTTAATTTTTTCTCTAATCCTTGTAAATACAGCATGAACAACAGAGGTGACAGAGGGCACCCCTGCCTAAGCCCCTGCTGTATCTCTATAGGCCCAGATACCTTGTTTTCCCATTTTATAAGCACCCTGTTACTTTTATAGATATCTTTTAAAAGATTTCTTACTCCATCTTCCACCTCTAGAGTGCCCAGTATGTCCCCGCGCCACAAATCCTTTTGGATTACACTGTCATAGGCTCCCTTGATATCCAGAAAGGCAAGCCATAGGGGCCTGTGTTCCTTTTCTGCTATTTCAATACACTGTGTCAATGAGAACAGATTATCTTCTAACCTTCTTTGTTTTCGGAGCCCATTTTGTAGTTCCCCCAGCACCTCCTCGTTCTCCACCCATGCCTGCAGTCTGTCCTTTATAATCTGCATCACCACCCTGTAAACCACTGACGTCACTGTTATGGGACGGTAGTTGTTTATGTCGGCTTTGTCCCCCTTTCCCTTATATATCATGCTCATCCTGCTCAGTCTCCACCCGTCAGGGGCTTTACCGTCCATTATCATTTTGCTCACTGCCTCTCTTAATGCGCTTTCTTAGATTTTGGGCCCAATGTCTTTATCAACATAATTGGGATGCCATCAGGACCTGTCGACATGCTACTAGGAACCCTCTTCTCTGCCCTTTCCCACTCGCTTTGTGCCAGTGGAGCCACTGCACTGACTAGTCCATCCTCACCTGATTGAGCACATGCTATGTTTCGTTCTTTAAATTTTTCTGTCATTATTGTTCTTACATGTTCCATTGCCTCATCTCCCTCTAGTCGAACACCTTGAGCTGTAACTATAAACCTCTGCTCTAGGCTAGTCTTATTACTCAAGGAGTTGAGATGTTTCCAAAATTTCTTCGCTGCTTTTCTATCCTTTTTGTTTACTTCTGACAACCATTGGCTCCCCTTTCTTCTGATCTTCTCATTGATCAAATTGGATGCTTCCCTTCTACAGTTTAAGAAGTTGTTCCATTTTCTGCCTACATCAGCTTCTGGTTCACCCCTCTGCTTTGAATATCTGTGTTCCCTGGATGCTTCCTGGCGTTTCTCTATGGCCTTCTTAACCTCCTCATCCCACCAGCTCTTGGGTTTACGTCTTCTGTTCCCTTTTGTCCTGACTCGTACCTTAGTAAGCTCTAGCTCAAATAGTCCTGTTAAATTTGCATATGTCCATTCTGTTTTTGTATCCTCTGAAATTACTTCCTCAATTTGCTGGGTTGCTATTTCAAGCTGCTTTTCCGAGTAAAATATCCCACCTGGTTGTTCATCTTGCCTCCTACCTACTTTCATTTCCCTTCTAAAACTCACCTTAATACGTTTGTGATCACTACCTAGACTTCTGGAGCCATATTCATCTATGCTCATTACATTTAGCCTATCGTGCATCCTATGTGACATTAGTGCATAATCTATCGTCGACTGCAGGCTCCCTACCTCCCATGTTATGTGCCCTTCACACTTCTCAGTACTGTTGCATACAATTAAGTCATGCATTTCACACATATCCAGCATCATGTTGCCTGTTGAGTCTGTGTACCCGTCCATGTCTTCTATGTGTGCGTTCATATCTCCTAGTAGGGTCATTCCACCCCAACTGTCCCAACCTTGGCGCTCGACCATCAGCGATTTCTTTGAAAAAAATTGAGGACTATCTATTTAAAGCAAGAAGTCATCCTGTAAATCATTTTTGCGTAAAAAAATTTTTCAGCACCGCTAGGAACATGTGAAGTTTTTTAGAAAGCTCGAAAGTATGTGTCGTAAAATGCATTGTCAAAAAATGTTCTCTTCTTAAATTAGGCGAGGACACAATTTTCCCTTGAGAATGAAGATAGGCTTTTCACTTAAAAAAAGTTTTGTCGATCTTTACGTTCCCGTGAAATTTTTATACGGCACTAAATATGCAAAATTTGGTGCATATTGGGAATTTTTTCTCAGAAAGATAACTTTTACCGAAAGGTCATATTTCATAGTAACTAATTGCCAGCAAGTTGTACTGTAAGTGAAAAATAATTTGGGACGGATATAACGTGAAATGGCCTGTACAGCTGGCGACAAAGTTGCAAAAAAGTTAGTTTTAGCCGATGTTTAGTCGTAAATTTAGCATTGAGGTGGTCGGGGTAAAATAAGCTAAATAGTGTATCTATTAGAAACATCTATTGTCTACAATCTGAGAAACTTTTATCAAATTACTTTTTGTTTTAAGCAAGAAAAGAATTTTTGAATTTGTGTTATACTGGTCTGCGCTTGCACGTGTTTCCCCTTCGTAGGAAAGCGTCCTAGCGGTAAGTAGAACTTGCGCGGACGCAAAATTTCCTGAGTTGATGAAGGAACATCTAGACAAGATAATCAGCTTCTCAAGTGTTTATTTGAGTGCTTCATTAGAAATTATTAGCCTAGCCAATAAAAAACGCAATCCCCAATAGAGCGCATTTAAACGGATGTCGCCGTACGCCGACGGCCTGCATAGCGTCATCACGCAGCATCGGAAAGTTACGCCGGTGAGTACAGAGTGCCGTTACGTACACTAAGATTTAGAAATGGGCGAAAACTTTGTGATTAAGAAGGGAATCTGTTGCTTTATTGCGGCAAATATGTAGCAAATATCAGCCAACACAATCGTGTTTTAGCGACCACGTTTCTTCTGCAGAAAACAAGTAGCAGACGAAAATAAGCCATACAATAAATGCCATAGTGGCCATAGTGCAGAAAATTTAGACGGAAATGCCAATAAGCCTGGTCATTAAAAGAAAACATGACTATTTCAAAATTAAATTTTGACTATATGTTTTCAGGCTTCTACTTTTTTCTCATTGCTCCACTGCTATGCCGGACATAGTTACTATTATTTAGCGTAACTATGTGATTAATACGCAACATACTTCACTAATTTCTGTTTAATGACTTCATTTTATGTCACTCCATTAACATGATGCTTTCATTTATTTAAAATGTCATTAGTGGACTCATAAAAACAAGAACAAGCAATCGATTTAAAGTACGTATCTAGTGTCTCGTCGCTTTTGTCCTTTAGGCCATTCTGGATTTTACATGCTGGTTACATGAAGTAATACATACGCGAATGCTAAAAAAAATGATACCTCAACGCTCGACATAGACCACTTCAAACAATTAGCAATTGTTTAGGTGTTATTAAACGAAAGTCATCGCAACGCTATTAAAGTTCCCTGAGGACCAGAGATTTAGCATAAATTCATGTGCTCAATAGGGGAGGGTTCACCGAAAGAAAAAACATACCTTCTTTAGCGCCCTCATGGCATGGTGTCGAAGGATGAATAGACGCTTTCATGACAAATAGAAGGCATTTCACAAAAGTGTGACAAGTACAGGTAATGTCATGAATACAGCTTCTCCAATGGCACAACTGCTACATATCGCCGACTGGAGAGCCACCTTTCCTCAATGTACAAGTCACACAGGGGATATCCAGCACTCGTTTGCAAAATTTCACACCCTTGCTTTGGAATGTTTCAAGCACGACTGCTAGGACGTCTGCTAACTAAGGCATCGGAAAGTTTCGTCTGCTACTTGTTTTCTGCAGAAGAAACGTGGTCGCTAAAACACGATTGTGTTGGCTGATACTTGCTACATATTTGCCGCAATAAAGCAACAGATTCCCTTCTTAATCACAAAGTTTTCGCCCATTTCTAAATCTTAGTGTACGTAACGGCACTCTGTACTCACCGGCGTAACTTTCCGATGCTGCGTGATGACGCTATGCAGGCCGTCGGCGTACGGCTACATCCGTTTAAATGCGCTCTATTGGGGATCGCGTTTTTTATTGGCTAGGCTAATAATTTCTAATAAAGCACTCAAATAAACACTTGAGAAGCTGATTATCTTGTCTAGATGTTCCTTCATCAACTCAGCCCAGTCAAAAAAACCCATTGAGTCCAGTTGGATTTTTCAATGGGACCCAACTGGTTCCAATTGGACATCATCGGAGGCACAAGTTCCAATTGGGCTTCATGAGAAGTTCAGTTGGTTCCAATTGGGCATCACTGGAGCTTGGTATGCCAGTTGGTCCCAACTGGACCCAAATTGAAGTCACTGAGTAATCTCGCGAAACAGCAGAACAGTTGATAATATTAATATCACAATTATATTGTTAGTTTTATAATAAAAGATCTTTTTAATTTGGTGTGATCAATGGAGAAAAGCATTTAGCCTTCTGTCAAGTTAAAAATATATCTTGAAATTTTACGAATTTCTCATGAACAACTGGCACCACTTGGTCAACCAAATTTTGCTCACATATATAGCACCTGACATGCATCTCTTAAGGTAAGTGGTGAGTGTTGGTATATTTCAATGAAGATAATTGCTGTAGTGTGTTCATGCACGAGTATGCTTCTCGAAAGGAGTTTCAAGTATATCCGTGTCATATCAAGGTTAAGGCCTATCTAGGCTTTTTTTTTCCTTTCCTTCATTTTTAATGTTGGTCCCAGTGAGCCCAGGTCGGAGACCAATTTTGCTAAAAAACCAATTGGTCCAATTGGACCTGTTGGATTTTTCCAATGGATGTCCCAAAACACAATTGGAAATATCCAATTGGTTCCAATTGGAAATTTCCAACTGGTTTGAGGAACTTTTTTTTGACTGGGAGGAAATTTTTGCGTCCGCGCAAGTTCTACTTACCGCTAGGACACTTTCCTACGAAGGGGAAACACGTGCAAGCGCAGAGACCAGTATAACACAAATTCAAAATTTTTTTTCTTGCTTAAAACAAAAAGTAATTTGATAAACGTTTCTCAGATTGTAGACAATAGATATTTCTAATAGATACACTATTTAGCGTATTTTTACCCCGACCACCTCAATGCTAAATTTACGACTAAACATCGGCTAAAACTAACTTTTTTGCAACTTTGTCGCCAGCTGTACAGGCCATTTCACGTTATATCCGTCCCAAATTATTTTTCACTTACAGTACAACTTGCTGGCAATTAGTTACCTTGAAATATAACCTTTCGGTAAAAGTTATCTTTCTGAGAAAAAATTCCCAATATGCACCAAATTTTGCATATTTAGTGCCGTATAAAAATTTCACGGGAACGTAAAGATCGACAAAACTTTTTTTTAAGTGAAAAGCCTATCTTCATTCTCAAGGGAAAATTGTGTCCTCGCCTAATTTAAGAAGAGAACATTTTTTTGACAATGCATTTTACGACACATACTTTCGAGCTTTCTAAAAAACTTCACATGTTCCTAGCGGTGCTGAAAAATTTTTTTACGCAAAAATGATTTACAGGATGACTTCTTGCTTTAAATAGATAGTCCTCAATTTTTTTCAAAGAAATCGCTGATGGTCGAGCGCCAAGGTTGGGACAGTTGGCGTGGAATGACCCAGTATAATAATCTCGCACCCTTCTCCTAGCTCATTAATGTCACTTGATATGCATTCCAGCATTTTTTTGTTTTCCTCTTTGGCATTTGCTCCTGTCCACAGGTATACAAAGCCAAGGAGTGTCTGCTCTCCTGCAACTTTCCCTTTTAGCCATAAATGCTCGTTGCATTCCTGTTTGACCCTTTGCCAGTTCATACTTTTATGAATGAATGCACCAATTCCACCCCCTTTTCTGCTGCCCTCTGTTCTATTGCATTATTCCCATGCATAGTCAGGATTACAGGGAGGTTGCTCCATGTCCCTAAGATGTGTCTCCACAAACCCGTATACCATCAGCTTTTCTTGCCTTAGTTGCTCGTCTATCTCCTCCCACTTCAGCCTATTCCTGCCACCTTGCATGTTAATGTAACCTATGTCAGAATGACCTTGCCCCTGGTGCTTACGTCTATTTCTTCTACCGATTCTACGTTTCTTGAATCTTGGAGCCTCTCTGGGTCCGTCTTCGTCTACACTGGTGGTCTTAGGGCTCTGGGTCCCCCCAAAAAAGCCGTAGCTTGGCGCCCTATCCTACTACGCCCCAGCCGAACGTGCGCCACCACACGAGTGGCGCCCAGACGAACGCGCGGCACCGCGCTAGTGCACCGGAAACGGCACGAGTGCCGTCAGTCGAAGGTACCATTACTCTGTAAGAAGCACAAAATGCGGACCGCTTCACAACGCGACCGGCCCCAAAAAACAACCGCCATGAAAATAAACGGATGTGACATCATGGGTTATAGCGAACGTGACGTCATAGGTCGCAGCAGACGTTTTGGGCACCTTTTATCTGCTGCGACCCGGTCGCAGCAGTCACGGCCGAAAGCGGCCGACGCGGCGGGCATCTAGGAGGCACTGATAGCGCACGTAAACCGCAGAAACCGAATAACGTTCAGAGCATGAGCAGTGATGACAACGCTATTTTTTGCGTACGTACTGCGTTTACGTTTGCTTGCAAAAAATCTGTCTACTAGTAGTACTGACTCTGCCTAAAGTACCTAAAGATCTAAACACGAAGACGTCACGCACACTACCGTAACACCTACAACATGCACCTAACATTTTTTTCCCTCAATTTTATTTTTTCTCTCCCGTCTGTGCGTGCTTTTTGCCCGCGCAGCCGTTTAAGAATGCGTCCAGTCGATCCGCAACGCGTGCGATGGCGCTACATTCCAAAAAAAAAAAAAATGCGTTGTTGGCAGAGTATAGACAACTCTTGCTGAGCGCTGCTGTAGAGAGATTTTGCGTGTGTGGGGGCGGTTATTGTTGACGTGACCCTAACCAACGCTTCTTTATAGGAGGCGTTGCCCTAACCATGCCACATAAGTTGTGATCTAGGAAAGTGGCGCCTGTGGTCCTGTAGCGATCTTTAAAAGACCCCCCCCCCCCCCCCCCCCCCCTTTTTCCGTTTTGGAGTGACTGGGCAGGCATTGCGAAACACGAAGGGCTTCCGCGACGTCCCACCTGTGACGTCCTTTCCTTTTCTCAAAGTTTGTGTTGTCCGCTGACCCGCTCTGCGGCGGCAACCCGCGTCGGCTCCGAGGTGCTTCGAGGACTGCGCTTATGTCGGCGCCAAGTACACGTTGCACAGGTAAGCGCCCTTTCACGCTGTGCCCCTGACGCCTGCCTGCCGCGTTGACGTCAACGCGGCAGGCAGGCGTTGATCGCACCTAGCAAACCCTTCAGAGAATATGATGGTCCCGCGTCAAAACCTGTATAGAATATTTGGGTATCAAGATTTTCTCGAGCCACTGCCTCTTGCCAGACCTGAAATTTAGTGGCGCGTCTGCTCCGAAGGTGGCTATGCGAAAATAACTTTCCACAATAAGTTTCCTTATCCATATCCTCTGTGCTCACTGAAATTTTTGAGTTGGAATAAGAACAGAAGTGGTGACACGATAGCTACTGAGCGGGAATGGGTGATTCGACAATACTGTTGACATAATTGTGATCAGAAAAATAATAATAATAATAATAAAAAAACCTGCAGGCTGCTGGTAATATGACAGCAATCCTACATGCGATGTTGCCATGGTCAGCCATTACTCGTTAGTGTCGGCATTTCTTTTTTTTTTTTTTTTTTTTCAGGATAAAAGCAGGACTACCTACTGTGGAACCTTATTTTATCAGTTTGCAGTTGCTTGAATTAAAATTTAGAACTACTTTATATGCTTCTTGTAAATTAGTTTTGCTTAACATGGCTGGGTGGGTTGAGGTGAAGGTATTTCTGCAGACCTAATGGGAGCACGGATCAGTGTCTGTGTGGAGATCTGGATTGGGAAGGTGGCGTTTCATGGTGAGACTGGCAGTGGCTAGCCCCTAGAGTCTACTGCCCCTATTTGCCCATCTTCCTCGCCACTCTAACTTCCGTGTTAGCTCCTTAAAAAGAACATTCCTGATAATTGAATTCGAACCTCGAATTGTGAGTGTCCAGCAGTCGTGCATCGTGTCATTTGTGCGTGTAGTGCAATCAGCCGCCTTTGCAGCAGATGACTTGTGTTTGGTGGCATCGGGCCCTTTCTACTTGCAGCTAGAGGAAAGCAAGAGCTGCACATTATAGTGTTCCCTTTAACAGTGGACTGCGCTGTAACATATATGGCTGACCTGGAACTGCTGGTGGTGTGTGTGTGAATGTTGTGTATGTCAATTATATTCACTTTCTTTTACTCCATTATGCATCTCTGTCCGAGTGCTGTCACCAGGCAGCTGTGGTCCCATGCGGCGCACTTGGCTGGCCCCGAGGTGGCGCAGTTAGCCCAAGGATGCGACGAATGGAGATTCGCAAGAATGGGAACATGTTCAGCCTTGCTATTTGAGGCTCGAGCTGCTTGCCCGAGGACATACCAGAACAAATATTCGCAACAAGAGGAGGCATGTGTATGCTGCAGTCCAAAATCAGGAGACCACTCGGCGCATCCTAATGGAATGCGAAGGGATTCACCCAGTGAGAACGTACACCTTCCAGAAGCTCTTGGATTTAATGTGGTCGGAAGCGTCAATCGGTCATTAGTCGAGATAAGCGAGATACATTTAGAGTATTGGTGGAGAAAGAACAAAGCAGAGATTGATACGACTGGGTCCATTACATGCATAGGTAGTGGTAATAATCTGTAAGGAAGATAGAAAAGATTGAGCGGTTTAGGTATGAAAAGCATGTATAGCATATAACTCAAGCAGGCTTGGCTACTATTAGTCACCGCATTCCGTTTCAAAGGGAATCATCTGGCATAGGTCTGAACGTTGCCTCTCTCTTCACATGTGGTGGGAGCAGGCAATGTTTCATCTGTGTCTCATGCTTTGCCTCGAACATTTTGCCGTCTGAACTGCGTGCCCTTTTGTTGCGTTATATGTTCCTGTACCTTTTCATCCACAGATTTTTCAAAATGAACCAAGTGTTGGTTCACACACCATTCATTGTCTCAACTGGTAGCTTATCATAGGTGGCAGAGTTTAATTGCTGCTGGCATAGTTTTCGTTCCTTTTTGTGTTGCGATGATCGAGCAATTGGTATGGTAATTTTCACATTTGTACGCCTACTCTGTTGTGCAGTGATCTTGATGCTATATGTATTGTACCGTGCTTACTTTTTCCTGTTTTTGTTTTCATGTTGCGTACTTTTGCATTCTGCAAATAATGCTTTTGTTAGGTGAGCTTTCTTTCTTCTTTGCCTTGTTGAACAATGCTTGTTTTACGTTAATGCAACTTTACTCCCCCCTTGTCCAATGCCTTCTTGAAGTCACATAAGGTATTCATAAATAACTAGATAAAAAATAAACATGCCCTAAGCAGACCTGCTTAAAAGAGACCAGTATTTTTGTGTTCGATGTAGTTAATATTTCAATCATTACTGCTTTTAGTTATGGTAATGCCTGCTTTGGTGGCAACTGCATATGCTAATAAATGAATAAATAATTGCATAATTTAGCCTTTCCCATTTGGGGCACAATTTTTGCTCCATCCAGCCTTGAGACTGCGGCACGCACCAGGTAACGGCAGGCAAACTCGCACAGCAGAACGCACGGATTTTCTTTAATCCATGAGAAAACCTTTCTTAAAGCTTGATGCGTCTCAGCTTCTTTGTGTGTTTGCACATTTCAGTCGCACTTCAACTTAAGTGTTTGCCTTTGGACTGGCGTACTTAATAAATAAATATATAAATTGCTAAATTAAGTAATAAATTCTGAGGCATCGATGCCAAAAACCCGATAAAATTATGAGGCATGCCGTAGGTGGGGGGGCTCGAGAATAACTTTTGCAACCTAACCTGGGGTTCTCTAATGTGCACCAAGTCTAGTGCAGTCTAGTAGATGCTGCAGGTTTCTGTGGGCAGATCGTGCTACGTCTTGCTTCACCCACTATCATGGTGGTGAAATGCACAGATGACACCAGCAGGAGACTCGTTCAACCAGCTCACAAAAGCACACCTGCAAATTGGCAACTATAGTGCATTTCTGGCACATGACAAACTCTTGCAAATATATTGTATATGCCAATATGAACGTAGTCTGTATGTGTGTGTGAAAAAAATAAATGCATTTTAGAATAAACATGTGCCAGCATGCCCCTCGTTTGCTTCACTTGCGAATCAGTAAGGGGTCACATAGCAGCGCATTCCTCGCCCAAGCTGCAGCAACAGTGCCGTAGCCAACCAGAGTGCTTGAAAGCGAGGCACGAGAGGCCCTCGGGTGGGGCCACGCCCACCGCTCTACTCTGTGCGAAAGGGGACGGTGCATGCAGTCCTTTGAAACCTCTGTTGTCACATGCACTGGACATGGGGAGAATAACTGCCGTGTCGCAGTGAATGGGTTGAAGAGCGTTGTGCAGGCAGCGTGTGTTGGTCTGTGCTGCACTCCTTGGAAGTGCAGTCAAAGGAAAGAAGAGGCTCTAAAATATCGACTTCGGTACCTGCATATCGGACAGGGTTTCTCGCACCAAATATTACATGCATGGAGGGAGGTGTTAAAGAATATGATACCTTTGCTACAAGTAGCTGTAATGAGCTTCTTGAAGAGAAGTATGTGGCTTGTAGGGAAGAAGAAGAGATTCCAGTCGCAAACAGCATCGCCTACGCAGTGCACAGTATTCTTTCAGCTATTGTGCTCTTCGCTGCGGCCCTTGTTAGTCGATGGCCTTCACACAATAAACCTAGATTCAAGTGGCTGGAAATATAAGAACTTCTTATTCATGTTTTATGGTGAGAAAAGGGAATTGATCCCTAGTTTGGCTTTGGCAGGCCTGAATTATATTTTGTTTGTGAAATGCTAAAATTTATATTGTAACTAGAAAAGAAGAAAAAAAGAAGCTGCTTAGTGTCAGAATGCCAACTTATGCGTTTTCTCTTTCAATGCATAACCATAGTATGCTGCCAGAGGAACCACAGTGGGTGGTTAGGTCGACCTAATTGTATTGTGGTCCCATTGTAAAGTGCCGTCCAGGGAGTGCTCTGCAGTTTACTCGTGGTAGTGGTAAGCCCAGCCAGTGCACGACATTCCCACAGTAGTGAACCCTCATTACGGGCACAGGCTTCTCCCATATTGCGATGGGGGGATCATTTTGTGTGGCAGTTCTGCATAGTCTGCGTTCCATGCGCATTCCCATTGCTTGTTGGCAGCAGTGTCTCAGTTGACAGGGACTTTTCCCACTAGAAGGGTGCTCAGGCTTTTGTTTCACAATACATCAGTTATAACATCGCCGTGCCTTTAAGCACCCATATCGAATGTAATCGAATATAAAAACAATTTTGTGCAGTGTTCTATGTTTTATGTTTATGTGCTAGCAGAGGTTGTTTGTATCTGTTGAGTAATGTGTCGTTGCTTGGAAAAAAAAAGCTTGCGGCTAGACTCTCCGATTGCCTTGGTGCACGTTTGTTGTGTTGCCTTTGAGAATTGCATTACTGCTGACAATATGAAGCTGTACTGAATGTAATTGTCCACCCAGAACTCATGGCATGCAAGATGTGAAGGTATGTGCAACAACATTGAGCAAAAGAAACTAAAAAATCTGTTGAAACCTGTGACTGCAATGCATGACTGCACAATCTACTGCTTTGTGTATAAAACTATCGTAATGTCAACGTAAGCATGCTGTGGCAAATGCACCACAGTCGGAGCAAATTTGTCGCACTACCGCGTGCCATCACAGCAGGGATGA
The DNA here is from genome assembly GCF_013339745.2 of Dermacentor silvarum. Lineage (NCBI taxonomy): Eukaryota > Metazoa > Arthropoda > Arachnida > Ixodida > Ixodidae > Dermacentor > Dermacentor silvarum. The sequence continues at coordinate 177,948,789 of NC_051160.1, read as the reverse complement.
ACTTGTAATGCACTGCTCTCTGGCAATTATGTCTCGAAGGCAGCTTTCTGGGAAGAGCTCGCACGGAATTCTCAGGTTGTCACTGAGTACGTTAGTTTATTTACAGTACCTGCACATAATAGTGGTTTTTCTTTGAGGAAATGAAATATTGAGAGAGCATCTGATGTTACCTGCAGCATGAAGCATCTGATGTTACCTGCAGCATGAAAAACAGTGAGAGATGGGCTCCCGTCGTGGCTGCCCACAGCAAAATACGCTTGTGCACTGGTAGAGAGGGGTGATGCAAAGAAATGCTGTAAGCGCGTGTGGCTCACCCAGTCCTGTTGTGTGCTAGCATGGTGCCACAGTGGTCCTGCGATTGGCACAGCACCGGCGTCTCAGGATTTCCCATAGAGCAGGATTTGATTATACTTGTGTATATGCATCTTTGTTCACTGTTTTGTATTGCCCTTCAGCTGCAGAATGATGCGTGTTTTTCAGGCTGGCTCCATCAGCTATCGCAAGGTTTGGACATTCAGGGGTGGAACTCCTTTTGATACAAACGCTAATTCTTGCGCCAAACTGTGGCAAACACGCAAAATTGACCGAAATTGCACCAGGCTGCGTCAGAACGGCTTCGGCATTTGTGCTCCGCCAGTGGCCGTGAACAGCGAGCGGATTCGTTCTCCGAAAAAGAATTCATTCCGCACACCGTCAACGGTGCTTCCTGCACAGTTTCTCTAAGTTTTATGGCACATAAAACTGGACTTTTCGGCGCTTCCTAATGTGGCTGGCACACGCGCGGCCACTTCCGGATGTTGTCACTGCTGTTAGAACGGCCAGGGCGGCTGTATTTAGAGTGCATAGGCGCATCTACCGGGGGCCCCCCCCCCCCACTTTGTAGGTGGGCACTTTCGACTGCACGCTGGAATGTCCAACGAAACTACAGCTGAAGCTAAATTTTCTTGCTTAATAGAGTGGCATGGAAGTAATGCTTTTCTTTCCTACGTATCCCCTGCTCGGGCAGCGAGCATTGTCTTTTGTGCCTTTTTGGGAACGCGCTGTAGCGGACGACGCGCGGGATTTGTCATAAACACTCGCGTTGCGGAGATGGCTTGCCCACGGCCACTACCTTTTTTTTATCTAGCGGCCGTGGCTTGGCGCTGGGCAGGTCTGCCCTAACAAATGTCAGCTTGCGCTCGTGCCCAGTTTCTTGGGATCACTATATCCGCATTTGAAAGCTCAATCAGCTTGCTATATTTTCCTGCGGGCAAGGGGGCGGTACGGATAAAATATTCCAATCAGCCGCACCCAACAACTGGTGTGCTTACAGCATGAAATTGTTGGATTATCCAATGCTGGAACTACTTAATTTCTGTCCAGAGATAGTCTACATATCTTTGCAGTCTGAGTATCTTATCACCATCAAAAATCTAATGAAACCTCTTACAGGTATAACTGTGAAATTCCATTGTGTAATCACGACTTATCGTAGATATTTTTGTGACCTTGGTCGAGCGTGCAGAGCCATTTCAATACCAATGACTTGAATTTTTTATGAAGGCATGTGGGGGGGGGGGCCACTTCCGACTTCGTCGATTTCATTTTCAGGCCGTTTCTAAATAAGGCTACACCATTACTTATTTCCCGGCAGGAGCAAGAACAGCAGATGTTTCATATTTTGAAAAAATGAGGGCCACTGTTTGGTGATGTGACCGAAAGTTTGCACTGTGTAGGTTTCTTATGTGCTCTGAAAACAATTACCGAACAGTCACTTTCTCCTAATTTTCAAGCGTTATGCACAGCATTTAGTTGTTTTCTCCCGGTACCCTAGGTAAACTATGCGGGGCAAGGTGTTTTTATTTATTTCAAGTACGAAGCAATGTTCTGAGTAATGTGTGTAGGTTCATTACTGCCTTTGTAGAAGTTACTCATTGAAGCGTTCCAGGGTGCCGTACTGCCGCTAATGGGAATGTCTCTCAGACAGCTAACACAACAGCGCGAGATACGGTTAAAATTCCGTGAAAATAGAGAAGCATGATGCGTTGCAAAACTTTCACTTTTTTTGCTTTAAATGCAAGTCTGATAATATACTAACCTGTCGTTTTTCCACGTGTTTTCCCGCATCATATGAGATCTTTAGTTTGTTTCTCCAGTGTCCCATGTGAGCTAAACAAGGCATCTTGTTCATATCTGGGGAAAATGAGGGGCATGGTATGGGTATTCTGTAGGCAATGTTTCAAATGGGTCGGTGAAATGCGTATTTTCCAAGAGAATACGTATACACGTGCTCCATAGCGTTATTTGTCTGTTTAGCGAGCGGCTGCGCTGGCATAATTACAACTACAACTAAGGTCAAATTTTGCGAACATACGCAAAGTTTAAGCGCGATGGTAAATGTGTGCTTATTAAATACAGCTTTAAAAGGAATTGTAAGTAAATGTTTGAAAGTATCGCGTTGCTGCGATTAGCTAGGTTTCCCAATGTCCCAAGACAATTCTGCGTTTCAGATATTTTATACTTTTAAGTATAATGCGTCGCGTAGTTTTAAGGCGTCTGGCTTATTTAGAAGCGTTACGAATAATTATTGAGCCCTTATCTTTTTACTTTTTTGTGCGGGATACATTAGGTTTGCCTGGTGTCCTCAATGAACTAAAGAAGGCGGCTTCGTTATGTTTGGTGACTGCAAGGACAGGTTAACAAGTGGTCTGTAGATGAAGTTCAAAGTAGATGGGCAATTCGGGATAAATAGTGTTACGAGCGGATAAGAATTGAGCCCTGGCAGAAATATAAAAGCCACCAAGATCAAATTTAGTGAAAATTGGGGGTACTCTCTGCTCAAAGTTAAATGCAGTTGGATTGCAAAGAAAGTCTTTGTCAAAATATTCTTATTCAAGTGTTAGTGTGTGTGATATGGCAGCTATCGGCTATGTCTCCCAGTGTCCCGACATAGCTGTAGGCTACAACATGTTTATATTTTGTGGAAAGGGGTGGGGGACATGGTAACTGCAATGTGCGGCAAAATTTTTGCCTTCCTGGCCCAATTGCAAACAATTACTGAGCTGTCGTTTTTCTTTCGCTATCTTCAGGCGTCATGACGCGTTTCGGCTTGGTTTCGGCGATGATCTTGGTGAACTAAACAAGCCATTTTGTTTCTATTTGGCGAAAATAAAGGACGCGTTATGGGCAATATTTACGTAAACTTCAAAGACAGGGGACTATAATTATGACATTTTCAGTAAATTGAGCATGCAAAAAGCGATCTGGGAATATTTAGCTCATTGGCCTGAGAACACTGTGAACTCAACCGACATCAAATCTAGCGAAAATAGTCGTGGGGGGGAGGACACCATGGTAAATGCTATGGCGAAGTAACATGCGTGTTGATGTATTACTGGCTTTTTAAAAAAATTCACCACAAGAAGTGCTCCAAAGCATTACATGCGGGCAAGGTTTCAAACGGAACAGACGTATACAGGCAGCATTTTAATGTATGCAATATAATTACACGAAACTGATTTCTTTATTGCAACTATTCAAAAACAAGACAGAGCTTCGCTGGAAGTCGGGTTGTAATTCTCCAAGGTCTCCCACCATTGTTGCCTTTTTTTCTTGTGGATATTGCAAGTAATTTATGTTGATTGCACTTCATTGAGTATGACCTTGACAATACTATTACCTGAACTAGTCATACATTTATGCTGTAGCCTTATAACACAAAGTGCAATTCTTTGTTTAGTTATTAAAATTGTTTGTAGCAAATGTGCATTTTTTTATGTGCGCTGTACTGCTGCCACTGGGCAGGATCCGGGACCTCTGTGAGGCACTGCCTTTTGCCCCCGCGTCATCTTGAGATTTTATGTAGTTGCAAAAAATAAATGTTAAATCAAATAATTTTTCGGGCCCCCATTGTTCACCATGTATGATTGATAAACAAGCATATGCCTGTTATATATAAAAATAACTGACAGAAGCATGTCCAGGGTCTCTTACTTATTGTAATAGTAATTCACAATATATATATATATATATATATATATATAGAGAGAGAGAGAGAGAGAGAGAGATGAGATTGTTGCGTGGTTTCAGATTTACAAAGTACACTGTTGAAGTGTACTAGAATATGGTCGAGTAGGCCGAGCGGCGCGGCGCTCCCGGCTGAGGCGCAAATCAACGAAAAGTAGGCTGAGGGCGCTGCGAACGAACTAGATGTTAGGGAGGCACACGCTGCAGCGGGTGGGTGTCTCTGTCCCCAGGGCGGGTATAACCTAAAACTATTCTAGTTTGTCTTTACGACCATATGGGCGAGGCCTTAGCCATTTTCATCTAACAGGGACTAATGGCAAATTTGGAATAAAAAAGTTGCAGTTTTGCCCAAAGGCAAAGCATCGATTACGTTAGCAAATTAGTAGACAGCTATATGAAATTGTGGGGTCTCACATGTGCTTTTGGGACAAAGGAACGACAACACAGTAGTGCAAACAAGTAAAGGGGCATTTATTGCACCTTACATACACTAACACACACTAGCCGAATTACAACCAATAGAACATTCACATGGGCGCGCGACAAATCAAGGATGTCTGACTCACCGCGACCCGATACGTTCGCCCCATGCCATGACACCATCGCCTAGTCGCTCACGTGTACAGTCACGCGAACAGTGGCGCGCTCGAACGACCCGTGTTCGTCCATACCGGTGTCCTGCTCTCAGCCTCGCGCGAAGCGTTCGTGCGTGTTGGCCGCGGATCCCAACCCAAAGAGAGAGCGCCGTTGACCCCTTTCTCCCAAGTCACCCCGCCGCCCGGTGGCGCCAGCATTGCGACACTCGCGCCATCTCTTGCACTGCGCCGCAACCACCACGACCGCCATCGGCACTTAGCTACGCAGTGAAGCCGGATTACAGGAGACGCCTGAGAGTCGCGCATCCCCACATCCCCATAACCTTAAATCACTATACATACTCCGGCGAAACATGTCTCACGGTCTATAAACGCGCGCGTCGCGAACAAAAGTTAGTACAGGCGACAGCGGCCGCGCCGAGGAAATGTCCATGCGTTATCCACAACATGCGCGCCGACATGGTCTCTGGGGTACACTGCTGGCGTCCGTTGGTCACAGCACCAGCTATGCAGATTCGATGGCATGACTCCAGCACAGGACACCGGAAATGGCGACGCAGAAGTTGGCACGAGCAAGCGTTGCTCGTGCCGACGCGCCCTGCTGACGAGAGCCGCAGTAGCCGTTCGTGACTGCCGGCTCTTTTCCCAGCCGCCGAGCGTTGCAAGCCGAACATCGGCGGCCGCCGAAGTCGCTGCGCCGAACTGGCCACAGGCATCTCCATTGCCAGGGGTGGCTCGTTCGTAGGCCGGGGCAGCAGCTCAGATGATGTGCAGGTGACACCAAACCAGGGGTGACTCCGCTCACGCTGCGTACACTCAACGCACTCGACAAACACTAAAGTAGTGCAAGGGAGAGGAATTCGGCACACACATCGCCCACGTGGTACGATGTTCAATTCGGCTAGCAAAATTTCGGACGGCATTCCAGATGCTAAGTTCACGTGAACAAAGCTTGCTTTCATGAGTCGAGCGAGGAATTTCAATTCGTGCGAGGCTAACTAGAATGAGGGAAGCAAAGTGCGACACCTCAACATCATGGTCCACCAAGTTGTGTCCCTCAACGTGCGACAGGCGGCTTTGTAAAGCCTTAGGCCTAATGCGTCGCTACCTTGACAACAACCGGCATACAGAAAAAAAAAAAGAAAACATCCCCCAAAATGGCACCACAGGCAGTCGCGAGGGTACGTTAGCTCTGTGGGGTGGTCCTACCCCGCTCGGTGCACACAGCATCCGAGTTGACGGTGCCCACCGTCCCAGACGGTGTCGGAGCGCCTCGTGCCATGCCGCAATACCAGTCAGCCTGTAGCGGCACCCGTGGCCCGCGGCCACCCGGCTCCCTGAGCCGCGACTTCCGAAGTCAAAGAGATAGAAGAAGCTATTTACATAAGAAATTCGGACCACCCACGAGGCTTCCGTACTCACTCGCTTCAGGCTTGCCAATGCTCCGCGGGCGCTAGGCCTCGCTCTCCCAGGATGCAGACCACGTGGCTCTCGTACCGACGAGTGTACTTCAACAAAACACTCGCGAAAAGGCTTAGCATGTTGAAATGTTCAAACAAGCTACAGCAACCGTCGCCTCGCTCAATAAAACACGCCGCCGACACTAGCAATCAAAATCCACGCTAGGACTACGCTTCGGTTGAAACATCTCGAACCGAGCAAAACAGTTAATATTATCGTCCGATGCCCCAAGAGCTCCACGTTGGGTAGCCAGATGTGGGGTCTCACATGTGCTTTTGGGACAAAGGAACGACAACGCAGTAGTGCAAACAAGTAAAGGGGCATTTATTGCACCTTACATACACTAACACACACTAGCCGAATTACAACCAATAGAACATTCACATGGGCGCGCGACAAGTCAAGGATGTCCGACTCACCGCGACCCGATAGCGAGCGAATACGTTCGCCCCATGCCATGACACCATCGCCTAGTCGCTCACGTGTACAGTCACGCGAACGGTGGCGCGCTCGAACGATCCGTGTTGGTCCATACCGGTGTCCTGCTCTTAGCCTCGCGCGAAGCGTTCGTGCGTGTTGGCCGCCGATCCCAACCCAAAGAGAGAGCGCCGTTGACCCCTTTCTCCCAAGTCACCCCGCCGCCCGGTGGCGCCAGCATTGCGACACTCGCACCATCTCTCGCAATGCGCGCCGCAACCACCACGACTGCCGTCGGCACTTAGCTACGCGGTGAAGCCGGATTACAGGAGATGCGTGGGAGTCGCGTATCCCCACAAAATATAGTGGTTTTATCGGCCCTCTAATCTTGGAAACATTGGCTTACTAACTGAATTTGTGTAGCAAGCATGGTGTCAGCGCGCACAAGCAAACAGGAACACATCACACTCTTCTGTGTCCGCGGATGCTTGTTGCTGCTGGCGGGAGCAAGCGCTGCGGGAGCAGCAGCGAGCGAAGTGACCTTCGTGCTGTCTATCGCTTCAACGGAAACTGAGCGGCGAGAACACAGCACGCGCAAAGGCATCTGCAGATCGCTTTCAAGTTACGGCACGCGCGGTCGCGCAAAGTACGCAGTTATTGCCGGAGTAGGTGGCGCCCCCCATCCCTCCTGCGCTTTCCTTGCGTGTGAGATTGAGTCGCAATCGTCAGTTCTCCTTGCGCCTGGTCGCGAAATGCACAGTTGCTGCCGGAGCACATTGCCCCCCACCACCTTTCGTGCGACGGCACGCTTTCCTCCCTCGCGCGCACCAGATTGAGCCGCGATCGTCGGCTCCCCTCGCGTGCTTTCACTCGCACATATGGCGCGCGGCCACGGTGTTATCGCCCTTGTGCTTTATACGGAACATCACGGCGACGGCAAAAATGCGCCAGGAGTGTCCATATAATTGCTATCGCAATAAAAGCAGTTGGTAATAGTTTTACGTTATACCAGGGCCCAAAGTTTACTGCTGCTATCTGGGTATGTGGTGACATATGGTGACCCAGAAATTATTTTACGATTGGACCGCATAATTTGAGAACATTTTCCGCTATCACCATGAGCGTCGGCACGGCAATATGAAGTTCAATCGTAGTACCACCGATGCTTTCGGCTTTGCAGAAAAGCATGCGCCGGGCCACCGCTCGACCCACTCTTCCATATTCTTGTACGTGATAACTACAAAGCGCGATTCTACTATGTGCTTCTTGTTAGTTTATTCTGTGTTTCGTTGTAGTTTCCAAGTGCGCTGCCATATTCCATTATTCCACCAAAATTCAGATTCGGTTGCTTTCCAAAATGCTTCAAAATGAAATTTTATCTGCTGCAAATTACTCCAAAATGAAATTTAGTCTGCTCCACGCTGCTCCAAGATGCAGTTTTGTCTGCTCCAAACTGCAATTTTGTCTGCTCCAAACTGCTCCAAGTCGCAGTTTTACTTGCTCCAAAAATTGCTCCGAAATGACTTTGGGCAGTCCCACCCCTGGGTAACATTGGAAATGGTCAAGTGCTCTGTGCAGATGATGCAGTGGCACCTCTGCAAAGTATTACACCGACGTACACCAGTGAAATAGTGGTAAAATTAAATTCAAGTTCGTGTTTGTGGAAGAGCCTTAGAGATGACATTCCTTGCTTCTCTTACATGCATCACACAAGTAGCCAAGAACAAGACTAACTGCCGGGATCCCATAAAATGGAAAGCTGCTCAAGACTGTTTGCTATGAAAGAAAAATAAGTTGGTTCCCACACTTGGCCGGTACGATGTCACAAATTTTCAGTCTCACTTGAAGGTAATTGATAGTTTACTGATAAACAAGGATTACATAGCATTCTAAAGAAGACAAACATACTGTAACAAGTTTGTCACAAGAAAGTTGATAACCTGTAACCAAGTTGCTATGGCATCATGCTGTCGAGCTCGAGGTTACAGATTCGATCCAGGCCGAGGCGGCTGGATGGGGGCAAAACGCATCTGCTTATATTTAGGTGGAAGGAGCCCACATGGTCAAAATTAATCTTGAGTCCCTTCACTACAGTATGCCTCGTTATCACATCGTGGGTTTGACAGGTGGGTTTGACAATTTAATTCATTAAAAAAATTCACTGACAATTATGATGCTCCCTAATGCGAAATTTGAGCGCAGCTCTATACGCGTTTTCATTTTGCGATATATTGAGGCAAAAAATTTGAGACATGTAGCTGAGTCGGCAATCGTCGAAAATCTCATCTGCTGGCCAAGCGTGTCAGCTTTTGTACATGACTTGTCGAAGGTTCTAGTGTAATCGCTGGTGCCACTTGGCTTTCAGAAAGTACTACACAGTTCGCATCACGCATACAATCAGATTACAAAACAAGCGCAAACCATGACAATGGAACAGGCGCGAACGAGACCAAACCTAGCAAACCAAACAAGCGCGAGCCAGAGCTGACGCGAGCAGACGATAGTACGAAACTAGTGGTCGGGCGGATCCGCATGAAACCAGTTTCCCGCTCGCACGTCACTGAAGGGGCCGCTCTCATTGGTTTTCGCCGTTCGCCGCAGGAACTGGCCATTAAGAGCTGCGCTCTAAATGAAACTTTGTGATGTCGCACTAACATACTGGTGTTGTGGCTTGGGTGTGAAAAGTGAACCCTTTTATTTGCTGTGCTAATTACCAAAATCTGTCTGGTAGATATATGGAAATTGTGTCTTGCAAGAATACTTTGCCAGTGTTAAGTCAAGCAGTCTTTTGATCCTCTCGCACCTGACTTGCCTCACATTCCCTCACGTTTTGCTTGTTGCAGCTCATCACGTTTTGCTTACCCGTGATGCCAGCGATGTTCGTATTGCACCCACTTGGGACTCTTTTATGTTCTACAGCTTGAGTGGCAACATGCAGTAAGTGCAGTGTTCGTGTCCTGTCTTGTGCAGTGCTGGCATGCGAGGATGCTCCGAGCTCGACCCAATGATAGCACGCCGTAGACGCACTGTCTCAAGCACAGACCACGAGGACAGCTTTGCCCTCCCTGCGTCCTCGTGTGCTGCCACCTCCTTTGTCTCGACAATGACAAGTCGCGACCGCACAGCCGAGTTCAAGTCGGCTGCCAAGCTTATGCAGGGAACCATTGTGAGTACTATGAGGCGTGACTTTTATTCGTAAAATGCCCCCTGTCGTTTAAGTGGTTTGTTACGAGAGTTTCTGTCACTTGAATGCACAAGTGGGTGCATAAGTGGATCCACCTTGCGAACTCCACGGCCACAATTTGTTAATTGCAATATGGGCCATCAGGTAATTAGTTAAAACCTAATTAGTGAATTTTTGTTCATTAGATGATTATGCATTTCAATATTTTGTGCAAGTAATGTAAGCCTCTTCGAGTAGACCAGCTCATTTACTAGAATTGGGCTATCTGCCACAGGCAACCTTAAATAAATTTTGAAAGTGTTCGCTGAAACACCCTGTGTAATAAATTATTACTTAGCAAGTATTGCCTCGGCATTACCGCCATCGGCATTACCGCCATTTCCAAAGTGCACTTCTCTTTCTCGTGTAGGAGCACACTGCCAAAGTGACACTGCGTGCGCGCAAGTTCACTTGCTCAAAATGACACTAAATCTGCCAGTGTGACAGGGGCAAGGCTCGGTGACAACAGACATCGGTTTGAACCATCGATAACATTCGAGAAACTTGTGATGCATGCGTCCTGTGCTGAACAATAACATTTGTTAGATGGTGAAAAGCGGTCACTCGAAAAGTACACGTGTCAATATCACCACCGTGACCAACTTTAACATCTTCGCCACAAGTGTGCACATTTGTGGACACATTTTGCAACGCCAGCTACTCCTGACCGAAAAGTGGCGAGGCACTAAAATTGCGTGCCAAGTTTCAGAGGAGGAAGCTATATCTTGGCCGTGGCGGCTGTTAAGAAAAAAAAATGAAATGGCTGTGAGCATTCTCGCAAATCTTCGTGCTCGCTACCACTGTCCACAAACTTTTTCTAAAGCCAAGTATGCCTTGGCAAAAAGTTGCGAGGCATCAGATCATGCCAGTTTGTCAGCCTGTATCATGGTTTATCCTGCTTCTAAAGGAGGCGAATGGGGAAAATCGTCATCCACCCAACTTGTTGCACCAAAGAAACCTTCTCAAAAAGGAAGCTTCGCACTGGGGGAAAATTTGTCCATTCAGGGAGGATGGCAATTTCATTAACTTTACTCCTCCACCTTGTGGGATTCCGCAGAATTGGTTTGCCATATTCTGAAGCAGGGCGCCATATCTTGGTTGTGAGCAGCTCGCAACCTGTGTCCACTGTAGTGGATACGGCTTTACAGCTTCAAAATGTTTCCACGTCGCCAATTTATTTTCTGTGAGCTCCTGAAATAGTATGAAATGTAAGTTTTAAAAACAGTTGCTCATTCCCCATGCCTACATATTTTTTTGGTAGCGAAGTGGTTAAAGGACCACTGACAGCAAAATATCTTCTTGACCTTTATTTGTTTTCATCTTTGACGTCTCTGCCTCATAATCAGAGTGAAACCATAAATGCTTTAATGTGACAAATAATTGATAGCCTTATTTTGTTTGATTTTTGCACTGCTTTAAAACGATTTCCCGATGCCAAAAGAAGCAAGCGCTGCACCGTGGCAGTTGCAGCATACTGGACACGTGATCTGGTGGGCTCCAGAACAAGTGACGTACAATTAGTTGCAGGCGCATTGAACCGTGTCGTTTACTACTTTTGTTTCTATGTCTTTGTTTCCTGTTAGCGCAACAGTGTATCCCTCAAATGTATTCCTCGTCATTACGGTTTTGTGCAAGTCTGAATTGCTGCCAAGTGCAAACAAATTTCAGTTTGGTCCCTGCAGAGCACCGGGTCGGAAATTGACAGCACCGCTAGCAGCATTGAAAATGAAAACGTGCGCATTGGCGGTCTCAAAGTGAAGCAAGTGCAGAGAAAACAACAACAAAATGAAGATAGCAAATTTGGTTGCTTTTCCTTGGACTTGAATTATTCAGACTGCTGTTGCAAGTAAAGTTGACCAATTGTCAGTGTTCCATTTGGGGACACAAATGATACAGTTAAATCTCCATTAACAAACTTGAGGGGGCCGCAGCAAATGGTTTGTTATTCTGAAAGTTTGTTATAATGAAGGCCCCAAAATTAACCATTGCACCCATCAGTTCATAAGTTGTCGCCATATGAGCTATCGACGAAAACGTTGTTGCTGGCCCGTGCTGTTGCTATTTTCCGTAGGTTATGTCGCCACACACCACTGATGCACCATATAATAAGAGTGGTGCACGCAAAAGAGACCCAGACGCCGAGAAAACTACCGACAAAAAAGAAGCTTCATGTCGCCTCCAAAGCACAATGTTTCTTGTTGTTTGTTTTTAACATGCCCTGCCGTGGACACCACAACTGTCTCGCTCAAGGCCTGAACTATTTCGAAGCTCAAGTGCGTGTAGATGATACCATCTGGAAAGGGCAAAGTGTGACTGTGAGGCATCCCCGCAAATACGGAAGTTACATTTCCTGGTGGCACGTAGGTAATATGGCCGCAGAAAGAAGCGCGAAAGAGTCATGCGCAGAATGAAGGGTGAAAGGAGGCCTCTGTTGCTAAATGACCCTTGTCTTGGCGAAGCATGCGCTCTCAAAACCTGATGCGTTGTCGCCGCTACGAAAGCCACGAAATAAGAATTGCAACTTCCGCATTGCTTTTGCGCAAAATAGAAACAGGATTTCTTATTCATTCAGTAAATAAAAGTGTGTTCACTTAGTAAGCATCTGTTTATTGTTTTCTTGATACCCTCGATAATTTGACATTCGGTTAATTGGGACATTTTTTTCGCTCCCATGAAATCCGAATTAATGAGGTTTTACTGTATTAGTTTGTGCTGAGGCATTGTTAGCATGACACGGAAACTGCATAACGATCGTTATTCTGAAAAGTTGGGTATTCAGAAGCTCGTAGTACTGAAATATTTTTACATTGGAACCATAAGTAGTCAGCAAGGGGATTTCTGAAAAGCTTGTTAATCTGAAAATTTCGTTAATGCGGGGTACATAGTAACCAAGTTTCACTGTATGGCTGTTTGCTACACTGGAGACTGCTGCCCCGTGTACTGATGCCCCATCATGTTGGTGTGTTCAGACTACTGCTGGAAGATTTTGCATGCCCTTTCGACTTGCCACATATGACTATTCGGTACACGTCCTGTGAGAGAGTGGCATGCAGGCTCTGGCCAGATACCCTTGCATGCCTGCACACTCGGAAAGCTCATTCTCAAGACGAACAAAACAAACATTGTTGCACGATGCTCCTTTATATTTCGCAAACATTGTCAATAATGGCACGTCACCACAAGCGGCAAACAGTTCAGAACGGTGCATCGACCGCTGGTGAATGCGGCTACAATGACAGCTGCTGATCGAACCAGTTGGATGTTGCTCTTGGAGGCTCCAAGTACTTGGAGGCTGTGCTAGCTGCACCTCAGCAGACAGTACTTGCGATCCTGCCACAGCTGGTCAGTAGAGTGATTATTTTTACTACTATGATTAACATCCGTACGATTATGTCGTGCTTAATAAATTAAACTTGTTTTCTCGATGCCGTAGGTGCGACGAGCAGACTGGGCGAGCCGGCTTGCTCAAACGGTCGACGAGGCTGCCACCCGATCACCCCACAGTTTTAGCACTGGGCGATGTTTTGCAGAACAGGCACACATTCAGTATACAGTCGAACCCACATAACAATATTCAAGTGCCCCGAAAATTCCATTGTTATAACCGGGATGCATGAAAAAAAAATCAAAATAGGGGGATGGCAGAGCTGGTGTGAGATCACTATAACGGCAGACTGCCCCTCCCCGCCACCTTCCTCCATCAGGCTGCCGATTGCATTGTCTCGTTGACTCTGCTTCCTTTGCTCTCTGGTTGCGTGTAACAAGTCACGGCTGTTGGCGTTCAAGAATGGCACTGCTATGGTAAAACCTCTGTAATTCGGATTGCACGGGCCCGAAAAAATGTCCGAAGTAACCGAATGTCTAATTATTGAGGGTATCAAGAAAACAATAAACTTATACTTTCCACGTCAACACGCTTTTATTTATTGAATGAATCAACAAAATCCTGTTTCTGTCACAATCGCAAAAGTAGTGCGGAAGGAGCAATTCTCATGTTGTGACTGATTAGCACTCGCAGCGGTGAAGGCCTCACGACTTCTTTCACAGCACGGCTGCGGCGCACGTCTTCATCTGAGACACGCTTTTCACTACCGATTATTTTTTCGCCCATGTTGCCAGGTAGCCGCCCATCGCGATGTAGACGGTGCTCTTCATCCTCGACAGCTTCGCACTGCGTAAAAACGAAACTATTGTTTGCCGTAACCGTGGCTGCTGTGGACGCAATCATGGACGGCGACCTTGCGGTTCTGAAGGCGCGCGGCCGACTTATGCACTAGGCACTGAGTAATAACGAAACTACCGTTTGTTGCAACTGCAGACGAAACCTCGTCCGCTAAGGACGCGATCATGGATGGTGACTACTCTGTTAAGAAGGCACGCGGTCGACATGTGTACCGAGTTAAAACGAAATTTCTGTTTGCTGCAACCACTATGGACGAAATCGCGTCCGCTATCAGCATGATTGTGGATGGCGACTGCTCAGTCATGAAGGCACGTGACCAACGCGGTGCAATGCATGGCAGTAGGCGCAAGGTGCTGCTTTAAAGGCACAAATAGGCACGAAGCGTTCCGACGTTGCTGTCATTCACATACGATTTTCACTGAGAAGTATGGTGATGCAAACTCCGTCGCTTTGTTTTGGTGGGCACTAACGCCGTTTTAGATCTATTGCATCGCACATTTGCAGCGCTCCTCCAGCCCAGCGCTATGAGCGCAATTGGCGCGGTCCTTTCTTGTTTTGGAGGGTGGCGCAGCGTAGAGCTATGGTAGAGCAGCCCGTTAGTGTTCGGAGGGGTGGAAGAGCGACGGGAGAGAGGCTGGCAATGCGGAGAAGGATGGAAAACGGCATGTGGTGGCTTGCAAGTGCTCGTCTTATCAAGGAGTTAGTATTCCATTCCCTTTCGGCACGGACACCCAGTAGCCAGACTTCATCGTTATAACCGATAATGATTGTAGTAAGCCGGTTATTTCACCATAGAAGACATGCAAAAGCTGACGGTGCAGCAGCTTCTCATTGTTATCACCGACCGGTATCGTTATAAGTGGGTTGGACTGTAACTTCATTCCATTAGATACTACGTACTTCGTGTCACAGAAAACTGTGTACAGTCAAACCCGTTTATAACGAACTCGATAGTTACGTGAAAAGTGGTCGTTATATCAGTAGTTTGTTATATATGGACTCGCCCTTAAAAATGTTCAAAAATTAACTGCACTGAAGCTTGCGTCAGCAGTTACAATTCGGCAGCACTTTGGTCCGAAAACCAGATTTTCAGTGTCATTTTTGTTCCCGGTCCCTCCCCACACCTAGCTGCAATGTCATAGCATTTCGACTGTGCGTCAGCCACTTAAGAGCTGTTAAATGTTATCTACATCGCTTCGGGCGAAAAAAAATTCAAGTTAGAAACAGAAAACATCACTGCGAGCTGTTATCAGCAATCATCAACGCATAAACGAAGTGCCTGCCGAACTGTGATTTCCTGATATGTCGCCAATATTCTCTTGAATTGCGCCCAATCCTGGCCGCAATTCAAGGGGACGGAGAACGCTTCGTGAAAGGCTTCATACGGGAAACGTGGACAACCTCAGCAGCGCGGCAACGGCGGTCATTTGGAACAATAACAGGTGCCACGCAACATTTAACCGGAGAGGTCTGCTCCAAGACATTTTAGGGGCCGATGAACCGAAGCTGAAATTGTCACACAAGCCAGGAGTACGAACTGGTGTCCAGAGCAGCACTTCCTCGCCAGGGCGGGCGACCCGCCATGGTTGCTCAGTGGCTATGGTGTTGGGCTGCTGAGCATGAGGTCGCGGGATCGAATCCTGGCCAAGGCGGCCGCATTTCGATGGGGGCGAAATGCGAAAACACCCGTGTACTTTAGATTTAGGTGCACGTTAAAGAACCCCAGGTGGTCCAAATTTCCGGAGTCCCCCACTACGGCGTGCCTCATAATCGGATCGTGGTTTTGGCATGTAAAACCCCATAATTATTTTTTTTTTGCCAGGGCGGAAGTGTGATGACAGGTTCTTTTATTTTAATGTTTCAGGCGGTTCTCTTAGGCTGAGCCTCCAAGAACCCAATTGAGGACAAAGCCGTTTGTTGGAAAACGCACACAAACATTTATTAAAACTGAAACGAAAAGTAATCGATTAACCCTTTGAGGGTCGAATTGTTTTGCCAAATGCGAACCCCCAGGGTCGATTTTTTTATTGCTGATTTAAATTCTTCGAAAGAATCTATTTCGAAAAAATATGGTCGTAATTTTTTAAAGTGACAGTAAAGTGAGGAAAAAATCGTTTGTGTTCTAAAATACACAATGTCTATTCGTGAATAAGAAGATAAGCGCGCTGAAAAATGGTTGTGTGCACGTCCGGAAACCGAAACAAGTGAGAAGCCTTCGTCTTATCGCCAACAAGGGGCTATAGAGCTTTTGTGGTCTCCAAAAAGGGAACTGCAAAAACGGCAGCATCGTTTGTGTATGTAGGCGGCTGCCTGGGAACAGGTGTAATCGCGGCGCGGTGGGCGATAAACGATTGAGTAACAAGCGGTCACCCTTTGAGAGATTTGAAACCAGATAGCCATCAGTTTAGTGCAACAAGCGGGATCCGCCGCAGGAGAAAACCGTTGCCGCCGGTGCCGCGCGTGCGCGCGCTCGGATGCGCAAGCGAGAGCTGACGCGCCGTTGCCATAAAAAAAAAAAAGAAAAAGAAAAAAAAACGGAGAGCCATTGGCGCAAGTAAAAATTCCACGTCTTCCCGTCGAGTGGCAGCACATACCAAGCGAAAGAAATAATCGAAAGAATCGTGCACTTCGCCGCCGCGCGCAGCGCGTGCGCCCGGATACGCGAGCGACAGCCGACGCGCCGTTGCAAAAAAAAAAAAAAACGGAGAGGCATTGGCGCAAGTAAAAAATTCCACGTGTTTCCGTCGAGTGGCAGCACATGCCAAGCAAAAGAAATGATCGAAAGAGGCGCGCTTTTTAAATGTACAAGCGATACCGTACATGTACGCCATTGACCATTTTGAGGGTGTTCGCGGAGGTCGTACATGTACGATATTGACCCTGAAAGGGTTAAACAAACACTCAAAAAGACTATCACGACACGAAACACACTCGGAGCTAGGACGACAGTGATAGCGGGCAAGTTCGGGCAGGCCGCGAGTGTGTGGCGCACAACAGTCTCGACGCAGAATAGCGGATGTGAGAGACGAGAGAAGCAGCGTCAATCTCGCCAATGGTCAGGGTGTCGGATCGTTGACCGGGCGGCCAGAGCGTGGCAGCTCTGGCGTGGAGCGGGAAGGCAGGTAGCCTGGCGGCACGGGCAGACGGCGGCGGTGTTCTGGCCGGGCAGCTGGTTGTGGAACTCGGGCCCGTAGCCCGAGAGCTCACATTCTGCCCACGGGCACAGAAGCTTGCCAGCCTCGGGCAGCAGTTGACGATCGGGCAGAGGGGCGATGCCCAGGAAGGCAGGCGGCTTGGCGGCACGGGCAGACGGCGGCAGCGTTCTGGCCGGGCAGCTGGTCGTGGAACTCTGGCCCGTAGCCCGACAGCTCACGTTCTGCCCACGGGCGCAGACGCTCACCGCCTCGGGCAGCAGTTCCCGAACGGATGGAGTGGCGACGCCCAGGAATGGGTTAACTGGAGACCCCGGTCGGGTGAAGTTCTGGTGGCTCGGCTCTGGAACCCGACGGCCCGTCTTCAATCCCTGGTCCGGTGGCCGACCTTCTCCTGGTGCCGCCTCTGGAACTCTTCCCTTCTTTTCCAGCGTGCCTCGTTTTTCTGCCGCTCTGGCCAATTTGTCGTTTGCTCATGGCTGCTTGAGATTCTGTGTTGACTTGTGATTGGATGTCTTTCTTTTGTTATTTTCTTCTTGTACCGCATGTTCACGTGTACTTCGACGTTGTCGTCTTTCAATCCAGCACGGAATTCGCCTAGGCGCGCGCTCTCCTTGTCGTCTGCTACTTGTTTCCAACCTCCGCACCGCGTCGCGCACTACACATATATATCACAGTATCCAACCATCGTACCGTGTCGCGCAATCCACTCTCCACAGGAAGCACACGACGCGATGAGAGGCATCGTAATGCTGCTTGCGGTCCTGTTGCCGTATTTCAGTGTTGATGTGGGTTGGCTGGCGATAACGCAGAATGCGGGACACATTCTTCCCAGGAGGATGGACATCGATTGAGAGTCGGTGCGAAGAAAGAAACGTCAAGACAGGAAGATGGCGAACGACCATAGACAAGGTAGAATGGCGAGTAACCGGTCATGCGTTGAACGGCGGTATTATACGCAAAAGTCACGAATGGCAAAATTGCATCTCAGTTTCTGTGATGTGGTTCGATGTACATGGCTATCATGTCTGATAGCGTGCGATGAAATCGCTCTGTTAGGCCGTTGGTTTGTGGTTGGTAACTGGAGGTAGTCTTGTGGGTGGTTGTGGAGGCTCTGAGTACTTCGTCGACGAGTTGCGAGTGGAATGCTTTTCCATGGTCGCTCAGGATGACGCGAGGAGCACTGTGACGCAGTACTAAGGCTTGAAGTATGAATGAAGCAACTTCAGAGGCTGAGGCAGAACTCTCACAAGCTGTTTCGGCGTAGCGTGTCAAGTGGTCAACGGCTGTCACAATCAATCGTTTACCGGTGAGAGCCACAGGAAGAGGACCATACAGGTCTATGCCAACAACTTCAGATGGTTGCGATGGACACGGAACTGGTTGCAGTTGTCCGCTTGGGGCTGATGTAGGGAGCTTTCGACGCTGACAAAGGGCGCAGGAAGCGACATACCTCGCTACACTGGCGGACAAGCCGGGCTAGTAGAAGCGACCTTTGATGCGCTCAGGTTTTCTGGAAACCAAGGTGACGAGCAGTCATGTCGTCGTGAGAAGCCTGCAGGACATCAACACGTCGAGAGCGTGGCAAAAATTAAAGAAATTCTATTATGGGGTTTTACGTGCCGAAACCACAATCTGATTATGAGGCACGCCGTAGTGGGGGACTCCGGAAATTTGGACCACCTGGGGTTCTTTAACGTGCACGTAAATCTAAGTACACGGGTGTTTTTGCATTTCGCCCCCATCGAAATGCGGCTGCCGTGGCCGGGATTCGATCCCGCGACCTCGTGCTCAGCAGCCCAACACCATAGCCACTGAGCAACCACGGCGGGTGTCGAGAGCCTGGCAGGACAGGAACCCAGCATTCAGGGGCGTAGCCAGGGGGGGGGGGGGGGGGGGTTGGGGGGGTTCAAACCCCCCCCGAAATTTTTTCCGTAACCCCCCCCCTCCCCCGCCCACTTACCCACCCTTTGTTCTCGTCGCTTCGCGCTGACATAATTCAAGAAACCGGTGCTACAATCACAATTTCATTCCTGGGCGCTTCCGTTCGGGTTGCTAATTTACAGTGAATCATGTCTGCATATGGAAAAAAGTGACACGGTGTTTCTCAAGGCTTTGGCACTGTGAGGTTTTGGGCGAGATTGTGGCAGCCGCATTCTGAAGCAACAAATGCGCAACAAATGTAGCAACAAATGCGGCAGCCGCATTTTAGATGAAGGCGAAAATGCTCGAGGCCGGTTTACTTAGATTTAGGTGCACGTTAAAGACCCCAGATGGTCGAAATTTCCGGTATACATTTCCGCCGCTTCCCTTCAGGTGCCGGTTAGGCCGCCGCGCTCGCGCAGGATCTTAGGCTACGTTCACACTTGGTCTCGAAGCTGTTGGAAGCGGCAAAATCTTGCAAAATCCGCCCGCCTAGGCGGCAGAACAGGCAGAAAGAGAGGCGGCGAGCCAAATCGGTCTCATAGACCGATTTCTTCACCATGGCGAAGCGGAAACGTGACGGAAAGTCGTTCTGCTGGCCCGGAAGCTACACTAGCATGTAAACATGGCACCAAAAGTGTGGGCTGCAATGCTGATCGACGCGATCAAGAACCACCCTTTGCTATACGACAAGAGTGGTACTAAAACGTACTGTCAGCAACACTCGCGATAGTATTCAACGTTGCGCGACCGGAGGTGCGGCAACGAAGCCTTGGCATGACCCAACTTCTCGCGCTTTTGCAAAGCCAGGTGAACCCACCACCGCCGTTTCTGAGGTGTCCGCGTCTTCCGTTTATTCATTGTCCATTTCTAGAAAACAAGTAGGCAGAAGTATAAAAGCCATTTCTTCTTCCACTTCCATGGCAGACAATAGTTAGACATACTCCTCGTTGGCGCTCCATAATTCTCCTCGCACGTGCACGGTATGTTCCAGAAGTCGCGGGGTGCTTTTCTCGTCGCGACGATAGATTGGAAGCGTAGGTCACACGTATGACTCGCAGGCTTTGGCGAGCCTCAACACAAGGGCCAGCCCGGGTTTTAGCTGTGGTGTTCCCGTTGCCCCTTTGGTGTCCTGGAGGCGCCGACAATACGAAATGATGAAATGGTATTACAACTTGTAAATAAAAGCTAATAAAGAAATATTATCACGCCTAGGCACCAACCTGTGACTCAGCGGTACCGCGCCCGTGTGAGGAGAATAACGGAACGCCATCAAGGAATTTACCGAAGGTCGCAGATGACACGCGAAGTTGCGCAAAATGATCACTTTTGATGACGGGTGGGCCAATGAATGAACATACCGCTCGAAATAATGCGATAATGAGCGCCACCACGCCGACAAATGTCCGCTGACTAGATGGATGTGGACAAAAGCGGCAGCGGCGGCCGCGGCCGTAGCAAAACAAATGTGAACAACTTGGACATGCGCGGAAAAGTTTTCCGGCCGCTTTGGCCTTTCCGTCCGCTTGCCGCTTCCCAAGTGTGAACGTAGCCTTAGTCTGCGCGCGAAACGTCTCTTGTTTGCGATTGCGCCCCTACGGAAGGCTGGTAGTTACTGTTGGGTTGTTGAATCCCAAACCAGCAATTACGGAAGGCTGGTAGTTGCTGTTGTGTTGTGGAATCCCAAACCAGCAATGTGCACACGAAGGGGTTGATGCCAGCAGTGAAATTCCACCGACTCACAACAGAATGCATGGAACAGACAGCCGACAAGCATGGATTACTGCTGTGCACAGTACAGCGTAAGTAAACTCTTGTTACAAGCGCTGACAGTTCTCGTCGGAGTTCACGCGTCCTGAGAAATTGTTTATGTGCACTATGCACTGAACAAGACCGGAGTTCATTCATGCATCACTAGTACACCAATCAGTCGAGATTCGGTGAGGTACGAGGCCGCTTCCTGTTTGCACCGGTGTAAGTGAAGTAGAAATGAGTTGCACGCACTACATAAAATGTGTACATATGCCATATCTATGCCGCACCGCGTCGCGCACTACACATATATATCACAGTATCCAACCATCGTACCGTGTCGCGCAATCCACTCTCCACAGGAAGCACACGACGCGATGAGAGGCATCGTAATGCTGCTTGCGGTCCTGTTGCCGTATTTCAGTGTTGATGTGGGTTGGCTGGCGATAACGCAGAATGCGGGACACATTCTTCCCAGGAGGATGGACATCGATTGAGAGTCGGTGCGAAGAAAGAAACGTCAAGACAGGAAGATGGCGAACGACCATAGACAAGGTAGAATGGCGAGTAACCGGTCATGCGTTGAACGGCGGTATTATACGCAAAAGTCACGAATGGCAAAATTGCATCTCAGTTTCTGTGATGTGGTTCGATGTACATGGCTATCATGTCTGATAGCGTGCGATGAAATCGCTCTGTTAGGCCGTTGGTTTGTGGTTGGTAACTGGAGGTAGTCTTGTGGGTGGTTGTGGAGGCTCTGAGTACTTCGTCGACGAGTTGCGAGTGGAATGCTTTTCCATGGTCGCTCAGGATGACGCGAGGAGCACTGTGACGCAGTACTAAGGCTTGAAGTATGAATGAAGCAACTTCAGAGGCTGAGGCAGAACTCTCACAAGCTGTTTCGGCGTAGCGTGTCAAGTGGTCAACGGCTGTCACAATCAATCGTTTACCGGTGAGAGCCACAGGAAGAGGACCATACAGGTCTATGCCAACGACTTCAGATGGTTGCGATGGACACGGAACTGGTTGCAGTTGTCCGCTTGGGGCTGATGTAGGGAGCTTTCGACGCTGACAAAAGGCGCAGGAAGCGACATACCTCGCTACACTGGCGGACAAGCCGGGCTAGTAGAAGCGACCTTTGATGCGCTCAGGTTTTCTGGAAACCAAGGTGACGAGCAGTCATGTCGTCGTGAGAAGCCTGCAGGACATCAACACGTCGAGAGCGTGGCAAAAATTAAAGAAATTCTATTATGGGGTTTTACGTGCCGAAACCACAATCTGATTATGAGGCACGCCGTAGTGGGGGACTCCGGAAATTTGGACCACCTGGGGTTCTTTAACGTGCACGTAAATCTAAGTACACGGGTGTTTTTGCATTTCGCCCCCATCGAAATGCGGCTGCCGTGGCCGGGATTCGATCCCGCGACCTCGTGCTCAGCAGCCCAACACCATAGCCACTGAGCAACCACGGCGGGTGTCGAGAGCCTGGCAGGACAGGAACCCAGCATTCAGGGGCGTAGCCAGGGGGGGGGGGGGGTTGGGGGGGTTCAAACCCCCCCCGAAATTTTTCCGTAACCCCCCCCCTCCCCCGCCCACTTACCCACCCTTTGTTCTCGTCGCTTCGCGCTGACATAATTCAAGAAACCGGTGCTACAATCACAATTTCATTCCTGGGCGCTTCCGTTCGGGTTGCTAATTTACAGTGAATCATGTCTGCATATGGAAAAAAGTGACACGGTGTTTCTCAAGGCTTTGGCACTGTGAGGTTTTGGGCGAGATTGTGGCAGCCGCATTCTGAAGCAACAAATGCGCAACAAATGTAGCAACAAATGCGGCAGCCGCATTTTAGATGAAGGCGAAAATGCTCGAGGCCGGTTTACTTAGATTTAGGTGCACGTTAAAGACCCCAGATGGTCGAAATTTCCGGTATACATTTCCGCCGCTTCCCTTCAGGTGCCGGTTAGGCCGCCGCGCTCGCGCAGGATCTTAGGCTACGTTCACACTTGGTCTCGAAGCTGTTGGAAGCGGCAAAATCTTGCAAAATCCGCCCGCCTAGGCGGCAGAACAGGCAGAAAGAGAGGCGGCGAGCCAAATCGGTCTCATAGACCGATTTCTTCACCATGGCGAAGCGGAAACGTGACGGAAAGTCGTTCTGCTGACCCGGAAGCTACACTAGCATGTAAACATGGCACCAAAAGTGTGGGCTGCAATGCTGATCGACGCGATCAAGAACCACCCTTTGCTATACGACAAGAGTGGTACTAAAACGTACTGTCAGCAACACTCGCGATAGTATTCAACGTTGCGCGACCGGAGGTGCGGCAACGAAGCCTTGGCATGACCCAACTTCTCGCGCTTTTGCAAAGCCAGGTGAACCCACCACCGCCGTTTCTGAGGTGTCCGCGTCTTCCGTTTATTCATTGTCCATTTCTAGAAAACAAGTAGGCAGAAGTATAAAAGCCATTTCTTCTTCCACTTCCATGGCAGACAATAATTAGACATACTCCTCGTTGGCGCTCCATAATTCTCCTCGCACGTGCACGGTATGTTCCAGAAGTCGCGGGGTGCTTTTCTCGTCGCGACGATAGATTGGAAGCGTAGGTCACACGTATGACTCGCAGGCTTTGGCGAGCCTCAACACAAGGGCCAGCCCGGGTTTTAGCTGTGGTGTTCCCGTTGCCCCTTTGGTGTCCTGGAGGCGCCGACAATACGAAATGATGAAATGGTATTACAACTTGTAAATAAAAGCTAATAAAGAAATATTATCACGCCTAGGCACCAACCTGTGACTCAGCGGTACCGCGCCCGTGTGAGGAGAATAACGGAACGCCATCAAGGAATTTACCGAAGGTCGCAGATGACACGCGAAGTTGCGCAAAATGATCACTTTTGATGACGGGTGGGCCAATGAATGAACATACCGCTCGAAATAATGCGATAATGAGCGCCACCACGCCGACAAATGTCCGCTGACTAGATGGATGTGGACAAAAGCGGCAGCGGCGGCCGCGGCCGTAGCAAAACAAATGTGAACAACTTGGACATGCGCGGAAAAGTTTTCCGGCCGCTTTGGCCTTTCCGTCCGCTTGCCGCTTCCCAAGTGTGAACGTAGCCTTAGTCTGCGCGCGAAACGTCTCTTGTTTGCGATTGCGCCCCTACGGAAGGCTGGTAGTTACTGTTGGGTTGTTGAATCCCAAACCAGCAATTACGGAAGGCTGGTAGTTGCTGTTGTGTTGTGGAATCCCAAACCAGCAATGTGCACACGAAGGGGTTGATGCCAGCAGTGAAATTCCACCGACTCACAACAGAATGCATGGAACAGACAGCCGACAAGCATGGATTACTGCTGTGCACAGTACAGCGTAAGTAAACTCTTGTTACAAGCGCTGACAGTTCTCGTCGGAGTTCACGCGTCCTGAGAAATTGTTTATGTGCACTATGCACTGAACAAGACCGGAGTTCATTCATGCATCACTAGTACACCAATCAGTCGAGATTCGGTGAGGTACGAGGCCGCTTCCTGTTTGCACCGGTGTAAGTGAAGTAGAAATGAGTTGCACGCACTACATAAAATGTGTACACATGCCATATCTATGCCGCACCGCGTCGCGCACTACACATATATATCACAGTATCCAACCATCGTACCGTGTCGCGCAATCCACTCTCCACAGGAAGCACACGACGCGATGAGAGGCATCGTAATGCTGCTTGCGGTCCTGTTGCCGTATTTCAGTGTTGATGTGGGTTGGCTGGCGATAACGCAGAATGCGGGACACATTCTTCCCAGGAGGATGGACATCGATTGAGAGTCGGTGCGAAGAAAGAAACGTCAAGACAGGAAGATGGCGAACGACCATAGACAAGGTAGAATGGCGAGTAACCGGTCATGCGTTGAACGGCGGTATTATACGCAAAAGTCACGAATGGCAAAATTGCATCTCAGTTTCTGTGATGTGGTTCGATGTACATGGCTATCATGTCTGATAGCGTGCGATGAAATCGCTCTGTTAGGCCGTTGGTTTGTGGTTGGTAACTGGAGGTAGTCTTGTGGGTGGTTGTGGAGGCTCTGAGTACTTCGTCGACGAGTTGCGAGTGGAATGCTTTTCCATGGTCGCTCAGGATGACGCGAGGAGCACTGTGACGCAGTACTAAGGCTTGAAGTATGAATGAAGCAACTTCAGAGGCTGAGGCAGAACTCTCACAAGCTGTTTCGGCGTAGCGTGTCAAGTGGTCAACGGCTGTCACAATCAATCGTTTACCGGTGAGAGCCACAGGAAGAGGACCATACAGGTCTATGCCAACAACTTCAGAGGGTTGCGATGGACACGGAACTGGTTGCAGTTGTCCGCTTGGGGCTGATGTAGGGAGCTTTCGACGCTGACAAAGGGCGCAGGAAGCGACATACCTCGCTACACTGGCGGACAAGCCGGGCTAGTAGAAGCGACCTTTGATGCGCTCAGGTTTTCTGGAAACCAAGGTGACGAGCAGTCATGTCGTCGTGAGAAGCCTGCAGGACATCAACACGTCGAGAGCGTGGCAAAAATTAAAGAAATTCTATTATGGGGTTTTACGTGCCGAAACCACAATCAGATTATGAGGCACGCCGTAGTGGGGGACTCCGGAAATTTGGACCACCTGGGGTTCTTTAACGTGCACGTAAATCTAAGTACACGGGTGTTTTTGCATTTCGCCCCCATCGAAATGCGGCTGCCGTGGCCGGGATTCGATCCCGCGACCTCGTGCTCAGCAGCCCAACACCATAGCCACTGAGCAACCACGGCGGGTGTCGAGAGCCTGGCAGGACAGGAACCCAGCATTCAGGGGCGTAGCCAGGGGGGGGGGGGGGGGGGTTTACACGATTTTTAAAAAAAGGAGGAACGGCGTTACGCGGAGCAAACCTAGTGCGTATTGTTTCCAGTACAGTGGAGTAGCCGCCAGTAATTTTTGCGTTACTGAGATTTAATTAGGTAACTGGTCCCATGTCTTTGATATACCTGCATAGAGTCTGCATAAACTACCGATTTTTGTTATCGATCACGTCACGTAGAGGACGCTCGACCCCCCCCCCCCCCTGTCGGGCCGGTGAACCTCCCCCCCCCCTCCGAAAAAAATTTCTGGCTACGCCTCTGCCAGTATTGACCATCAGGGTGATAGACATAGCGGTACAGAACACGGTTGTCAATCTTAAATTGCGTCAGCTGTCGACGAAGGCGGGCGTTAGGCGGGCGCGAAGCTCCTTGAAGGTGGTCTATGATGCGCCGACAGTAAGTCAGCAAGTTAATGAGATTGGAATAATCTGTTGTCGTGTGGAGGCATCTCGTGGAGGCATCAGTGGCCAACGAGAAAGCATGTGAAGAGGGATCGTGTGAAAGCTTGTCCTGGAAGGTAGTTGGAGGACCGTTGCATGGTGTCGTAGGAAGCGGACAGCGAGAAAGCGCTTCTGCATCCTGGTGTTTTTACTGCACTTGTAGGTAGTGAAGCCGTATTCTTGCAGACGAAGAATTCACTGACCAAGTCGTCCAGACAAGTTCTTCAGCGTCGAAAGCCAGCATAATGCATGATGGTCTGTAACGATGGTAAAATGGCAACCGTGAAGATAAGGTCGAAACTTCTGCACAGACCAAACGATAGCTAGGCATTCCTGCTCTGTAATGGTGTAATTCTTCTCGGCGTTTGTCAGAATGCGACTTGTGTACGCGACGACCCTCTCACCTAAAGAGCCGTCTCGCTGTAGGAGAATGCCACCAATGCCGTGACCACTAGCATCCGTATGCAGGAGGGTAGGAGCAGCTTCATCAAAATGGCGAAGCACTGGTTCAGATGTGAGAGCCCACTTCAGATGGGCAAACGCTAATTCACATTCGGGAGGCCACACAAAGGGAACATTAGAACCTAGTAATTTGTGCAGAGGTGACGCTATTGAGGTGAAGTCTCGTATGAGTCGTCGAATATAGGAAGCGAGGCCTAGGAAACTACGCAAATCTTTGGTCTTTTCGGGACGAGGGAAGTGGCGAACTGGCGAAACCTTGTCAGGATTAGGACGAATGCCGTCTTTGCTCACAATGTGACCTAACACCTTGATTTTCTTGCTCGCAAAATGGCATTTCTTAGTGTTTAGCTGAAGTCCAGCGTTGGCAAGGCACGTGAGAACTTCGTCGAGACATTTCAGGTGCCGAGAGAAGTTTGACGAGAAAACAACAATATCGTCCAGATAGCACAAGCAAGTCTTCCACTTCAGGCCACAAAGAACGGTGTCAATCATGCGCTCGAACGTTGCGGGTGTATTGCAGAGGCCGAATGGCACAGCGTTAACTCGTAGAGCCCATCTGGTGTTCAAAACGCTGTTTTCTCTTTATCGTCCTCATGCATAGGTATCTGCCAGTAGCCGGAACGCAGGTCGAGACTCGTGAAGTACTCGCGACCCTGCAGAAAATCCAAGGCATCGTCTTTTCACGGCATAGAGTACACGTCCTTGTGTGTGATCTTGTTGAGTGCTCGGTAGTTGACACAAAATCGCATAGAGCCATCTTTTTTGCAAACCAAAACAACGGGGGATGACCAAGGGCCAGCAGAGGGCCGTATTATGTTCAGTTGGAGCATGTCGGTGATGTTCTCGTCAATGACTTTCCTCTCGGCTAGCGATATGCGATACGGTCGATGGCGCACGATGGATGTACCATCTGTCTCTATCCGATGCGTCGTAATCGAAGTCTTTCCCAACGAAGTGAAATGCACGTCAAACGAAGCTTCATGTTTTTGGAGCAAAGCAAGCAACTGTCGTGACTGTGAAGGTGTCAGGTCGGAACTGATGGAAGCTGCAAGAGCAGAAGGAGATGCGGCCCGTCCATTAGAAGGAACTTCAGAGGAAGCTGCTTTAAAGGAAACAACAGAGATAGACTCAGATTCAGTGGCACAAGCCACTGAATCTGAATCTTTTCGGATGTCGGGTTCGTAGCGTAGAGAAGTGCAGAGCCATTATCAAACCGAACCAGCCCTCATGCAAAGGCTATCCCTCTTGCGAGACAGCGTGCAAATGGTAGTACGAGCACGTTGCCACAGTCAATCACGTCAGACGTGATAGTAACAATTCTCTGATGGCGAGGAGGTAGGGCGGTATCTTCGGCAGCAAGTAAATGAAGTGGTGCGTCATCTGCATGAAGTGAATAGGTCGTGTTGGTCATGTGGAGGACGCGTTGCCGGCAGTAGATAGAGGCGGAGGCCCGTAGAAAGAAATACCCATCCCAATATAAGGTGCTGGGCACAAGAACTTAGCACTGCAAATTGTACGTAATGCAGAAGTCCATCGATGGAAATACGAGCAGTGCACATGGCGCTAGGTCGAATGGCGGCCCCTTGAGCAGCGAGTAGTGTAGGTCCATCATAGAGGGTCGTAACTTTCCGGAGTCGCGAACACAATTCACGGTGAATAACAAACACTAGCACCAGTGTCCACCAAAGCTTCCAATTGTACACCTTCTACTACAACCAATATCATATTGCATGGATGTTTTGGAGAAATTTCTGTCCTGTCGTTCGATGCAGCTTTTCCTCCTAAAGCTACATAATTTAGTTTTTCGGACGACGTTCGGCGAATAGAGTAGCAGGTCTAAGTGGAGACGTAGAGCGGCGAAGGGGTGACGGCGAGCGGCGTCTCGCAGGACGGTACGTCGGAGCCGTCTCAGATGCTACAGTCGGCGATGGAGAGCGGCCGCGCAGTGGAGAATTAAGGACGGCTTTGGTTATGTAGGCTCCCTAGACATTGAAAAGTAGCTTCGGGCAAAAAGTCATCCCGTTCGTATACGTCATATCCGCGACGCTTGTCTTGCTGGCGCTTGCGGCAAAGATGTGCAATGTGGCCATTATAGCTGCAGTAGTAGCAGATGGGACGAGGCGGACGCCACTGCAGATAGCTGGGTTGGGTAGGTGCGGTGGTAGTTATGGAAGCCATGTGGGCCGGCATTGGTGTCGGAGGCATCGGTGGAACGATGACTGGAGAAGCTGTGGCTACTTGTGCGTACATTGGTGGTGCCCTGGGGTTAGAGGGTCCGTGTATGCTGCACCAGCCATGGATGCCAATTCCTCCTTGACAACATCTCGCAGATTGGTATCCAAGGCATGAGGAGGCATAGGCCCTGCGATGAAGCGAAGGTACTGTAATTCTTCTCGAATTATTGCGCGGATCATTGCTCGGATCATTGCTCGTAATGTGGGGTTCGGCGGCAGTAGTGTGCGCAGTGGTGTCTGGCTGCAACCATACTGATTCGAGTTCATCAAGGCGCTGGCAAGTAGTGATGATATTAGCGACGGTAGTGGGGTTCTCGATGGCTAGCGCATTGAAAGCGATAGCTCCGATGCCTTTCAGGATGTGGTGAACCCTGTCTGATTCGGTCATGGCCGTGTTCACGCGTCGACAAAGAGCAAGCACATCCTCGATGTACGACGTATAGGATTCCTCGGGTTGTTGCTTGAGAGTGTCGAGCGTCTTTTTTGCGAGGGCGGAACGAACCGCCGGTGTGCTGAAGATTTGTCAGAGCTGCTGTTTGAAAGTGCCCCAGTCCGTGAAATCAACCTCATGGTTAAAAAACCAAGTCTTCGCTACTCCTGTGAGATAAAAGGTGACCTTGGACGGATTGTCCCAACGGTTAGCCAAACTCACTCGGTCGTAATCGTCCAGCCAATCCTCGACGTCTTGACCGCGAAGTCCAGCAAGCAGATGGGGATCATGCAGATGCCCACTGACAACCCAATACGGAGAGGCTGGGGTAGTCAAGGCCGAGGTGGTTGATGTGGAAGTGCCTCTTGGCGCGTCCTGCGACATGCTGGCGGACAGCTGGCACAATCGGCGACCTGATCGAAGCTTCAGGAGTTTGAGCGGGGAGTCGGAGGATGGAGGACGAAAAGCACACTCCACCACTTGTGATGCAGCAGTTATCACGTTTATTGCGCGTCGGAGATGCGGCAAACCGACCACGCCCAAAGGACAGCTCACACACTAGAGCCCCACAAGCGATGATGAAAAACCCCATGTGAACCTCGCGTGATGATGATCTTGTACAGATGACAATGAATAGCATAATAAATGCCCACAGTATGTCATGGGTCATGAAACAGCCGCCAATGTATTGGTGCTCTCATGGTCGTTTCGTTAACTTGGTAGGTACCAAAATAGGCATAGTATGACAACAGTGTATGATGAACATAAATGATAGGTCATGACATGAATGTCATGACGTGCGTGTCATGTAGGTCATAAAGTCAGATAAAATGACTATCACCCAGCAAAAAAACATTAAAACTCTAAAAGCACTGAAATGAAAGTGAAGGCAACACTAAAGGATGGTGCTAGAAGTTATAGTCATGAGCATGACTCAGCAAAAATGAGCTACTCAGCGAAAAAAGATAACACTCGGAAACCACTGAAACGGGTTCTCATGTGGGTTCTAAGTGAAGGAAACACTAAAGAATGGTGGTAGAAGCCATGGTGGTAGAAATGCGTGACGAACATAAGTGATAGGTCATGACATAGATGTCATGAAATGTGTGCCATGTAGGCCATGACAATGACACAGCGAAAAAGATTAACACTAAAAAAACACTGAAATAGGTTCGGACGTGGGTACTAAGTGAAGGAAACACTAAAGGATGGTGGTAAAAGTCAGTCATGAGCATGACTCAGCAAAAAATGATTACCACTAAAAACCACTGAAATGGGTTCGGACGTGGGTACTAAGTGAAGGAAACACTAAAGGATGGTGGTAGAAGCCATAGTCATGACCATAACTCAGCAAAAATGACTATGACTCAGGGAAAAAAGATTAACACTCAAAAACCAATGGAATGGGTTTGGATGTGGTACTAAGTGAAGGAAAGGCTAAGGCTCAATGGTTGAAGTCATAGTCATGAGCATGGTTAAGGCTTTCTTTCGCCTTAAGGTCTCCTAGGCGTTGCTAAAGGTGGATACACACGCGAGGGCAAAATCCCGCCTGCTCCGCGGGCCGCACAGTCATGTGATAACTTGAATCCGGCGCAGCCAAGTTAGGTTGCATTCCCACAGCTGGAGCGCCGTTTGCGGGATCCGTCTGCTTACTCTTGACTCCAATGCTTATTAGCAGCTGCGCGTTTGCATACTCGGCGTGCTCTATATTCCATAGTGCTGTGAATTGCCAACGACTTCATATGTACTCACCACTCCTCTCTGTAATGCCTTCGGGCCTTGAGAGTATGTTAATAAATAAATAAATAAATAAATAAATAAATAAATAAATAAATAAATAAATAAATAAATCCCGCAACAAGAGCCAAAAAACTGACGGTTGCCTCGTCACTTAGCGTTTTCTTGTGCACCTCACTCTTCTTGAGGTCACGCAGGCTGCGCGGTCTGAGTAAATAGAAATGCGCACGCAACCACGACTAGCCTTTCCCGCTGCCCCACAACAAAAGCACATGCGGTCACTGCCTTTCCAAAAAAATAAACACGTGGCTTCATGCTGACAAGACACCATCGTAGCCACGCCAATCCGTCCAATGTTGACAGATTTGACGCTTACTACGCTGAATTGAGGTCAGATGACCGCCAAACGAACGGATGGAAATACCTGCCAGCATTTTCAATCCGGTCTGCGAGCGGAGGAGGCCGGACTAGGCGAAGGCGGCACGTTTTGAGGACGCGCGCGTCACGTGATACGCCATCCGCTGCGAAAATTCCTCCTCCGTCAGTTCGTGTGAATGCACCTTAAAGGGACTCCTGAGGACTCATGACGTGAATGTCGTGACGCGTGTAATGTACGTCATGAAAAAGCCGCCTACATAGGTCTTGGTGCTCTCATGGTCGTTAACTTGGTAGTTGCACACTGCTTCGTATAACATCGATTCCCACGAAGCGTGGGATCTGCCGGCTTTTTTCCTTTTCGCCACAGATGCCACGACACTGCCAGAACACATCAGTCCTGTCTGCACCTTGTAAACGACAAACTTCGTCACAGCGAGTTTCCGCAGTTATCGAGCGAGATGTTTTCATGTTTACCGGAGCGTGCGTAACTCTGTGCTTGTTAATTTAGTTAGCGAGCGAATGTTTACAACTTTATATGGCTGATAAAACTATCCTGACTTCATACAGCAGTCTACTAATTTGCTATCGCAATTGTTGCTTCGCCTTTCAGGCAAACTGCGCCATTTTTTTTTTTGCGGTTTCTTGAAAAACGCAATAATGGGGTTCTACTATCAGTGTGCGTTTTCTTCTTGCCCAAATCGTCAATGATCGCCTTCTGGAAGGCGTTCAGTGGCATACGAATGTTTTCGTATGCCACTGAACGCCTCAGCACATCGAGCGCAGGGAGCGTTTTAGCCGTCATGGCTGCTGCCGTGGTCGTTGTTACTGCAACGGTCCACGTCTTCTTCCTCACTGGTCAAAGCATCAGGCTGTGATGTGCTCTGGTCTGCTCGACGGGGGGACCAATGAGAGATTGAGATTATGCATCCGCGTGACGTAGGCAGTTGCATGGTATCAATGGATCCCGCCCAGATCCTGCTATGCCGGCTTGTATGTGCCGGTCATTTCGCTGGCTCGGCCGCCACTGCTACCGCCACTGTTGCTCACACGTTCGTATGATCTGCAGCAGCGCCACGACGCGTTCAGAACAGCTAATGTTTTTCGTATTGTGAGCAATGTATCTTGGCCGGGGAATGTTACGAATTGGTATCACAGCGAAATTCGTGCCAGCCGTGATCATATCACTGGGGTTTTACTGTACGACGGTTTACATAAAACATGAAAAACTGAAAGCAACATTTTACAGAAAACTTCTAGATAGCTTGCAATATTTAGGTTATGTTAGCCATCACTTGGTGACACTGTAAACAAGAAGTCTTTATGAGGTAGACAAAACACATAAAAGGCACCTATAGCAGTGATGACGATGGCACACACCACTTAATTACTGAAACTAGCATTAGCTGAAAAATAATTATATACAAATATTCCTAAATCAGGCCTGGAAGGATGTTTCAAATAGAAAGGTCAGGTGGGAAAGAGAGAAGAAAAAAAGGCAATGAAGATGAGGTGAGGGTGCTAGGTGTTAAATGCCTTTCATTTCTGAAGTCACCATCTTTTAAGTTGGTATTACCCAGAAGACAGGCTAAACAGGCATTATACTACGGCTCATCTTGCAGCGCAATGAGAGCAAGGGCCGTATTCTGAAACGTTCGCCTAGGCAAAATTTCGCCTAGGCGAAATCAGCATGCGCGCTGATTGGCTGGTTGAGCAAATTGAATGACGTCGGGCTCAACCACCCAATCAGCTCATCCAATTTTGCTAAAACAGCCAATCGGCGCACGCCTGAAAGCGAAAAAAGAAATTTCGCCTAGGCGAACGTTTCAGAATACGGCCCCAGTGGGGTGTGCGAGGCCATTCAGTGGACCCAATGTGTAGATTGTCTCATGGTGCGTTCAGCTGAGCCACCCTGGCACCGTGCCAATGCAGCGGAAATTACGCCAAACACCGCCCGAATTTCACGTTTTGCTCCTGCCAGATGAACAAGGCGAGCCACCAAATGGGAGTTTGTGACTGTAGCGCCCTCTGTGAGATACATGCCGAATGCAAAGTTAAGCAGATGACGCTCTATTACACAGGCCACTTATCCCTTTGTCTTGCCGCGATTTGCAGATTTGAACAAGGTCAAGCATTTTATTGATGACAGATGCTTGAAATATGAAGTGATGAATAACTCGCCATTCGAATGATTTTTGGGGTACTGGGACGAGCCTGCAGACTGCGCTGGCAGCCCCTTGCTGGTACTCCGACTTAGCCTTAAGTGTTTTCGGAACTGAAAAGAAACAACGGAAACGAAAGTTACAGCATGAAACGTAGAAACTGATGCTGCTTCTTCATGTACCTCATTATCGTATGACGCTGCTACATCGGTGATGTAATGGTTCGCCTTCGACAGCTGCTCTCGTCAGAGCTCCTGATTAGCAGTGCAGATCAATGGTGTGGTCTTCGTTGACTGATGAGCTACTGGATTCTAGCAGCGAAAATAGTTTTGTGCGAGACACGCAGAGACATGGCTTACATCGTAACCGCCTGCTACAATATGGCGCCTGAACTGAACGCTTTTCGTTGTCTGCTGCCGCACGCTGCTCGACAGGATGGCACCGCGCTCCACCGTCGATGTCCACGGTGGCACGGTGGCGCGCACTCGTGTCGTGTTCGCCCCAGCCGAACGTGCGCCACCACACGCGTGGCGCCCAGACGAACGTGCGACACCGCCTGAGTGCACTTAAAACGGCACGAGTGCCGTCAGCCGAGCGTACCATGAGTCGGCCACATATCACTTCATGCCTGTGCCACTTTCCTTGAGGAGAATAAAGCAGATGATGTGGCATAGGACCAAAAACATTTATGATTCCCGTGTACAGTCATGACTAAGATTTCAAACAATTACCCGAACTTTACACAAGGATTAAAGTTGTATTTATGATCAGACAAAACTAAAGAACACGGACTACATAAAATGTGTCCTCTACATAAGCACCAAGAACTTGAATTCATGCTCGACACTGTGCACACATTGCAGCTTTGATATCGGGCACGACGATTTGCGTGACACTGACACATCTAGATGTAAATTTACTGAAGCTACACACCAAGAACTTGAATTCATGCTGGTTTGCACAAGGCTTACCCTACGAGCGACGGTCAGGAAAGGGCACGACGCTCCTCCACTCCGCAACGCACAAAGGCGCTACGGCAGGGTTCGTCGACTCTCCGACACGGCGCAGAGAAGGCTCCGGAGTCAGATTGCCAAGAAACTCGGGTTTATTCACCCAAGGTACAGCTCAGTGCTACAGTCACGGCGCTTACGGGCCAAGGCTCGCCGCAAGACCGATCGAGTACGCGCGCCCGCTGCGCTAGGGCTAACCGGGTAGCGGTCCGCCAAGCGCGATAACGAGGAGTCGCGAGAACAAAGGTCTCATGTAACCACCTCGTTGCGAGCCTGTGAGCCTCTGAGCCTCTCTCGCGGCGAGGAAGCGCTCAGCGGACGAGAGCTCGGTTGGAGAGGGTGCCCGGGGGCCGCCGCGCGGGAGGCCAATCAGGGCGCGTCCCGGTGACGTGTTCTCGCGGGGCGAGTCCAATCCCGGGGGGGAGAAGCACGGTTTGCGCGGGAAAGTAAGTCCGGCGCGCTAGCCGTGTCCGCCATGTTGCCGTTACGGCGGCGGTTCCCGGGGATCGAGCTAAGCGCCACGCGCGAGCTGGGGGACGAGGCGCGGGAAGGCACCTCGATCCCCACAATAAGCACCAAGAACTTGAATTCATGCTCGACACTGTGCACACATTGGAGCTTTGATATCGGGCACGACGATTTGCGTGACACTGACACATCTAGATGTAAATTTACTGAAGCTACACACCAAGAACTTGAATTCATGCTCGACACTGTGCACACATTGGAGCTTTGATATCGGGCACGACGATTTGCGTGACACTGACACATCTAGATGTAAATTTACCGAAGCTACACACAACAATTTGTTGTGCGCAGGCACTTTGCTCATCCCAACCATTCACTCAATAATTAAGCTAGCAAAAGAAATAAACCAATATGTGAGCTTCATCATCATCAGCCTATATTTATGTCCACTGCAAGCCTGCGATCTCCAATTATCCTTGTCTTGCGCTAGCCGATTCCAACTTGCACCTGCAAATTTTTCACCTAGTTTCTGCCGCCCTCGACTGCGCTTCCCTTCTCTTGGTATCCATTCTGTAATTCTAATGGTTGACCATCCTACGCATTACATGGCCTACCCAGCTCCATTTTTTTCTCTTAATGTCCATTAGAATATCTGCTATGCCCGTTTGCTCTCTGATCCACGCCGCTCTCTTCCTATCTCTTAACGTTAGGCCTACTATTTTTTGTTCCATCGCTCTTTGTATGGTCCCTAACTTGTTCTCGAGCTTCTTTGTTAACCTCCAAGTTTTTGCCCCATATGTTGGCACCGGTAGAATGCAATGATTGTACACTTTTCTTTTCAACGACAGTGGTAAGCTCCCAGTAAGGAAATGGCAGTTCCTGCCGTATGCACTCCAACCATGATCTGGGGACCCTGATCACGAAAAAGAAATTTACAGATCGTTTATATACTTCCTACTAATGGTGTGGAAGTTGTCCTGCCACAAGCCAGCAATGGACTATGCGTCCATTTGCATACCTGCCCTTCTTCCGGCGCTACTAAACAAAATTCTCCGTCATCTGTAAAAAAATATTTATATATATTGTTACAAATTAAGGGGGTGCTTTCAGAAAAAGAAGGGTGTGTGTGGGAAAATCACGGCCATGCACTACCCAAGTTAGTGGGAAAACGGTTTGAGACTCGGGAGAGACGGGCAGTCCCTGGAAACGGCATCAAGTACCCTAGTATTGCTAGAGTGAACCCTCATTACTGCAAGCATCACATTAACAAATATTTAAGATTAACAAACATTTCAGAAATCCCTGACATACTGCTTATGGTTCCAATGCAAAAGTATTTCAGTACTATGAACTTCAGTACACCAAACTCGTGTAATAATAATGATTGTTGTTCAGTTTTCATGTCATGTTAACAACGCCTCGATACTACAAATTGATATTCTTAAATTTGGGGATTCCTCGATTTATGTGTATCCTTCATGTGAGTGGCATTGCTGGCGTACTTGACTGTCTTTTCGGTGGCCTGTCCGTATCTCTGTTTTCACACCAGCTTGGGTAGTTCATGGTCTAATGGTTAGGGCTGCTGTGATGATGGAACTGTGTTCAAAAACAGTCGTCGGGCCAACTTGTGTCACGGCTATGTGACACTGCATATGTGCCACTCTTTAGTGAACACAACTTGGATCACTGTGTATATAAAACTATAAGTCAACCTTTTTATGTAAATTTGGCTCACTGGGTATGTGCAGCGGGGTATCGGTAAACTCGTGCGGAAACTGTGTTGGCTCCCGCACGTCTCGTGACGCCGTCACCGCGCCCCGCAGTAAGAAGAGCTTTGCTGAGTTCATCAAAATTTTCTATTTTAACATGCCGCTTTCAACAACCAAATACAGGCTAACAATGTTTTTTTAACGACGCATGTAATATTTTAATCAACTTTATCTGGTGTCACTGATTAAAAAGCCACCGGCGCATCTCTTTGCTGTTCCCCGCATATGTAGCATAACATCGCATCAACACACATTTTTTCTTTCTTGTCATTTATTTACAGAAATTTCAGGTAAGAAAGCGATTACACAAGAGGCCATATAACATGCTCGATTAAAGAAGTGCATGAAACGCATATAAGCAAGCGAAGCCATGTTCAGTTCGTTAAAGTTGTCGTGCTTACACAAACTTTCACATTTTGCGCAAGTTGTGGCTCTTTTTTTCTTGCTTGTTCTTCAGTTACCTGCAGTACTGACGCATGCGTAGGCAGATATAGTAATGCAGCAACTTGGCAAGCATCTCGTTTTTGTGCGTGCTACAAGGAAACGGGAAGTGGAAATTCTCCAGCACGGCATCAGTAGTTTTGCCTCGTGAATCCCTGTAACCTGCGTGCTTAGCAAACTTTTCCTAAGTGTATATGAAGAAGTCAAAGAGGTGGATATTTGGATGCGTGAGCCAGCCCCTGGTTTTACAATTTACAAGATTGGCTTCGGGCACATTTGCGAGACCTTTCTTTCCTTCAAGAGCATCCTTGCAAATGGAGCAGGTTGTTCCATTGCGAAGTTTTCTATACACGAACCCTATATCGTAGTAGGCAATGCAGTCAACTGCAGTTGCATCTGTGTCAGGGTCGTCGAAATTGCAAGACATCATCGCATTCCCAGCTTCCTTCATCGATGAGCCCGTCAAGCCTTTGCCTAAGTTCATGCAACTTTCCTGCGCGGCTGAACCTTTGTATATTTCTCTGATGTCAGCCAAAGTCACAATGGCTGCTTGCCAGGCTCCGTACAATTCCCAAACATTCCAACTTACCAAAGAACGTGCGTTGACAAAACACGGTGTGCAGCAACCACGTGGCACCAACACAGCAGCAACCGGCCAGTGATATCGGCGCTAGCGAAGCGAGTCAGTGGGCTTCCAGTTTTGACACGGGGAGTATGAAGAACTCCGAGCCTTCCCCTCTGCTTTGCGCCCAGCCCGTGCTGCTCTCTCACCTAAGCTACTTCTTAGTACATCGTGGTTCAACCAGACTGTTTTTCTTTTTTCTTTTTCGGAGGCGACGACGCATCAGGTTTTACGAGCCTCGGTCAGACAAGTGTTGCGTAGCAACGAATGTGCATTATTTTTTTTTCGTCCTTCATTCTGGGTGTGCCTCGTGTTTCTTTCACGCTTCTTTCTACAGCCATTACGCGTGGGTAGAAATGTAACCTCCATGCTTGCGGCGATGCCACATGGCCTGCCCTTTCTGGACAGTGTCGTTACACGCTCTTGCATTTTTGAATACTACTTGTGTTCGCATCGATCGAGACAGTTGCAGTGTCAGCGGCAAGGGATGTGAAAAAACAACCATTACGCTTTGGAGGCGACGTGGCTCTTCTTCCTTGGCGGTCGGCCTCATTTCTTTTGTTAATATGGGGTGCATCAGCGGTGTGTTGCAGCAGAATCTATGGAAAATAGCAACAGTGTGGGTCGAGAGCCAGCGGGGTCGAGAGCCAGCGCTGGCGTTTTTGTGGATGGCCCATACAGTGACAATTGATGCACTGATGGTTTGATGAGCTGAATGGTTAATTTGGGGCTTTCAGAATAACGAAAAAGTTGCCGCGATCCCCTGAAGTTCGCCATATTGAGATTTTATATACAGTGGAACCCAGATTATACGGCTTTGAGGGGACCACCCAAGACCGCCGTATAATCGAAAAACTAAGAATATAGGCAGTGACGCTCAGTCTTGCCGAAAAAACGAGTACAGACTGCCTGAATAAGCTCACGGCACGAACCTGCACTGCTCCAAGAAGGTAGATTTAAATTATAAAAAAAATTACTTTATTTATTCGATTGTGACGTGAGTTTTTTCAGGACTTTTCGTTGCTTGAACTCGATCCTCGCCTTACATTACAATAACGGCAAAATTGACCGTTCTAAAACAAATATACTAAATCCCTAGACAAGTCGATCGAAGTCACAACTTGTTTTTGGTTGAAATCGATGCTGTCTTCGCTGTGCATCTGACTGGTTATGATGCTGCAATACCCTACAGCCTTTTGCGGTTTGACTCCATTCATTCGTGACGTTATGGCGACGCAGCTCATTTGGTATGACGGCCGCTTCGAGAGACGAGCAATTTTGATGTCCGAGGAAATGGGAAAGTCCGCCGTGGCTCGGTGTCTCGATGTCAACGAGTTGTCGATTTGCGGATGGCGGGACCAGCGGCAGGCCCTCTTTAAATGCGAAGCCAGTCGGAAAGGCTCTGTGGAACCACTTGAAGGGGTCTGGTACTGACCCCAAATGAAATGGTTGTGTGGTCTTTGAAGACGTACTTGAATCTCAAACAGGCTCGACGACACTGAAGATAATTTGATTCTCGTGCGATCATTTTTGGAGATAGTTTTGGTTTTGCGAGACTCTGCTCCCGGCACCGAACCCCTCGAAGCGTACGGCCGACAGCGCTCTTGGCACTGATAGTGTGCTCAGGACAGTGCCAGAAATATTTGGGGGGGGGGGGGGGGGAAGGATTCAGTGCCGAGTCAAGCGAAATTTCACGTTTCTACGAAAGTGATCGCCCAAGAATACTGCTCAAGGAAAGCTCCGTCTCCTCTTCAGACGACAATGATGAGTCAAGAGAACTAGTTTCCCAGTTGCGATTCCCTGAATCAAGGCACCAGTTCTTTTCAGTTCATCTCGCGTTACATTCGTGGTTTTATTTCTTTTGTTTCACGAGACTGGAAAGTCGCCCCTTGCATTACAATCGTGATCGCAGTGAATACGGTATTACATGCTCGTAATCAGTCGGCTGCAGTGTGCTCACGTGCCAGCCTGCACCTGCTTAGGAATTCTTTTTTTTTTTTCTCGGACGGTACCAGAGAGGCATTGCACGATGCGGGGTGGGCGTAAAATTGCGTCGTATTGCCACGGGGATGAGAGTAGCAAAAGGGATAGGAAAATTATATTTACACGATATATACAGAGACGGCTGCAGGCAAGATGGCAGAACAGCAACACGAGCGCTGCCCAGATCGTCGTGTTCACCGTCTTTTTGGCGCATTCTTCCGTGCTCGGCATAGCGCGTAACATAGAACCCCACGCCGGGTTCTATGTCACGTAACATGTTATGTTACGTTATGTTATGTAACAGTATAATCGAGGTTTTTAATACATTACTTCTATGGGGGTTTTTCCGGGACCAGACAAATTCGTCGTAAGATATAACCGGGGGATGTATAATCTAGGTTCCACTGTAGTTATCAAATGAAATGGACGTGCCCAGTGACCCAAGTTGACGTCAAAGAGCTTCATTGAACCACGGTAAATGCCCAGTGGCACTTACCCAGGGACTGAAGTCGGGGTGAGTAGGGTTTATTGAAGAGCGCTTCATACGTAGTACAGTAACACCTCATTACTTCACATTTCACGGCACCGAAAATAAATGTCCAAATTAACCGAATGTAGAATTATCGACGGTGTCAAGAAAACAATAAACAAATGCTTACTACGTCAAGATGCTTTTATTTATTTAAGGAATGGGCCAATCCTGTTCCTATTTTGCACAAAAGCAGTGCGGAAGCTGCAGTTCTCATCTCATCACCGATTAGCACTTGCAGCGGTGAAGGCCTCTTGACTTCCTTCGCAATGAGGCCGTGGTGTATGTTTTCATCAGAGACTGGCTTTTCACTACCGCGTGCACATCCCGATTATTTTTTTTGCCAGTGAGGTAGTCGCTGTCGATCGCAATGTAGCCCGTGCTCTTCATCCTCGACAGCTTGTCGAAATGAAACTACTGTTTGCCGCATTCGCTGCGAACGAAACTGCGGTTGCTGTCAACGCCGTCACAAAAGGTGACCTTGGGGTTCTGAAGGCGTGCCGACAGACTCACCGAGTCAAAACGAAACTGCCGTTTGCTGCAACTGCGGACGAAACCGTGGCTGCTATCGACGCGATCACGGACGGAAACTGCACAGTCACGAAGGTACACAACCAAAGTGGTGCTATGTGCGGTGGTAAACACAAGATTTAAAGCTTTAAAGGCACAAGTATGCACAAAGCATTCTAGCGTTACCGTCTTTCACGTACGATTTCACCCATGACTATGGTGATGCGAATGTGCCGCTATGTTTTAATGGAAGCATCGTTTTTGTTCTTTTGTATGGCACATTTGTGGCGCTGTGGCGCTTGCTGAGCTCCGAGAGTGGTCCAATTTAACCGATATGGGGCCAAATACATTCAAATCAAAGAGAGTATCTTTGCAATAAATAATGCGTACGCCTGCCAAGACCAAAGAACGATTCTGAGTTATCCAATTTTCGAAATTAACAAGGTTTTATTGTAGAACATACCATTGGCACAAGTTAGAGTGAAACAGGTTAACTGATGAGCGGCAGTTCACGTACCTGTGACCCACGTTGGCCCAACAATTGGTTTCGAACCTCATTTCCGCTTCACAGCGGTGCAGTGCTCTAACCATAAGATGATGGACAACCCAGCGATCCAAGTTGGTGGGAAAATGGTTAGAGACACAGACAGCCGGACAGGCCCCCAAAAAGTGCGTC
Organism: Dermacentor silvarum; assembly: GCF_013339745.2. Classification (NCBI taxonomy): domain Eukaryota; kingdom Metazoa; phylum Arthropoda; class Arachnida; order Ixodida; family Ixodidae; genus Dermacentor; species Dermacentor silvarum. The sequence continues at coordinate 177,907,358 of NC_051160.1, read as the reverse complement.
AAGTATTCTAATAGTGCTAATAGTGCTTAAAAAAATTGCTATGCTTGAAGGAGTGTGTGTTTACAGGCCCTGCAGCAGCATCGGATGCGCCGCCCTGGCGAGCGAGGGGCCCAGGAGTGGGGGCACTTCATGCACGCCGCCAAGTGAGTATGCAATAAGAAGCTTTGCCTGAGGTGCCAATGGCCCAGCTGCACCAGAGTGCTGCACTTGCAAAATGCTGTGGTGCCAAAAGTGCCTCCTATTGTCTATGTGCTGCTCCGAAACACGGAGCTCGACAACTGGGATTTCACTTTCGGGCCTGTCATAGTGGAATGTGGCAGCTGCGTAACACACCCGGGCATTGTTAGTTTCGTCTTTAGGATAGTGGGACATGCAGGCAGTGTGTCTGCAGGCTCAGTGACACGACTCGTAGCTCATAGGACTCCCTAAAGGCAACGTGGTAGTTGGCACAGGCAAGCATTGCTTGCACTGACGTGCCTTCCTGCCAAGAGAGTTGCAGCAGATGCTGCTAACTGCTTTCCGAGATACCAAGGAGTAGTCCGGGGCAGTAGCATAGACCGCAGCCACCTATATTTTTTCGTGCCCGCTCAGAGGTGATAGGAAAAAGCGCACCGTCCATTCTACCTAATTTATGCACTTGCCAGCAGAGTGCACTGCCTACCCATACCCAAAGTGCAGGCGGCTATGTCTTCTCAGTGCTGTCTTTTCAACAGAGACCACTCGGCACATCCTAATAGAATGCAAACGGAACCCAGTGAGAACCCTAAGTAACGTACACCTTCCAGAAGCACTTGGGTTTTAAGTCAATGGAAGCAATAACAGGTCAGCAGTAGACATAAGCAAGAGACGTTTAGAGTATTGGTGAAAAAAAAAAAGCAGGGAAGAGATCGATATGACCTTACAGGTAGTGGTACAAAATAGACTTTGAGGGGAAAAAAAAGGATTAATGAGATGTATTCAAAAATTCTAAACAAAACATACAGAGCATACCTGATTAAATCAAGCAGGATAAGTGACTATTTGTCACCACCCCATTTCTAAGGGGATGCCATTAAATCATCATCAAAGCGTGAGGTCACTTTGGCTCCACTTTGTCGAATGACGCCGAAGCGAACAGACATGCCGATTGGAAGTGCCTTTTCAGCGCAGCAGGAACAGCGTGCCAAAGGGCGAGGCTGCCGGTGATCCATCCAGCTTGGGTCCCGGGCGGCGATTTCGAACACAACTAGTGATATTGGGTTACTTGCGCCTTTGGCTAGTTGCATAGGGGATGTCAAGGACTCGCAGGCGCCGTTCCTCGAGCTAACGATAGCCCGAAAGAAGTTTGCCACATTATTGGATACTGGGGCAAGCGCTTCTTTATTTGGTGACAAGGTGTTGCATTATTTCTGTGAGAACAATATCCGCTTAAGAGATGGTGACACCACTTTCCGCCTTGCTTCCGGCAAAGCACAATCGAGCGGTGCAGCTAGGCTAGTGATCCGTTGGGTGAGACGCGTCAGGTGACAACTCCTCGTACATCTTCCCGGTCTGTCCGTGCCTGTTATTTTAGGTCGGGAATTTCTCGCCAAGTCGGGTATTTTGATAGACATCGGCAGCAGAGGTTACCGAGAGAACGGAACGGGTGCTCTGAAGTGTTTCGCAAAAGCACCCATATCAGCGGAGGCATGCCAGTCTCCAAGTGCGGCGCGAGCGGGCCACACCCAGCCACAGCCGAGCAAGCGATCAGTAATCGGTGAAGGCGATGAAAGCAACGGAGAGACGGTGGCACAACATTGTGCCGCGGTGTTGCAAGGGACAGCGCACCCACTTTTGTCAGAGGTCGACAGCCTGCCAGAGAGAGAAAGGGCACGACTGTTATCGATGTTGTACGAATATGACGCAATTTTCACGGATCGTCCGGGCTGCACTGCGCTAGTCAGGCACAGGATAGACACGAGTGACGCTGCGCCGTGGAAATGTAATGCTCGGCCGATAAGCTTGACTAAGGGGAAAGCACTTGACAACGCCTTAGACGAACTCATTGACACAGGTCAAACAGCCCATGGGGCTTCCCGGTAGTTCTAGTCCCGAAGAAGGATGATAATTATTGCCTTTGTGTAGACTACCGCAGGCTGAATGAGGTTACGAAGAAGGATGCGTACCCTCTACCCTCCATTTCATCTTTAGTATGTAACCTAGGCAGGGCGAAGTACTTTATGACGCTCGATGCTAGTCGTGGATATTTTCAGGTTGAAATGGACGAGCGTGACAGAGAGAAAACGGCTTTCACTTGTCACCGAAGGCTCTTTCAATTCCAAAGAATGTCTTTTGGCTTGGTCGGAGCTCCCGCTACTTATCAAAGGTTGATGGACCGAGTTCTAGGAGATGCGAAATGACAACATGCTCTCGCATATCTTGACGACATAGTAGTTTATTCGAAAACATTTGACGAGCACTTGCGCCACTTGAGAGATGTCCTAGACAAGCTGAGCTCCGCGGGTATGATGCTGAACCCGAGTAAAGCTCGGATGGCTGCGACCAGAATAATGCTGTTGGGTTTCACGCTGGACAACGGCCGCATTCTGTCGAGTGAGGATAAGCTCGAGGCTATACTGAGGTACCCTTTGCTGAGAGATATCAGCGAACTGAGATGCTTTCTGGGATTGGTGAGCCTTTATCGCCAATTTATGCCAGACTGCACGGCAGTGCAAGCGCCTTTAACAAAGCTCTTGAGGAAAGACGATCGTTGGACTTGGAATCAAGAGCAGAAGGTGGCACTGTGCGGCCTTACAGAGGTGCTCGCTGACACGAGTTGCAGCTGCCCGACTTGAATAGGAAGTTTGTCATTCAAACAGACACAAGCGACCTGGGTCTAGGTGCAATTTTGCTTCAGAAGCACGGTGGCATTCTCCGACTGGTAGCGTTCGCGAGCCGTTCGTTGACGCCGGCAGAAAGGAACTGCTCGGTGACAGAGAAGGAGTGTCTTGCGATAGTTCTCGCTCTTCGAAAGTTCGACTATTACGTCAATGGAGTGGCATTCACGATCGAGACTGACCACATGGCTCTCATTTGGTTGAGGCGCTTGAGCGAGCAGAGTGGCCGCCTGGCGCATTGGGCACTGCTGCTGCAGCGTTACGACTTCACCGTGCGCTACCGCAAAGGAAAAAGCAATGCTGCAGCTGACTCACTTTTGTGATCGCCAGTCCGAGGCGTGGGAGAAACCCTAGCTGGAAGCCCGACTAAGGGACGCGGAACAGGCGTCGGTCCTGGGCGAGAGCGTGAACCCCGTAGATGTTGTCGGTTCCGCAGGAGTTGTCTTCGGCAGAAATGAGCTGTTCGAGGCTCAGCAGAAAGATCTGTTTTGTCAAAAAGTGTTCGACAGGCTCCGGGAGCCGGGCTCGCGCTCTTGTTTCTTGGCCTCACAGGAGGCCAGGGCGTGGTGCAGTTCCTCGCTATGTGCCCTCGTTGGCGGTGAAAACAGTGCACCTCGCCGCGGTGTCTTTCTTGAGGCAGAATGGCTTCAGCTCCATGCCACTTGACCAAAGGGCCTGTTATTATGAGCGCCACCCTCCGCGATGCATTGAGTCGAAGTGCATACTTGCACAGGCGTTTCGGCCGGCGAGAGCCGCACACAATGAGAATGTCGCCTTCAATGCACTTTGCCTCGGCAGCCAATTCCTTTAAATCTTGGAAGCGGCTGCTGCGCAGGTACGCCGAAACGGTCGGTTGTGCCTGCCTGATCACCCTTTCGACACGCTCCTCGTTTGAGGCGTTGGGGCTCGGTGACCAAGAAAAGTTTTGTCTTCCATCGTACGTACATACTCCTGAACCAACTCGTCAGGAGCTTGTGTACGGAGCTTAAGCTCTCGCTGCATCCTGCTCTCGTTGTCAGCGGGAAGGAATTCATGCAGAAAGACCACGCAGAACTCCTCAAGGGTTGCTCCATCAAGGATGAACACTCGTCGAGCTCGATCGGTGGCGTGGTTTTCCCAAAGGATATCGGCCGACACGCCATCCCCAGAGCAGGCTTCTTGTGGGGTGCGCCTGCTGTCGTTCACAGCCACCACTTGGGGCAGCTATACATGAATTGCTTAGGCCGCTTGCCACCAGCGTCGATTTAACAGGTGCCTGCTCAGAGTGTGTGCCAGTGGGTGCCACCGAATGTACTGCAAAGGGAGGTGGGTGAGCGAAATTCGTGGCTGCTGTGTTATAATCTCCATAGGGGGCCGTGGCAGGCAATATGCAGGTTGACTGCATATTTTTAGATTTTCGAAAAGCATTTGATGCAGTATCTCATAACCTGTTACTACAAAAGCTGTCTTATCTTAACATACCAAATACCCTCCTGAAGTGGCTGGAAGCTTATCTTTTAGAAAGAAGCCAACGCGTGATTCTTGGTGGTACCAGCTCATCTGACGTTTCTGTATTATCAGGTGTGCCACAGGGGTCCGTCTTGGGGCCCCTACTTTTCATTATATTCATTAATGACCTAACTGAATGTTTGTCTTGCCGTGTTAGGTTATATGCAGATGATTGCTGTATTTACCGTGAAATTTCATCTGAAGCAGACAGCGAACAGCTACAAAGCGACCTAAACAATGTTATGGCTTGGTGTTCCACCTGGAACATGACCCTCAATCTATCCAAATGCAACCTGTTAAGATTCACAAACAAAAAACAACCCCTGACGGCAAGCTATTTCATGAACGCCACACAGCTGTCCCTTGTGAAGGAATATAAGTACCTAGGAGTTATTTTTTCCAGCACTCTAACATGGAATGCGCACGTTGATTACATTGTATCGAAGGCTAGCAACACATTAAACTTCTTGAGACGCAACTTTAAACAAGCACCGGCCTGTCTGAAGGAAACCCTGTATATGTCGAATGTACGCCCACTTTTGGAATACGCGTGTAGCACTTGGGACCCTTTTACCAAAGTTAACATCGATGCTCTGGAGCGTGTGCAATCGCGAGCAGTCCGTTTCGTCACAGGTGATTATGACTATTCTAAAAGGTCTTTTGAAATCAGAAATACTTTGGGATGGCCTCTTCTTCAAGACAGGCGCAAATATTTACGCTTGTCTTTGTTCTATAAAATATTTCATGGTTTAACGGGCATTGAAAAAGAAAACTATTTACTGGAGCCTACATATACATCTGCCCGTACTGATCACACATTAAAAGTGCGCGAGTTTGCTACCAGAATAAATCTTTTCAAGTATTCATTTTTCCCACGCACAATTCAACAATGGAACAAACTCCCGCAAGAAATTGTCTCCGCTCCCCTTTCAACATTTCCACTTGTCCTTCAAAGTTTCATTTCATCTCAGCCTGGACTCACATGAAAGTTATTGTTAACAGTTTCTTCTCCTTCAAGAGATTTGTGCTTATATTTGTGCCTGCTTCTATTTGTGCTTCTATTTGGGCTTGATTTGTGCTTGCAGGTCAATCTGTGCGATTTGTCCTAGCAATTTATTATTTTTTTTTGCCTTTGGTAATTATAAATGAAATTTCATAGTTGTTCTGTGGATAATTCCGAATGAGATGTCACCAATCTGCATTTTGCTATGTATTTGTATTTTTTGTATTTGAATGTTAATATTTCCCCCTACACTAATGCCCCACAAGGGCGCTGTAGGTACTGTAAATAAATAAATAAATAAATAAACTGGTTTTGGCTGCCTATTTGCATAGCAGTCCGCAGGCTAAAATCGGAGAGGGCTAAGGCCCCGTTTCCGTGCTGCGCTCCGTAAACTCCACAGCGAGCCGATTGAGAGGCTGCAACATCGCGCTGCCTTGCATTCCAAAGGGAGCCGGGGCAGATGAATGTGTCCGTCTGCACTGTTCGGGGAGGGCTCTGGCCCCGTTTCCCAAACAACGCTACTGCTCCAATGTCGTTCCCACAAGAGGCTGTGACAGGTGAGGGTGCAGGAGTTCGCTGCTCAAGGGAGGCACTGGCCCCGCCCCGTTCTCGAGGCCAGGGCGTGGCTAGCCCTAACAAAGGACAGAGGTCACTATGCCTAGCAGAAATAATGCGGCGAGCACAATTCGCAAAGGCGTATTGACTTGGCTAAGCACAGACAAAGGCTTAATGAGCCTTTGAATCCACGTTGTGTGCCAGTGTGGGGTCCTCGGGCCTCACAGGAGTACCGACCAACACGGGTTTGAGCTTAGCGAGCCACAGGGCTGCGTCAGCCGTCGCCTAGCGCTCGCTGAGGCCGCAAGGGGCTACTGAGCTCTATGCACGCAAGTGAACACAGTATTGCCCCGATTTGACAGAAGTGGTTTATTGTCTCCAGCAGCATCCAACACTGCACAAACGCCTGGTCCTAGGGCGGTGCGGGAACCAAGTGGTTCCCACACCAAGGGCCAAAATACATACAGGGGTGCGACTAGCATGTCACTGCGAGAGCAAAGGCTCCCACTGGGACATGCCGCTGGCAACTGTAGCTATGCTAATTGCTCTCACGATAACCAATGGGCCAACTCGCGAGAGCTCGAGCAATCTCCTTAGGCTTGGGCCTTCGATAAGTGCGGCTCGGCGCAGTTCGGCCACACGTGAGTACTAGGCATGATTCTTTGGCTTAGCGTCCAGAAAGGATCAGCACAAGGTGCACGCTCGTCGTACAAGCAAAGGCACCGATGTGAGCTCAAGTCCAAGACACAAAGGGGCCGGCGGCCGAGAATAAAGCGTGTACGTATTTGGTGCTGTTCCCGGAGAGAAGACCCGCGCGCACGATGCAGCCGCCGGCTCGACGCTGCCGGCACGCCAGCACTCCCACCACAAATCAGGGCGATGAAGCACCACTGCCAACAACTGTCACGAGCAGAGGAGAGAGGCGTAGGGACGACAGAACAGGTGAATGCCTGCGCAGTGACGCTGGGGCATACCTCAATCCCAAGAACACCTTAGTAATTCGCTGCTGATGTCTTGAGATGGTGCTGCTTCGAAGCACAAGGGCATCACTGACCCATAGAGCACACCAACGAGCGTGCAGACGTGTGACGGCATGCCACAGCCGAAGAGGAGGAAGCATGTTCCTCTTGTGGCAGAGTTATCTTGCCGTGAGGTGGCACCAAACACTTGCACCATCTCTCATTACAGCTGATAAGTTAGAGATGTGTGTCGTGTGGGGAAGCTGAATGCCAGATGCTGTGCAGGCACGCGACAGAGTTTGCAAAGAATATGGTGTATGAGTATTTGCATACAGTATTTGCATCCAGTATTTGCATCCTGGAGGAAGCACATCGAGAAATGGCATCCTTGTATGTGACTGCTCGTCAGGACATATGTAGCCTTCAAAATTATTGTTAATAATCCTCTTTGATAAGCAATGAAATGGTAGTTCATTTGTTCACCAGCAATGGAATTGTAGTTGTGCCAATAGACATGTCGACGTGAAGTTCCTCCGGGACATCGAAAGGGTGGTCAGGATTAGAGGTTCCCTGTCAGCAGCTGAAATGGCTTCTGGCTGTGTACTTCCACTGAAAGAATTACTTGCAGTTTGGCACACTCCTTTAAAATGGCTTATTTTGCCCTATAAATTGCAACACTGAAGGCATGCAGGACACTCGGGTAAAGGAAGCACTGTGTGAATTCATTTGACTGCAGTAGCTGAAAGTGCCTTGCCTTGAAGCTTGCTGCCTAATGGAATGCCATCTTGGACGCATCCCCGGTTTGAGTGCAGTATCAGCCACCATTTTGGCATGGTGTCCCACGTCAGCTGGACGACCGCCGTTTTACAATGTGGCAGACAACATCCTGTTCAACACCGTTGGAGATGGTCTGTGAGAAATCATCACTAATGAACAACTTGAACGGGTGTGGTCTAAGTATAGATTTAGGTACTAACAGGCAATAGACTAAAGTAATGTTTTCATCCAGAATTGTGGCGCAGCGCTAAGGACACTGGCAATAGAAACAGCACAGACAGGTGCACCTTTTTGTCCATGTACGACTACTGAAATTTGGAAAGTGCATCTGTTCATGTTGATGTTATCGTCTTTGTTCTTATTGCTGCACCACAATCCCGGACAAAAACGTGCACCAACTAACGCAGCACTGTTTGGCAAGGAAACCGGATTTCATGATTGGTTGTCAGCCTCTCGAAGAGGTGTGCAGAAGTATGTCTACTCGCAGCGCATCCAATTTGGGAAGACAAAATCTTCAAACCAATAAAAATGGAAGGGTTGATTTTTGACCTTGTTGGTACGACATTATTTCTAGTGCTTACGCAGAAACCTCAGACTAGACGGACAAGAGAAGAGACATACACGAGCGCTACTTTTAACTGATTTATTGGAAGCTGGATTACAGGTTTATATGTGCAAGACAACAAATCAAATGTGGGCAAACTATGGGACACCGAGAAATGACAAGCCTGTATCATGCCAATCCTCAACGATTTATTTTTAGCCAGTCCTGACAAAGTCCTTTTGAAGATGCACCAAAAAAATCTAAAATCTTCAAGTTTTAGATGTGTAGATGACTACCTGTTCTTACTTAATTGTGAGAAAGGCTTCTTTGAGTCTGAAGCTTTTAACTGGTTCGTGATTGCTTGCAACCATTGGTGTTCTCATCATGGGTGACAATTGTTCATTGATGTTCCTTGACATACTATAAAATCTCACATATAATACGAGGTGAAATTTTTGGGATGTGAAATGGAAAAGAAAAAATTATTATCCGCGTATAATACAAGTGAGGGAAACTTGTGGAAAATATTTATTTAAATCGGACTCCGCACTTCAATCACTCTCATCCGCAGCTGCACTTTCTTCGCTAAGCATGGACAGCTGGGCTAGTTGGTTGGGGTTAGCATTATGAAACATCGTTCCAGTGCAGAATTAAACACGGACGAGAAGAGAAAGACTACACGAACGCTGGAATTCAACTGAATTTTATTCACGGAAAACAGGGCTTTATGTCCACAGGGGGGGGGGGGGGGGGGGCGCTGCTAGTGCACCAGACCACCCAAAGGTATTTCGTTGGCCCAGGCCAAAATCATCAGAAGCGTCGAAAAACCAAATGAACCCAAAAAATTTCGCACCACTCATAAAATCTTGCACACCTCCTGCCCTACCTAGCTGACGCAACACACACGTTTGCCCTAAGGTAATCAAGTTCTTTTTTCCCCGAGTACAACAGAAGGAGCACTGACGCAGTAACCTTTTTGGTTACTGCTTCCGTAACCAAAAGCCATTGTAGGTGCAAAGTGCTTCAAAAATTTCCCAGTTTTTCTGAGAGCTAAATTTGCGCAACGCACATGTTCGTTAGAAAAACGCCTTGTATGCTTCATAAACTTTTTAAAGCGCAAACAAGAGACAAGGCACAAAAGGTAGGTCAGAGACAGGACAGGCGCTACTTTCAACTGTTTATTCCACAACGTCGTCATGAAATATACCTGAAAAAGGCACATGCGCAGAATGGTTAACTAAAATGAAAGAAAAAAAGAAAAACACCATAAGGCACCATAAGGAAAATGAAAACAAATAATAAAAATCAACATATAAGGACAATGTCTAAGAAATGCCTGACTAATTTACATTGTACCCCAGCATGAATTACTTGCATCTGTTAAAGAGTGTATTGCTGAAAACAACGAGGTCGCCTTCCAGAACACAGTGGGTATTAGTACTAGTAATTTTATAACTTTGTTAGAGGCCTACTTGCACTCCAATTTTGTATCCTACGACGAAAAATTCTTTTTGCAGAGGGAGGGCATTTGCATTGGCTCTTGTGTGGCGCCAATTTTATGCGAAATTTTTTTATCCCAGGTTGACCGCACACTTGACCATGCTTTGTGGGGTCTCACATGTGCTCTTGGGACAAAGGAACGACAACACAGTAGTGTAAACAATCAAAAGGGCATTTATTGCACATTTCATACACCAATGCACCCTAGCCGAATTGCAACCAATAGAACATTCATGTGGGCACGCGACAAATCAAGGAAGTCCGACTCACCGCGACCGGATAGTGAGCGAATATGTTCGCCCCAAGCTATGCCACCATCGCCTTGTCGTTCACATGTACGGTCACACGAACGGTGGCGCGTTCGAATGATCCGTGTTCGTCCATACCGGTGTCCTGCTCTTAGCCTCGCAAGACAGTCCTGCGAAGCGGGCCGGCGCACGCGCGAAGCGTTCGTGCGTGTTGGTCGCCGATCCCACGCCAAAAAGAGAGTGCCTTCGACCTTTCTCTCCCAAGTCACCCCGCCGTTCGGTGGCGTTAGCATTGCGACACTCGCGCCATCTCTCACAATGCGTCGCAACCACTACGACCGCCGCCGGGCTTAGCCACGCGGAGAAGCCGGACTACAGGAGACAAGCGGGGAAACAAAATCAGGGTACGCGTGAGAGACGCGCATCCCCACAGCTTTTAAAGAAGGCGGGAAGGTTTTACATGTTTTTAGATTTGTAAATGATTTTTTAGTTTTGCTAAAGCCGCAGGCGGGGGGTAGCTTTATGGCCATCAAGTTGAAGTGATTTTAGACCTTTTTAATCGTCATGGGCAGGGACTGACCTTCACCCATGAACTTCCCACGCAGAACTGCCTCTAATTTTTAGACATGAATTTTAGTTTTTGTAGCGAACATGTGCGCTGGTCTTATAGACCTCCAGCTAGGAAGGGGATACTGCCTTTTGACTCCTCTCACTCTGAGATAGTGAAAAGAGCCATAGCATCTCTTTGCCTCGAGTCCTTGTTTAGGAAATCGTGCCACCACACAATGAAAGACAGTTTCCAAGCGCAGGTGAAAAATCTGCTGGTAGCAGGTTTCCCTCCTACAGTCACCTCTGCGGTTTGCTGAGGGTCTGATGCAGAAGTAAGGAAAAAAGGAAATTAAAGATTTGGGGGGAAAAAACGTGCGCTTGAGGTAGTTCCGTACATCCACAAAGTTTCGCATAACCTCAAGAAGGTTGCCAATAGGCACGAAGTTGGAGTGGTTCTTTCTGCCCCCAACAAAGTCGACCGTCTTTGCCCTTGTATAGCCACAGCAGGCGAAACAAGGCGAGGTTGCCCTAAGAACCACCTTTCGCCCTATCTAAGCTGCATCTGCGGAGTTGTTTATGAAATTCCTTTGCTCTGTGGCAAAAGCTATATCGGTCAAACGGGAAGGTGTGTTGATGACCGATTTAGAGAACACGCTTTCAATTTTAAAAAGAAGGAGCGAACGCATTTGGCAGATCACGTGAACTCTTCCGGATGTGAGGCATTATTTTTTGACGGGAGGATTCTTGGTAGGGGGGAGCCGAAATGAGCAGGCCCGCTTGTTACTGGAAGCATATCACATTAAAAAAAAGAGGGGGGATGGTTGCATCAGTGAACCTTCTTTAAGTCTCTACGCAAAAAAAGTTTGGATACCTCGATGCCCATGTAAATTAGTCAGGCATTTCTTAAACATTGTCCTTATCATGTTTATTTCTATTATTTTTTCCCCTTTTCCTTATGGTACCTTATGGTGTTTTTTTCTTTTTTTTTTTCATTTTCATTAACCATTCTGCGCATGTGCCTTTTTCATATATATTTCATGACGACGTTGTGGAATAAACAGTTTGAAAGTAGCGCCTGTCCTGTGTCTGACCTTCCTTTTGTGCCTTGTCTCTTGTTTGCGTTTTAAGAAGTTTATTAAGTATAACTGCGAGTCGGCCTAGTTGGAACAGATTCATTTTCTTATTTTCTTATTAAGTATGCACCAACTAGGCCCACAGAAAGTTCTTCTAAGCCTTGCATGCTGGCTTATGCGAGCAACGGCGAATGCGGTCGGCTAAATGACCAGCACCACTTAGTGAAGTAGCATTCCTGCAATGCTCTAGCAAGCGTTCATTAAGACAGCAGGTAGTTGGCAGGTAGTTCTAGTCAAGGATCCAGCGGAGTAACCTCTGGTCAGGTAAAATCATTGGAAAAGATTAAGGCCACTGACCACAGCCAAACGAAATGATGTATCGGGATCCGTAGGGATCCCTTGTTCACAATGAAAATGGCAACTACGCAAAAGGATGCCTAAGGTAGTTGAAATTAATCTTCCGTTACGGCATTCACCATAACCCATCCAGCAGTTTTACAACCCTACAGTTTGACTCAATGTAGTGCAGATCTCATCTAGATGAGACAGTGACAGGTCCGCCAACCAACCCTGCACTGCATGCAAGCGCGATATAGGCTTAAATAAATAAAATTAAATTCTGGGGCTTTTTATGTGCCAGAACCATGATCTGTTGGAGGCCTTATGTTTTGCTGGATGCTGCTTCGTCGAGCTGGGTGCAGGTAAAGCCAGCAGAAACGTGGGGCATCCCGAAAGTAGGGTGCATGCTTCAGCTACTAGTGTGCTTGGTCGGATAAAATTGCCCTGGCCGTAACCATTTTTCTTCATTTTTTGCCGCATGTTAGGGGACGTTGTTGTCGCTTCATGTCTGGTAAGGGCTTTTGCAATAAACTAAACTCATATGCAATATATTTTTCTTACGTAAAGTGTTTTCTTAATCGCCAGTGTTTCCAGCGTGCGCTGCTCATATTAGCAACTCTGTCGGTGCGGCGATGGCCAATTTTTTGTCGATTCAAAAAACATCTCTGGCCTTCTTGGGTAGGTTTCAGCACAATGGGCAGGTATCTTAGGGGAATAAAAAAAAAAATGCAGAGCTTCCGTGCAGGTGAAGTAGCAAAGTGCCGACTTCTGGGACAAGGGAGCTTACTTCTGGTGGCTTCAGTCGAGGGCACTGAGCCCCTTAAAGAAGAGATCCAGAGCAACTTTTACCACTTGGGTTTCTTTAGCATGTGGCAGAGCATTCTTGCATTTTGCCCCCATTGGAATGTGGCCTCAGTACATTTGATTTGTGCGAACCTGACTGTGTGGCTTCTCCTCAATGCAGGCAGATCGGCAAGGACATCGCCAGCACATTTGCCAAGCTTGAGAAGCTGACACTACGTGAGTGAATTCCTGCTTTATAGAATCAGCCAGTGAACACACTGGGGGAAAATACCTTGTTAATTGAATATATACGTCAAACAAATTGTAAATGAGGGTTAAATTTGCAATAAGCCTAATGTTCTTGTTGAAGAAAAGTGGAATAAAATATACAGCTTGCTGCCTGTAGTATCTGAACCTACAACGTCGGCATGATACATGCAATGCCCTACTAATCGAGCATTTCCTGTCCAATTCTTTGGGTGTGCAGTAAACGCTTGCAATAACTAAGGGAGGCAAAATTGCTCTGTTATATCTATTACTTTGTTATAACCTAGCAGTACTTGCTGTCGGGCTGGTGCGTTCATGTCCTACAGTAATGAACAAGTAACTTAGCGCAATAAAAAAAAAACTACGGACACAAGAAAGGGAGACAAAGACGCTGCAGGGCGCTTGTCTTTGTTTCTCTTTCTTGTGTTCATTGTTGTTTTATTGCGCTAAGTTACTTTTTCAGTTATGGAAAACCAACTAGCCCAACAATGAACTATTCTACAGTAATGATATTCACAAAAAGGAAACATGCTCGTCCTGTCTTTCCCTTCCAAGCAGATGTATACATGGTGCAACTTCTCCTCAACGTTCCAGTTGAATGGTGAGATCCTTTAAAAACTCTCAAGCCAGGTTTCGGGGTCGACCGACGAGGATCCACGGAAAATAAGTGGCTCCCTTGGTCATGCTAACTTGGCCTGGGTTTTCGCATCGCAGCGTGCTAGCTGTTCCCTTCGACCACATGGCCGTTTCGCCAGTTTCATGACAATATGAGCGAGCCAATTAGAAAGCAGAAGGGAAAAACCATCACATTGGAACTGAAGAAGGCTTAATGGTGTCTCAGCCTGTGCCTTCAAGAGCACTATCAAAATGTTCAAAAGGGCAGGGACAGCTTTTTGGCACTGCATTGTTCTGAATGTGGTTGTACTCTAGAGTTATCGCAAAACTTGCAAGGGACCAGACCAGAAGGATAATTGAAGCCGCGGTTATAGAAAAAGGAAGAGCTGCCAGTAAGCATTTTATAGACCCTTTTCGTGGAGCAGTTTGCTCTGGAGAAACGAGATGAAGCTTTCGGCAGCATGCCACACGTTGCCTCAGCAAAAGCGTAAAATAGGAAAGCAGAACCACTTCTGCCCTGCTTCTGTGCAATCATCTGTCGGAAATGCAACTGCTTGTTCGCTAACGCACTATGCTCCATCATCACATGCGACGACGCACGCCCGATACGCCAGCAGCCCTACCGCGTGTCGGCAACAGAATGCGAAGCGATTTGATCGCAAGTAAGAGAGATGCTTGAAGATGGCATTATCGAACCTTCCAACAGCTCTTGGTCGTCTCCGGTCATTTTTGTCAAAAAGAAAGACGGAACGCTACGCTTCTGTGTTGACTACCGGAAGGTCAACACTGTAACGAAAAAGGATGTATACCCACTGCCACGTATCGACAACTCGTGATAGACTGCGGAGCGCCCAGTATTTTTTGTCACTCGATTTGAAAAGCGGGTACTGGCAGATCGAGGTAGACGAACGAGACGAAACCGTGAACGAAACTGTGAAGAAACTGCCTTTGTGACTCCCGACGGTCTCTACGAATTTCGAGTACTCCCTTTCGGCTAGTGTTCAACCCCGGCAACTTTCCAGCGAATGATGGATACTGTGCTCGCTGGACTGAACTGGCAGACTTGTCTTGTGTATCTTGATGATGTCGTCTTTTCTGCAACATTCGAGCAACATCTTCATCGCCTGTTGCGGAATGTGCTAGAGGCAATCTGATCGGCTGATCTCATGCTGAAACCAGAAAAGTGCCACTTTGGTTATCAAGAGCTCAAGTTTCTCAGACACGTTATAAGCGCCAGAGGAGTCCGACCCAATCCCGATAAGCTTGCGGCTGTAGCAGCATTTCCTCCTCCTGCCAACAAGAAGGCCGTGCGGCGCTTCCTGGGCTTGTGTACGTATTATTGACGTTTTATTGAAAACTTCTTAAAGATAGCGGAACCCCTGACTCGCCTTACAAGGGATGACATGCCATTTGCCTGGACGAATGAGCAATGGGTGGCCTTCGCTGAACTATGACAATGCATGCAGTCAGAACCTGTCCTGGCACATTTTGACGACGAGGCTGAC
This sequence comes from Dermacentor silvarum, assembly GCF_013339745.2. Classification (NCBI taxonomy): domain Eukaryota; kingdom Metazoa; phylum Arthropoda; class Arachnida; order Ixodida; family Ixodidae; genus Dermacentor; species Dermacentor silvarum. The sequence continues at coordinate 177,892,298 of NC_051160.1, read as the reverse complement.
AACGAGATGCATACTGACACCAGTAACATCGGTGTTGGCGCAGTACTCGTCCAACGTCAAGACGGCATTGAAAGACGGCTTATGCTAGCCGCTCGCTGTCCCGTGGCGAGGTGAACTGTACCACACAAAAGGAGATCCTCCATGGTCTCCCTTTATTTTTTTATTCTTGTGTCGTTGCACTATTTAACTAGAAAAAATGGAGCTGGGCAGGTCGTGTAATGCATACAGCAGATAACCAGGGTTCTAATGGAGTGAGGGGAAGTGTAGTTGACAATGCCCCAACATTAGGGGTGTGCGAATATTCAAAGAATACTGTCGAATATTATATTTTTAATAATCGTATTCGAAAAATAGATATTCAGAAATGGGGGCTTCGAATATTCGGTTGGATACGAATATTCAAATCAAATTAATATATTGCTGGCTGTGCGGAAGCAAACACGGTTCCTAGCTTTATTCCTTCCTAATGTAAAAATATTGGGGTGATATTGTGCCGACTTTTTGTGATAATCTCGTGCTGCTAGCGAAATTTCCAGTGGCTAAGTGCTAGCACACTTAGCCACTGGACGCCTAAGCTGTGCGGGAAAGCCAGCCTCTCAGTAGCAAGGGGGTTGTGGACAGTGTGGGTGCACTTTTTCTTTTAGTGGCACGAGCAGCGAGCGACACTCTTGCTTCTTAAGCAGCGACTTCCAGTCGACCACCAACTTCTGGTTTGTGCGAAATTAAAAAAAAAAAATTTTCTTAATTCAAAATAAATTGTTAAATATAAAAACTACGAAATCGATGGTTCTACCTAATGTTGATGATAGATACGACACCAGAGCATAAGGTTAGTTATGAATTGAGTTAAGTGACAGGAATGATTAGAAAATAATTAGAAATCACCAAGTGCCTGCCGTACACCCATGTTTGTGTGGTTTGGCTCCATGTGCGTGGCAGTTTCCCGCCAGTTCTGTTCGCCATGGAAGTAGACAACAAGGACATCGGGCCAAGTGTTGTGTACCATCGGGTTTCCGACGACAAGGATGCCGGGCCTAGTGTAGTGTAGTTTATATTGTTTACATCAAGTACATGCAAGTACTTATAACAGCACGGATAATTATTTCGGTATAGTTGCGTGCCACGCCTGGACTGACTAGTACAAAAAAAGACAGGGCAACTATCAAGGACAAAGAATCAGTTTTAATAAAAGATCACTAACTGTCATTAAAAAACTGACCAAACCACCTCTCAACAACTTTCGAGCCTGGTTGCAAACAAGTGCCCCAATAAATGATGACTGCTGTAAGACTGGCTTTTCATAAACACTAAATAAATGGTTGCCAAATAGAAGATAAGTAGTTGTGGAAAAAAAAGAAAGGGTTGAAGGCCTTGTGTGCCTTAAACAAATGTAAAAGGGTCCATCACAAGGAAAGCACCAGAGGTAGCGTGTAATTAGAGTCTAGACTGAATGACAAACAAGAAATGTGAGGTGGTCATGCTGGGTTCCAAAAGCAAAAAGAAAGCTTACATTTTGTTTCTACATTGCTTCGACAACTTTTGTCATCTCACTTCTGATGATTTGCAATGCTTTGTTTAACAATAACTAGATTTTACCGTTCGGTTGTTGAGAAATATTAGGTCAGTTTCAGTATTAGAAAATACTGAATAGTTCCTTTTCGAATTCGAATGGTTAGTATGTAGTAGTTGATTCATATTCTTAACTTGAAATATTTACCCACCCATAGTAAGTGGAGATTGCTGGAAAAGGCCTTTGTCCTGCAGTGGACATAAAAATAGGCTGATGGTGACAACATAGAATCGTGAGGTGTTGTTCTTCAAGCATTTTCAAGCATCTTCAAGTACAGTAACACCTCGTTATAATGAAGTTGAAGGGGGAGCCAGAAATACTTTGTTATATGTAAATGTAAATCTCTACGGGGGTTTCAAGGTACATTCACTTACTTCGTTAGGTCCATTATTTTGTTCCATTTCGTGGTTACGAGGTCCGACTATCCTTTCCACTTAACACTTTATGATCGCTCATTGCTTTGGTAATACAGTAAAAGCTCGATGATACGATCACAGCTAATACGAATTTCCGGATGATACGAATTTTGCTGTGGTCCCGGCCGAGCCCCATTACATTGCAACGTGCTAGAGAACGGTTGTTACGAATCGATTTTCGGCCTGCGTCGGTTGATACGAATAAACGCCGCCCCACTGACGGCCGCGAAAGATAACAGCGTGCAGTCACGCGCTTTCTCCCGTTATCTTTTAATGCGGAGGCGCGGACGTGGCGCCGGACAGCGCGGACTCCGCGAATGAGCGCGAAAAGTTTGAAGTGGTGGCGCTTTTGTACTTTTCCACCTTTTGTACTTTTCCTCCTGTGCTTCGGGCCGCGTTCTTTGTGTTTGCGCCATTTTACCTAGTCGCAGAGAGCTATGTCTACCGAGATAGGATTGTCTACCGAGATAAAAGGACATTAGAGACTTTTTCTTTAATAAATGATTTTTACGTACATGTGCCTGAGTGAGTTCACCTCTGACTCTTTAATTTAGCTACAGTCGAATCTCGTTAATTCGAACACGCTTATTTCGAACATACCGCACACCGACAATGCTCTTAGCAGCGTGCCAAATCACGCGGCGGCGCCTCCGACTGGCATTGCTCCGACACCGCCATAGAGCAAAAGCTCAGGAGAGACCCCTCAATGCCGCGCGCGAAGGAACGGGGGGAAAAAAAAGAAAAAAAAAAAAAGAACCGCGGCGGAAATTCCCCCCTCTCTCAAATTGCAAGGTCGCCGTTTCTGCATCGCGCCGGAACAAGCGTGTACGTGCCGACTAGAGCGTTCTAGACAACCGTATTCTAGCACACACTAGTGCTGACGTCTCAGCCACGCGGATAAAATGGCAGTGAACCCTTCTCCTCTATTTTCTAGTCACATGTTGACCTTGCACGCTGTGGCAGCAGCGCAGAGGGAAGCAGCGGCGGAGGCCCAGTTGGGCCAACGAAACTGCTCACGCCCGCAAACGCTCGCTTCCTGATAACGGCAGAAAACGAAACTTCAGGGAGCGGCTAAAATAAGCTGGCGCCAGCACGGCGGCGGGCGCGCACTGAGTCGAAGGTGAGAGAGCTACGAGCGAGTTGAGAGGGAGGGCGAGGGGAGCCACCGAAGCGGCGGAGTTGACGCGGCCAAATCCGCTTCCCTGCCGCCCTCCTCCCTCACCTTCGACGGTCTCCGCGCACACCCGTGTGCCGGCGCCGCCCGCTCCCTGAAGCTTCGTTTTCTGTCGTTATCGGGAAGCGACCGTTAGCCGGCGGGGGCAGTTTCGTGGCCCGCGCTTGCTATGCGCTTGCGCGCCGCAATATTTCACGACTCGCACCGTTCGTGCATCGTGCTATGGTGCACGAATATTTCAAAAATACGTCCTTTTAATTCGAACAAATTTTCGGGCCCCTTCGAGTTCGAATTATCGAGATTCGACTGTAGTTTTAATTGTGTTTCGATGATACGAATATTTTTCGTGACCCCGTGAGATTCGTATCATCGAGCTTTCACTGTACTCGGTATTGGTATACTGGCCTGGTTGCCTTGGCTGTTGTGATGTGGTATTTAGCAATCAGGCTGTTCTTGGTGAAGTGAAAAAACATCCTACGAAATCATTTATAAGGTCTTGTGTCAGTCTATTCTGAGCTTGCAACAGACTTTGGCTGATTGCCAAGAGATGCTGTAACATCGTGCGTTAATGACCTCAGCAGATGACACTAAGACTAGGCCACACAAGTTGCACACCTAAGTAAACCTGCAGAAAGGTTATAACTGGATTGTGAACAAAATGCGGAAATTCACGTTTGAAATTTGTCAGTGATAGCTCAGCACCCCCATCGCTTAGGTGATTAAGCCACCTGTGCCGTGCAAATACCTTTCATCTGCAGCAATTCTGAGTTGGCATCCTTTGGAATCGATGAGTGCTTCATTTCTTACCTGGACCATCCCGCTGCGTTGTGGTGGCATGGTGTTGTCATTGCAATGCACAAGGCGGTGTGTGGGCGAACAGGAACGGTGCACGTTGATTGTGGCACTGTTTGTGAGCAGAAGGTCCATCCAGGTCTTTCGAACATTCCAGATGCAAGGGAACCCTCGTATTTCAATTATTTATGTGCATTTCTTGGAATTGTAACAAGGTGTAAACGGCATTTTGGCTGTGGTGACTGGACAGGCAGTCCCTGACTGGTCTTTCACGATTGCGGGGCAAGGTTTCTCCTTGGAAATGCCATGAATGCAGGCTCTGTGATAGGGGCACATCTTTTATGAATGTCCTGTCTTTCTGCTCTAGCATGGGGCCTCAGCCCATCTGGGGGATGCTCTGTGTGGTGTCAGTTGACAGGTACTTGGAGCCAGCCGTAATGCACAGTGCGTGGCAGTAGTAATTGTTGTTGTAACAAAAGGGGGAAAATGAGGTCGGAAATGAGAGGTGTTATAACCGTATCACTCCTCAGTAGACACCTGAGCTGTCCAGCAGCTGAAGAGAAAAGATGGGGCAGAGGAAATGGAAGCTAGGAAGGAAAGGCATCAGTATACATTGGGCTGTGACGTACCAGCAACGGGGCCTGTAGTGGCACAGCTATGGCATGCAGAATGGCATGCCTAACTTAATTCAGAATGAGGCTGGTGAGGTAAGAAACTGTCAATGTAGCTTGCTGTTTTGAAGGTCCTCTCACAAGCTCTATTGGCATTGGGTAGTACTACCTAGGTCAGTAGAAAGGCATTGTGCTGGCATGGTGGCTGTGTTCACAACCACACTTCAAGGCAGTCTTCTCCATGGTCGTCACTGGTGTGATGCTTGGGAACTGTACGCAGCTGGTTATAGACGAGACCAGCAAAAAACCTAACACCATGCATGAGATGACAAAATTTCTCTGATGGGTGTTCACCTTCTTGTTACGTCTACTGAGCACCAAGTCTGGCCTTCCACACTCTGTGTGTCATGTGATTGAATGTCACTAGCAAGTCAGTGCATAGCGATTGAGGTGTGGTTAATGATCTGGCATACGCTCTTCTGCAACCTGTGGGAATAGTGCAACCTCTGTTCTTCATTCTAGGGCGCGCATCTTTTTTTGCTTGCTGCACTCACTTTGCCGTACTGTTTCTGCCTGTGCACATATGCTTGTGAGAATATAAATTTTTGTTGTGATAGCAATTATATGAACACTCCAGGCGCATTTCTGCCGTTGGCGTTGCCGGTATGTTCCGTGTAAAGTCCAAGGGCGCTAACATTGTCGGCGCGCTGTGTGCTGTATGTGCGAGTGACACCGTGCAAGGGAGAAAAGCAGGAAGGAAGTGCACTGTCTTCCGTCGCGCGCAAGGCACCAAGGAGGAGGCGAAGGGAGGGAGGCTCTACCTTCTACGGGTCATCGAGTGAGATGTCTGCTTGTGCGCACGTGACACCATACTTGTTAATTTAGTTAGTAGGCGAATGTTCACAAGTTTAAAAGGCCAATCAAACTGCTATGCTTACTTCGTATGGCTGTCTACTAATTTTATTGCAATCGATGTGTGGCGACACACTCTGCGCATAATTCCATGCAGCCTGCGCATTGTTATCATCTGGCCCAGTGTAACACGGCTACACGCTGGACTGCGTTACCGATAAAACACAGCACCACCGCAGCGTCACTCGAGGTAGACGTCGCCGACGGCGGCTACGAAAACGGGCTGCCCGGCCTAGAAGATGGGCCTTTTTCTTTTCGCTACCGAGATGAGCGTAGCGTTGGTATGCTTGCCCGCTGTCATTGCTAGTCAAATAAACAGTTGTCACGTTTTTATGTTGGGATTCGTCCTTCGGCAGACGCGACATCCCACAGATGCTTCGCCTATTGGGCGAAACTGCGACTTTTTGGTTCAAAGCAAATAATAATTAGTGTCTAATAGTTTCGATGTGAATGGGTCGAATAGTTGAGATTTGCATGAAGCCTTTGCGGAAGAGCCAGGTGTTGACAAATCTAAAAAAGTTTGTTCCTGCCAGAAAAAGGAAACTGGTTCATTTCTGGAATCAGTTTATTTTCAAAGTGCCATTATTCAGATATTTTCATGCAGAAATGCAAATTCAACATTTAATACAACTTCAGCAGCACGGAAAACCGCTCTCCAGGCTCTTGCCCACTGTTGTGTTTCCGTCTACTTAAAATTGTCTGGTGGCCACAGGAGCATTTCGTGTTTACCCATTGTGAGTCATTGCAATGCTTAACTGCATGATTTCGACCTTGACGGTGGCAATTTACGGAATGTTGCACAAATTCAGCTTGATGCTTTCCATTTAGGCACGAGCTTAACCTGTGTGCCAGGTAGGCATGCTCGCTGCTTTTGCTGTCTCGGGCTAGACCTCTGACGGACGGAGGGGCTTGCCGTCGAACACTGCACCTGCCTTGGCTGTGAGGCTCCACCGGCGCAGTTTTGCCCTAGTGTTGGCCACCACATTTACACTCTCGTGCTGAAGTGACACAAATCTGTTCACTGTGGCTGTTATGGCTCTCGAGAAGCCAACTACACGGGCACTGCGAGTAACATATTTGAATAATATGTTCGAATAACCGGTAGTGAAATCGGTAGGCGACTGTAAATGAATACATTGTTTTGGCAATGTGCTATGCTATGCGACTTGCACACCAAATTAAAACTGTCGATTAAAGATGTTTTAAAATTTACCAAATGTTTGTATGTATAACACGCACCAAATATTTCTTTAATGTAGCAGTAAAGTCGGGGTGTGTGTTATGGGCGACCCGAGGTATGGCTTCGCGGCAGTGCGCCTCAAGGAGTGGCTTTAGGCAGTGCTGTCGTGAAACCACCTTTAGGGAAAAGTTCACCCTGTATAGCGTGGTCAAAGAGTTGGGAAACAAAGCCGCTGGCTCAAGATCTGACTTGGACAAATTATGCATCTGCGAAAAGAGACTGCTTTTACAAAAATTTGGGCATTGTATGCAGTTATTTCAGGGGTTATGCCAGGGTCCATTATAACCAGGGTGTTGTAATTGTGGTGTGGCTTATACACGGAAAAATATTCCTTTGTTGTGAACAGTTTAAAAACTTGTGCAAACAAGTGGGGAAGCAAATATCGAATGGCATAATATTGGCACAAGCCTATAAAGTGATTGTCCAGTGTAGTGCAAGAAGTAGCTCGGTTGTTTACATGACGCAATGTGTATGCAGTGGCGAGGCGCAAGACCATCTTTGATGACCGGCCGGAGGAGATACAGGAGCTGACCTACATCATCAAGCAGGACATTGGCAGTCTCAACAAGGCGATCGCTCAGCTGCAGGAGGTGGGTGTCCGCGCACGGGGCATTTGCTGGCAGCAGCTGGATTCGTGCTTAGTCTTTCTCGTTTAAATTGGGAGAAACAAGATGTGGTTACGCTACTGTAGAGCTACACCATTCCTTTTCATTTTTTGTCATGTGCGTGTAGTTGGAAAATGCCTTCCTGCCCTGCTGATCAAGATTGGTAATTAGTGCTGGAGCAACCCCTATTTTAATTATGGATGGGTATTGCACTTGCCAATCACGTACTTTATTGGTTGCTCTAAGTTGCTCCTTCAAGCATTGTATGCATGCATGCCAAGGTAGCGTACCAAAAGCAAGAGCACTGATGAAAAAAAATGAAATTTAAAAATGATTGGACCTGTGCTGAACGTTTGAATAATATATGGGTAAAGTGGTATAGTAACGAGTTTGAAGGCTGTGAAATCGAGCAGAGTTGGTGGATACTGACTGACCTGTGATCTCCAGCTAGCCGCTACTCGTTTACGTGTGTGGTGCACTTAAAGTTCATTCCATGGTTGCATCAGTCATAAATGATGGTGCGCATTTTTTTTTACGATGTAGACAGGCTTTGCACTGTATTGTTTGTTCTGCAATAAAATGAGTGACTGCACGTGTTGAGCTTGCGATGTGTGATCATCATGCTCTCAATTTGTCAAAATCACTTAAATTTTATTTCCGTATTATGATTCACGCAATTCACAAAATACATTTGGCGTCATTTTAAATAATTGAAGTGGTGACTGCGATACCTGAACGCAGTGCTTTAGCGATTCCTTGTAGTGTACTTGCAGGGGACCCTGATCATGAGCAAGAAATTTACAGAAGAATAAAATTAGGTTGGAGTGCATACGGCAGGCATTGCCAAATCCTGACTGGGAGCTTACCACTGTCATTGAAAAGAAAAGTGTACAATCATTGCATTCTACCGGTGCTAACATATGGGGAGGAAACTTGGAAGTTAACAAAGAAGCTTGAGAGCAAGTTAAGGACAGCACGAAGAGCAATGGAACAAAAAATGTTAGGCCTAACGTTAAGAGACAGGAAAGGAGCGGTGCGGATCAGAGAGCAAACGGGGATAACCGATATTCTAATTGACATTAAGAGAAAAGAATGGAGGCCATGTAATGTGTAGGATGGATAACCGGTGGACCATTAGAGTTACAAAAGAGATACTAAGAGAAGGGAAGCGTAGTCGAGGACAGCATAAAACTATGTGGGGTGATGAAGTTAGGAAATTTGCAGGTAGATATTGGAATCTGCTAGCGCAAGACGGGGGTAACTGGAGATAGTAGGGAGAGGCCTTCGTCCTGCAGTGGACATAAAATTGGCTGATGATGATGTAGCGATGTGTTAAGCATGCCGACACCTTCGCGATATCACGAAACATGAATGAGGTGGCTTGAGACCACTCAGCAGTAGGAAAGAAAATCTCGAGACCTTGTATGATGTGGCAGGATGCAATTGATCTTTGGCGTATAATTGCATTACCGTTGCTTAGTAGTTACGCGACCATCCTTAGCTGTTCCTGAGGTGCCCTTCTATTACGTGGATATCCCACTACCCAGAAATAATTTTGCCTCGCAAGGAATTTTCGGTGCTTTGATTATCTTCTGAAACAGGAAAGGAGAAATAGGGAATTGCAAGAGTATCATGTGTAACATTGCAGTCACTAGACACAGGATGTCATAAAACCCTGCAGGGGCGTCTGCGTTAGCAGGCGTTTGGTGAGTTTCGCCACCACGTACCCGAGCACAGGAGGGTTGGACCCTCCCGCGCTTAATCGTGCGCGGCTAAGCTGTGTCCAGGGGAAAAGGGGATCCTGGGGGTTGAGCTGATGCCGAGTGTTTGGACCTTTAAGGCCCCTCTGCGGAGGCAACACACCCCTTTGGCCTCGGCTTCACGTAGACGGCACCCCTGGACTGACCCACCCCGGGGAAATCGGTAGTTGCCATTTCCTGTCTCTCTCTACAATCTTCGTCTGTCTCTCTCGCCTTTTCATCTTTCCTGTCTTCTACTCTCTTCTATATTACTTCCGATCTTCTTGGCAGCGAGGGTTAACCCTGTGTGAGTAGCTAACCTAGGCTATTTCATATTCGGTTATAGTGGTGACGTACGGCTGGCGTCTGCAGGACCTGTGTTTACAGGCCCTGCAGTGTCCCCTTGTTGGGCTCCGTGGTGGGTGGCTGGAGTTGCTGCCGAAAAATTCATATATCCTTATGGCTAGTTCCTTCCCAGCACTCCCTGATCGCCGTCTGAAACCGAGGGCGCACCGAAGACGTGTTCCAGTTCTTTGGACAACAAAGACAAAACTTCCCACGATTCCATGTAATTCACTCCGAAAAAGCAGGAAAACAAGTACGAACAATGTCTTCTTTTCTAGTCTCTAAATCCCTAACTGAGGCTCTTGGGCCAGGTTATAAATCATCGAGGATGGCCAGTGGTGATCTCCTCTTGGAGCTCCATGATCAGAAACAGTATGAAAAGCTGCCTAATCTAGTGTCCTTTGGGGACATCCAAGTAACTGTAACCCCACACCGCACCATGAACACCACCCGCGGCGTTGTCTCAGACGACGATTTGTTGTAACTGACTGAAGCTGAACTCTTGGAGGGCTTCAGTGAGCAGAATGTCATCAACGTTAAACGAATTAAAATGAGGCGTGACGGTAAAGAAATCCAGACTAAGCACCTGATACTTACTTTCAATTCAAGTGTTCTGCCCGAGTCCATCGAGGCCGGGTACATCAAACTTCGTGTTAGGCCATATGTGCCAAATCCTCTGAGATGTTTTAAGTGCCAGCGATTTGGTCACAGCTCACAGAACTGCCGAGGTCGGCAAACTTGTGCGAAATGCAGTGCCCACGAACACACTTCTGAATCTTGTGAAAACTCTCTCCACTGTGTAAACTGTGATGGGGAACACGCCGCATACTCGCGGTCCTGCCCATCCTGGAAAAAGGAAAAGGAAATACAATTAAAGTAAAACAAAATATTTCGTTCAAAGAGGCACGTCGGCAGGTGTCCTACCTGCCAAAAGCAGCTTTGCCGAAGTGGTGCGTCAGGGGGCTGCGCCACAACGGCTTTCGGTGGCTGTCTGGCACACGCGTAGTGAGCCAGCGGTGACGCCATCCGCCCCCTCGGCGGCTGCAGCTAGTGCTGCTCCGCCATCTCAGAAGAAGGGGCCATCGACCTCCGGGCTGGTGGCCTCAATGGTCTCGTCTCTTGAAACGAGGCCTTCAACGCGAACAAACCGCTCTCAAGAGCGGGTGTCCAGCGCGCTGCAAGAGCCGATGGACACATCTTCTAGCCAGACGGCGCAGCCAGCGCCTAAGGAGCGGCGAGAATCTCTCGACCGCTCCAAAAAAGAGAACCCCGCATTTCAGGGCCTCTAAAGGGTTCTGTAAGCTAACTTTCTTTTCTTAAACACACAGCACAAAACTCTTTTAATATGAGCACTCAAATAATTCATTGGAACGTCAGAGGTCTCCTTCAAAATCTTGATGACGTTAAAGAACTCCTCCGCAAGTTTAGTCCCAGGGTGCTGTGTGTTCAAGAAACACACCTCAAACATACACAAACAAATTTCCTCAGACAATATGGTATTTTTCGCAAAGACCGCGAGGACACTGTCGTGTCATCCGGTGGTGTAGCTATCATAGTTGACAGAGTTTTGCCTGCCGGGAAATAAAACTTGTACGCCCCTAGAGGCAGTTGCTGTCCAAGGGGTGCTGTTTGACAAGCTAGTCACTATCAGCTCTATATACATCCTTCCCAGTTATCACCTTAATAAAACCGAATTTCATAACTACATAGATGAACTTCCGGCTCCATACATAGTTGTCGGAGATTTGAATGCACACAACACATTGTGGGGAGACTCTCGTTGCGATACCAGAGGTCTCCTAATCGAAAACTTTCTCTTTTCCTCAGGAGCATGTATACTCAATAAGAAAGAGCCAACGTACTACAGCGTGGCGCATAATACATACTCCTCCATAGATTTAAGTATCATGTCGAGTACACTAATGCCGTACCTGGAGTGGTCCGTTATCAAGAACCCTTTTGGGAGCGACCACTTCCCAATTATATAAACTTAACAAAACAAGATGGATGCTCGCCACACATTCCCCGATGGAAGGTGGACACAGCTAACTGGGAACGTTTCCGAGAACTTACGTATTTAAGCACGGACGCTATTGCCTCCTTTAATATAGAAGACGCTGTGGCGTATATAACAGGCTTATAATTGACGCTGCCACGCAATGCATCCGTCAAACTAACGGACTTACGAATAAACGTCGCATCCCGTGGTGGAATGAAGAATGTAAACAAGCACGGAAAAATCAAATAAAGCTTGGGGACGACTTCGCGACTCTCCAACTGCCGAAAACTTGATTAGTTTCAAGCAAATAAAATCCCAGGGTAGAAGGACACGCCGACGTGCTAAAAGAGAGTTGGGAGAAGTACATCTCCGGTATAAATTCTTACACGAATGAGACAAAAGTGTGGAATCGAGTTAATAAATTAAAAGGCCGGGAGGTACACCCATTACCCTTAGTCAGTACCCATGGTGAGAGCCTGGAAGACCAGGCAGGTTGTCTGGGCGAACACCTTGAACATGTATCCGTGCGTGTCATTACGCACAAACATTTCTCATGTTCAAAGAACACGCAGAGCAAAAGCCCCTTGATTGAAAATGCTCACAAAATGAGCATTACAACTGCCCATTCAGCCTAGTTTAACTTAAAGCTTCTCTTACTTGCTGCAACAACTCGGCGCCAGGCGGCGATCGTGTCATGTGTGAAATGATTAAGCGCATGCATCCTGAAGCGCTGAAAACACTCCTGTCTCTTTTCAATGCCATGTGGTCGGCTGGGTATATCCCGTCTTCGTGGAAGGAGGCTATAGTCATCCTCGTGCTTAAACAAGGCAAAGACACGTCTCTAGCCAGCAGCTACAGGCCAATAGCGCTAACAAGCTGTCTGTGCAAACTGTTTGAAAAAATGATCAACAGGCGCTTAATCTGTTCCCTTGAAAATAACAAATTACTAGACCCCTTCCAATGTGGTTTCAGGGAAGGTATGTCCACAACAGACCACCTTGTTCGCATTGAGTTTTATATTAGAGACGCTTTATACATAAGCAGTTCTGTCTTTCAGTGTTCCTCGACCTAGAAAAAGCTTGCGACACGACATGGCGCTACGCATTCTCCGAGATCTCTCTGCGATGGGTGTCCATGGCAACATGTTAAACACAATCGAAAGTTACCTATCTAATCGCACATTCCGCGTAAGAGTGGGTAACGCTTTTTGTAAGTCATTCACCCAAGAGACCGGTGTGCCACAAGGGGGCGTGCTTAGTTGCACACTATTTATTGTAAAAATGAGTTCCCTGCACACAGTCATCCCACGCACTGTTTTATCCTGTTTATGTCGACGATGTGCAGATAGCCTTCAAGTCATGCAATATTGCCATCTGTGAACGACAAGTGCAGCTGGGAATAAACAGATTGTCCAAATCGGCAGATGAGAACGTTTAAAGTAAACTGCCCAGAAGAGCACATTGCGTACTCTTTACAAACAAGAAAGGCATACGCCTGTCCCTAGTATACAAATCAAAGGAGATGCGCTCTCTGTGAGCAGCGAGCATAAGTTTCTAGGCATTATTTTAGATTCCAAGCTTACATTTATTCCTCATATTAAGTATCTGAGGGCAAAATGCCTGAAGACAATGAACCTTTTAAAGCTTTGTCGCGTACGACTGGGGGTAGTGATCGAAAGTGTCTGCTTAACCTCTATAAAGTCTGTCCGCTCACGCCTCGATTACAGAGGTTATAGTGTATAATTCCGCAACGCCAAGTGCATTAAAAATACTAGACCCCGTTCACCATCTGGGTATCCGCCTCGCAACCGGTGCTTTCCGAACAAGTCCTATCCAGAGCCTCTAGTAGAGTCGAATCAGTGGTCACTTCATCTGCAGCGTTCATATAGCAGTTTCACGTATTTCTGACAGTGCTAGCAAACAATGAACATCCTTCTATTCCACCATAAACGATATGATCACTGCTACACTCTTCCATAACCGACCTGCAGCGAGGAAACCGTTCTCTTTACGTGTAAGGAATCTTAGTGAGGAAATGGGTGTTGCAGTTCTTGAACATTGTCTTATGGCTCCAGCGAAACTGTTACCACCGTGGCAGTGGCAACTCATAGATTGCGATACATCATTTGTAGAGGCCACGAAAAACGCACCAGAGGCACACATTAAAATGCACTTCCTAGAGCTTCAATCCAAGTACTCATGCGCAGAGTTTTACACAGACGCTTCTAGATCACATACCGGCGTGTCGTATGCAGCCGTCGGCCCATCCTTCTCGGAATCCGGTGTACTGCACCCGGAAACGAGTATCTTTACGGCTGAGGCCCATGCACTATTGTGTCGGCCGTGAACCATATAAGGAAATCAAAACTTCAAAAAGCAATTATATTTACAGACTCCTTAAGCGTCGTGAAAACCCTGATGTCACTCTGCAAACAAAAAATCCTGTACTAACTGAGCTCTATTCCATCCTATGCAGATCGTATATATCAAACCGGCATGTAATTATATGCTGGGTGCCGGGTCATAGAGGCATTGAGGGTAATGTTCGAGCAGATCAAATGGTCACATCTGTTACATCTCACGCTATTAACCCTACAACTGCTGTTCCTGCAACAGATTTGAAGCCTTTCCTGCGAAAGAAACTGCGAAGCCACTGGCAGCGCTTGTGGACGCTGAAATAAATAATAAGCTTCACTTCATTAAACCACAGTTAGGTTTCTGGCTTCCCATAACGAAAACACGACGAACTGATGTCTACTTCTGTCGTTCAGAATAGGACATACATATGGCACCCAATTTTTTGCTTACTGGTGATGAACCACCATCCGGTGGTAGATGTGGTGAGAGGATGACTGTC